>NW_024412391.1:71880149-72019740 GCF_014898765.1 Herpailurus yagouaroundi
TTTCTTTCTTTCTTTCTTTCTTTCTTTCTTTCTTTCTTTCTTTCTTTTTTTCTTTCCTTCCTTCCTTCCTTCTTTCCTCCCTCCACTTCATTCTTTCCTGTCTTTTCCCCTTCTTTCCTCTAGTCATGTGATGGTTACTGAAGTCCTATCATCTGCAGATTAGTGTGAGGGAGAGAATGCAGCACCTGTATTCTTGACCTGCTCTCACAGAGATTACTGTGCAGCTACATCCAATCACATACATTCTGTCACTTGTGTCTTCATACATAGCAAGACCATGGTTCAAAAATATGATTAAGTGAGACCAAGATAGCATTTTACTCACAGCCTATAGGAATAGTGAGAGATAAATCCCAAATCAAGTTTTGGATCATTGTGGAAGGACACTGAACACTTGAAAAGTTAGTAGTTAAACAGTGAAAGTCTTCTCATTGCCCACCCAATGAAGTTTATCAAAACACCTTCAGAGCATGAATATGGTTTGTATACAAATGGAGAAATGAAGTGAGGGAGGCTGGAAAATGAGCTTGGGAAATGTGTGATAGTCCAGGAATTAGATAGATAATAAGGACAATAAGGATTAAAGTATGGAGAAAATTTGAGTGTGGTACTGTGACTTTGGGAGATAGCTTTAAAATCAGTGGCTGGTTGAAATTGGTTGTATTGAGTTTTACCACTTGGAATATTTTCATGGTTAATCTAGACTCCTGAAAACCCTTCTGTGGCCTGTTGGAATGGAAAGAATATTTGGAAATGGCGGTATGGAAAACTAATGGTTACAATCCCCTCAGTTGATTCATAGTCTTATAACTGGTTACAAAATTTTGAGTTGAAAGAGCAGTTGCTGTCAAAATAAGTTAACTTTAGGATCTAGTGTGAGTAGGAAAAAAAGGGTAGCCAAAAAGTGTGGCCAAAGGGGATTAATGGAGACTAAGGTCAACCAGGGAAAATCCAATGGCTGCAGTGAAGGAGTGCTGTAATTAACAAAGCAGGTGGACAAAATGGGCACAGTTGATGGGAATGGGTGAAAGAAGTAAGTGAAAGTAATCTGTGAGAGACTGAGGAAGTCTGAGCTTTTGCTTTTAAGAGAAAAGAAAAACTTCTGAGGCGATGTGGCAAACCGGTGTGTTTTGCAACTGAAGTGAAAAGTTGAGGGCAGCATATTGCTGGGGAAGGAACGACTCCCCTGGCCAGGAGAGATATTGTTGTTTGTTGGTTTGGTTTGATTTCCCAAGTCATGGTGATCCACATAGAGCTGTAAATTGATGCTTTTCATTGACTTATAAGACTCGCGAAAGAAAAATTAAAAAAAAAAAAAAATGGCAGATCATCTTGAATCACAGTGCAAAAGACCCAGATATCAGAATATCAGAGTGAGCACTTTAGATAATATACGTAAGGTTTGGGGCAAGGGTCAAATGGTGGTGGAAAGATCCATGAACTATATAGTGGAGATCTGTTTAGGGATACAAATTGTTAACTTATTTATATATTTGTATAACCTATTTTTAGGAACTTCGTCTCACTTGGGGAAATAAACTAAAAATCTTTCTGTCAATACTCTGAAGGTATTAATCTTCCATTCAAGTTATTTTCATTTAACCTGCATCAGTATATTAACATTAACATCAAAATCGTTACCTTGTTTAATATTATTATTTATTTACGGTCATATGTTTAGTATTGACTTTCTCTATACCTCCAGGCTTCTAAGAAACAATCTTTAGGGGCATCTGGGTGGCTAAGTCGGTTGAGGGTCCAATTCTTGATTTCGGCTCAGGTCATGATCTCATGGTTCGTGGGTTTGAGCCCTGCATCAGGGCTCTCTCTCCCTCTCTCTCTCTGCCCCTCCCCTGCTTGCTCGCTCGCTTGCTCTCCCTCAAAATAAATAAATAAACATTTTTTTAAATGAATAATCTTTATTTTTATAAAATGAAAAAACAGAATTAAAACTCAGATTTTTTTTTTTTAACTGACTAAAACAGTAGGTTTGTGTCAGGGATCGTGAGATTTTGTGTATGTTTAAAGTGGTGTTTACTCCTGAAGCATGTCAACCTCTCTGCACAGTGACTTACTGTGTTTATCTTTATAAAGAGTAAACCATTACACAAACTGACTTCCATTTGGGAACTGTAGTGCTAAGTGTTAATGGCATCATTATTCCAAACAAAATGTGTTAGAACCATTACTTTATGTGGTAGGTTTCCTGTGGGAATTTCCATGAAAGTTTTGTAGTCTGTGAGACATTCACATGGCACAACTATTTTCTTTTTACAATGTCTTATGCTAATGATTTTTCTTGGTAGACGGGTTGGTTCTTTTCATAAAGAAATGTCAATTTCTTAACCTTTGCTTGCTATCTTTTTATATGTATTCTTTATACTGAATGAATATGGATGACAGGTAGGCAGTAACTTTGGAGGGACATGTAAATGACACATCAGGGGATGGAGTTTGCTCCTAAATGGGTAAGCATCTGAAAATTTTTCCACATCAAATTAGAATTCATCAAGATCCTAAGTTTTGAAGAGAGACTTGTTTTTCTCCAGAGACCATTATGAAATGTACTCTTGAAAATTCACTTATTTGTTGAACCAGCCCCAGCATTCCATGAAATACGTAGAAGTTGGAGGCTGCTTATTATCTTAAGAATTACTTATCTTATGGCATAATATGAAATGTAAATATCTTAATGCCTTATTCTGTACACATGTAGCATTTCTAAGCATATATATATATATATATACACACACACACACACATATATATGTATACATACATATATACATACATATATATACATACATATATATTTATGTATATATATATGTATATATATGTATATATTTATGTATATATGTATGTATATATATATAAATCTAGATAAATTTGGATTTAAAGGCACATCAGGTAAAATAAACGGAATTGTATATGTGTGATGAGTTACACTGCTCATTCATATATTCAACAGCTCAGCATCAAATTGTTGATTAGGGTGCCTCTGTTTTTTAATGATAAATCAAGGACTGTTTACTCGTTGTTCTATGATAGATGCAAAAATCACTATGGGAATATTAGACTCCAATAATTTGCATTCTTTTGAAGAGCTAGCCTGCATTAGAAATAAATATCTAAAATAAAGCATTCATATCTGTAACTATGATGTACCTTGAAGGTAAATAAGCCATAATTATTTTATTATACTTTTTCAAATAATAAATGTTTCACAGTCACTGAATATACAAATGAATCATTCGCAAAATATGTTAATTAACATCATCACTAGGGGCTGCTCACAGATTTGCCTGTAACTAAAGATCTGTGTACTCTTCCATGTTACTTCCTTGTTGAAAATACATTAAATTTCACTTTGACTAAGTGTGATTAGAGATTTAATATGTACCCATGGAAAATAACTAATTGACCCATTAGGGAGATTAAAACTAAGACCATAGCCTCATAAGCACTAAGCTCTAATGGACAAGTTAACTAGCCTCCTAGTGATACGGCACACAGCAAGGCATCATTATCATTACCTCTTAGCAACATATTTTTAAATTACAAGGGAAAATAAAACTATGTCATGCTAAAGTGTTTATGGGTGAAATGTACTGTTATCTTCACCTCACTTTGAAAAACATTAAAAAAACCAGATGGCTTGGCAGGATGGATAGATATGCATTAAGGTGAATATAGAAAACTTTACTTATGGAGTCGAGGTATCAGGATATGGATGTTTGTTGTATACTTTTCTGTTATGTATATTTGACAGTTTTTTTTTTAATTTTTTTTCAACATTTATTTATTTTTGGGACAGAGAGAGACAGAGCATGAACGGGGGAGGGGCAGAGAGAGAGGGAGACACAGAATCGGAAACAGGCTCCAGGCTCTGAGCCATCAGCCCAGAGCCTGACGCGGGGCTTGAACTCACGGACCGCGAGATTGTGACCTGGCTGAAGTCGGACGCTTAACCGACTGCGCCACCCAGGCGCCCCTATTTGACAGTTTTTATTATAAAATTTTGGAAAAACACTTGCAAAATAAGAAAGACTATTACATCATTTTAAAGTAATCAGCGTGATAAAACGTGAAGGGAAATGCCAATAATAACATGACATAATTCCTTATAAGTAGAAAGACAAGCTATGCCATATTTTAAAATGAGAAGTATATTTTTTAAGCAAATCTAACCCTTAGCCAAATTCCCTTTAGATTAATGCTTTTTTTTTTTTTTTTTCGGAAAAAGATTTTTAGTCTTTTCTCTAGATTATGTGTTTAAACCTAATTATTTTTTATGGTTGTCTATTATTTAGGGCTAACCTAAAGTTATCACCTTGTATTGTATTCTCGTCAATGGGCTTATTCAGTTTTACGGTTCTCTCTGGTACATTTACAAAGTACACCTTATACTGCCTTTCTAGTTCCCTATTAACAAGGAAACAGTCGGTCCTACTGTATTTCAAATCATTGTCACATTGACCATTACTTCATTTGCAATAAAAAGCACGGATAAACTAGGCAAGTGCATTTCATACAAGCTCATTTCTGAAGTGTTAATAGGTAAAAGTTTGGTCAGCCTTGGCACAGAGCAAGTGGCAGACCCCCCGCACGGTGGTATTTGTGTGAGGTTTGATGGGATACCAAGGGTGTACCTCCCTACCTATTCCCCTCTCTTCTTTCAGGTTTTGTTCCACCTTTTCAAAAATAAATAAACTGTCTGGTTAAAAGGTAAGTATTAACCCTTACGAGTTATTACTATCTGAGCTTTAATTAATGTATATCCTAGACAGTCTTAAGGAAATGGGGCATGGAGAGAGTTTGCAATTTAGAAATTCTCTCATGTCGATAACGTCCGAGAATATCTCAGTTCAGCAGGCGCAGGGGAGATCCCAGCCTGGGGGCCAGGCAGTCAGAAGCAAGCGGGAGGCACTGTGTGCTAACAGGAGCCAGGCAGCCATCTCTTTGGACTGAGGTGACGGAAGGAGAGCAGTCTTACGTGATAGTTTATCAAGGCCAGCAGTCTTTGGATAATCCGTGTCCATACCTCTTGCAATATTTTTTATAGACATGATCAGTTCAAAACCATATGGGATTACAAATGATGTTTGGGTCTCTGCTATATAACTTTACTGCTGTGTTTCACTGAAACAAATACAGTGTGAACTCGTTATGATGCCTAATGTTGTCACTAGGTTAGAAATGACCTGTAAATAGTTACTTAGCTCCCTCAGAATTAGCAGCCATGGCTTTCTGACATTTGCTCAATATGAACAATTGCAAGTTGTCCCGATTTCTGAGACTG
Organism: Herpailurus yagouaroundi; assembly: GCF_014898765.1. NCBI lineage: Eukaryota > Metazoa > Chordata > Mammalia > Carnivora > Felidae > Herpailurus > Herpailurus yagouaroundi. The sequence continues at coordinate 71,885,452 of NW_024412391.1, forward strand.
CTTGACTTTGATTTTCGTAGGAAGGAGAGCAAAAGACTGACAACCCTTCCAAGCGCTTTCTACTATCTCATGATAGTAATACATTGTTACACTGCTTACATCATAGAAGCAATACTCCTGTTATTAAATTATTACTAGCCACCATACACTGTTAATATTCTGTTGTTTCACTGTTTTCCAAGCATCATCAACAGCTCTTAGTTTTCTTTGACTATAAGATATAATTAACCTTTTACACTCAGTCTGCCTGAGATCATTTTCATCTTTGCCAACTTGTCTGCTCCACAACCCCGACATAGGTTTATGTTGTCCTCATCCTATAAACTAATTCCTTTTGGGGCAAGAGCAGGGATGTCTTTCACCTGCCAAATCCTTTATTTTATTTTACTTTATTTTTTTTTTTTACCCGAGGTCATATTTAGTTGCATATATTGAAATCTCTTTGACTTGCATATGGTTAACAATGATCCTTTCATATACCACTTTGGCTCAACCAAATAATGAGTAGGAGGTCAATTCAGTCATTACTTATTTGCACATTTCAATAAAAATTGTCCAACAGGTAGTTGAAATAATCAAAACCTAAGATCAAAAAGCACTTTCTTTGGATAAACAAATGCTTTCCTACAACTAGGTATAGGTGTAAAACAAAACATGAAAACAAAACAAAGAGATCACAATGATGATAAATGGTTAATAAATCAGAGGGAAGCAAAAAAATTGTACAATGATGACATTTTCCTATATTTTATTATCAGGCCACAGTATACATACGATAATGAACATTTGATATAATTAGAAGTAAAGAAAAGCACTCAGGGCATATACCATATTTGTAAGAGTTTTTTTTTTTTTTAATTAGTTTTGTGAGCTTTTTCATTATTTTTATTGAAGTAAGTTCAGAAAACTTTTCATTCTTTTTAGAGAGGGTCTAAGATTTATGACTTTACAATATGAATTAAAACTTATTTAATATCTTTTAGGAAAAGTCTAGTATAAAAGCTTAAGATGTCCTAGAACCTTGAATTCAATATAATAAACTGAATATAGATTATTAATACAAAAAGCATTATGTGAGATGCTTTGAGGATGTAGGAGAATTGTATTCAGACAAACTAAAATAATTAAATTAAAAACTGCATACCTGTGTGGTCATCACATGTACACACAAATCTGTTGTGAAGTTCAATTTTAACTAGTATTGAAATATATTCTTGTCTAATTATTAAGCCTTCTGATGAGGAACTATATAGTTTTTGGAACTGATTTTGAACATAATCTATTTCTGGTAAGAATGTCACACTGTTGTTATTTACCTGTGTTTTTGCTTTGTTTTGTTTTAACTTGGAATTAGAAAGGATTTATAGGAATTTTTTACATATGCAAAAATGTGGGGAAGTTTACCTGTTTTTTTATAACTTTATTTTTTATTTTTTTTAAATTTACATCCAAATTAGTTAGCATATAGTGAAGCAATGATTTCAGGAGTAGATTCCTTAATGCCCCTTACCAATTTAGCCTATGCCACCTCCCACAACCCCTCCAGCAACCCTCAGTTTGTTCTCCATATTTATGAGTCTCTTCTGTTTCGTCCCCCTCCCTGTTTTTATATTATTTTTGTTTCCCTTCCCTTATGTTCATCTGTTTTGTCTCTTAAAGTCCTCATAGGAGTGAAGTCATATGATTTTTGTCTTTTTCTGACTGACTCATTTCACTTAGCATAATACCCTCCAGTTCCATCCACTTGCCAGTTGCAAATGGCAAGATTTCATTATTTTTGATTGCTGAGTAATACTCCATTGTGTATACATACCACATTTTCTTTATCCATTCATCCATCAATGGACATTTAGGCTCTTTCCATACTTCGGCTATTGTTGATAGTGCTACTATAAATATTGGGGTGCATGTGTCCCTTCAAAACAGCACACCTGTATCCCTTGGATAAATGCCTAGTAGTGCAATATGCATAAATGTGGGGAAGTTTACCTGGTTTTATTGAAGATTTCCAAAGTAAGGAAAGAAGACAGACTATGCAGGACGAAAAGAAGGAATGAGAAAATCAACAAACTTCACAGATAATTTATTTCCTCTATTCAATGTTTATACAGGATTTCTGTGGCAATTTCCTTTTTTATGTAGCTTATTTGTTTTTTATTCTCAGTAATATCAGATCATCTCTCTAATTCCATGGGTGTGTGTGTGTGTGTATGTGTGTGTGTGTATTTCTTTGTTGCAGGTAACATTGCTATTTCATTTATATTGTTTATCATTTGAAGAAAGTTCAAGGTGGTATTTAACTTTTTTTTTATTATAACTGGGTTAAATTGTTTTTAAAACTTTAGGAACAAATATATTCCTAAACATATTTTGAAATGTTACTTTGTTTATCCCACCTTTACAATGAAAGGAATTCTCAGGAAACACAAAATAACACGATTACCACTGAGGAAAGTCGGTGTGAAGAAAGTCAGCTTTGGACTCTTTCCAGCAGGGCTTAATTGTGGTGCTACAATGAGGACATTGTTAGACCAGGCTTCTACCTACTAGTGAACTCAGACATAAACTCAGAAAACAGCAATATAGAAAAGCTTCAATGACCATAATCTTTTGGCTCTAAGTCTAACAAAAGCTGGAAAATGTGGACGAGTAAAGGAGGTATCAGAATGAAGCTTCAAGATTCAAGTGGTAAATTGATTAGTATATGGCATACACAAATTTTTCTTCAGGAGTGACTTGGTGGGTGATCTTACTTGAAGCACTGCATTTTCTTAATTTTCTAGAAAAGCATTTAGAAGTTTCCAGAATTTTTCAGTTTGTGGTATCTTTAGCAGCTCAGTAATATTTTTAAGGCACCACTAGGCCAACACACAAAAACCAAGAATTCTGTTTAGTAAATAGTTGCAGCCAAATAACATATTAGTTATGGCCAAACAACTTAGGAAGTTATTTATGTCCTGATAACCTAAATTGAAACAAAAATTAAAATTAATATTTTTATTTCATTCATAAATAACTTAGTGTGTGTGTGTGTGTGTGTGTGTGTGTGCATATTGGGTGCGTATGTACACAACTTCTTAAACCTTGAAACTATGCTGCCAACTTCATTCCCTGTTCCACATGGATTTTGAGGAGGCACTTGCTTTTTGATCACATGACCTTCTGGAAACCCAGCTTCACCCAGCTATGACATCCTTGAAAGGAATGTTGCACTCTCTAATGTCAAAACAGCGAAATACCTCATGTAGTGGTTTGCGTAGTGTCTGACAGATGTCAGATGTTGTGTTTACCTTGAAATTTCCAAATACCTGATGGCACCCGGGGGAGTTCACTGTAGTGCTCCGGGGTGCCTTGGCACATAGTTTTGGAATCATAAATTTAAACCAGTTGATGCTAATATGAATCATAGCCCCTGAATCTTAAAATCGAAAAGTCAAACAGCCTCTGCCACAGTGAAAACCAATGGAAAGCCCTGGGAAGCAACTATAAACTCCCACATCTTATTCTTTCATCTTGGTGTTTTCCCGTTCTCTCAGCCTAGTTATTGTGAATATTGCTTAGCATTCACAGTATAATTGTCTGTGGCTTTGGAAATTTGAAGTTAGAATACACAGTGGTTATGCATGGTACCGTCATCGTGGCTCAAGGCGAGAGTTACTTGCATATTTGTAGAAAATAATATCATCAGTGTCTGTTAGGACATTTAACATTTTGATGTGGCATTTTAAGAGTTGGACTAAAAGTTTTTCAAAGTTTCCAATTACATTTTTCACTCAGAGGCACTACTTTTTTTTCTTTTTTTTAACAATGCATGTGAGATGTATTTTACTGAGAGGAGTGTTCTGTGTTCTCATGTGTATATCTTAACTGCACATAAACCCTAGTGTGCTCTGAGTCAGAGGATTTGAACTAATTTTCCACTTTATCTCATTTTTTTATTTGAGTAACACAGTTAACTATATAAACATTGTTTCCTTTTAAAAACAAACATCTTATAGAAATGTGTATTTACCCTCAGCTAAGGAACTCAGTGGATCTTATCTGGATTATTAGAAGAAATCACATATGAGAATTTTTGAACTACATCCTTGTTTCCTTCTCAGTCAACCATGAAAGCTATCAGTGTCCCCAAATGAAGGCTCAGAACAGAAAACTACAGCAAGGTATAATAAAGTGAATCAGGAAGAATGTAAATCAATTTTTTAAGTGAAAAGAAAAACAGGAAATGTTATAGCATAGAGCTCTTATCTCAGACAGGGCTGAGGCTCATGTTGATACTAGTTCCTGTCACTGAAGTTCTTATGATTTTGAAATCAAAGTTTGAGTTAATTTTTTCCCCACCTTTGCATTTTCAACCTAATTTCCTACCAGATACTTTGTCGATAAAGTTTCCGTAACTTGAAAGAATAAATCATCATAATCTTTTGCTGTGGTAACAAATCAGGAACGGGCTTTAGTAGCAGGGATAATTTGTTTAATTTGTATTCACTGGTTGAAATCATTTACCATCTATTAGATAATAGGTGTTTGAGGAAATGAAAGCCACAACTAGTCCCCAGCAGGCTGGTTTGTCTGGGACCTTGTGAATTCTCTCAGCTGAAACAGTCCTAAAATCTAGAGGGAGACGTAGCAGGGAGTTGGTCATATGGAGGAAACCTTTTTGAAGGTAATGGGAGGGACACTTCACCTATGTTATATGTCCAGGACTGCTTCTGATTATTTCAAAAGAATTTTTAAATGTTTTTATTTACTTTTGAGAGAGAGAGAGAGAGAGAGAGAGAGAGAGAGAGAGAGAGAGAGAAAGCAAGCAAGCAGGGGAGGGGCAGAAAGAGAAAGAGACACAGAAACCGAAGCAGCCTCCATGCTTTGAGCTGTCAGTGGGGCTCAAACTTACAGATGGTCGGATCATCACCTGAGCTGAAGTTGATCGCCCAACGGACTGAGCCACCCAGGCGCCCCTGACTCTGATTATTTCAGATCCAAGTACATGAGCAGAAAGTAGTAAATTAGCTGATACGGTCATGTGCAATATCTAGATAAGTAAAACATTAGGAGAAAGAAATAATATGTAAAAATAAGGTACAAGAAGAAAAAAATAATTTGATTTTTCTATTTCATGAGATCCTGTCACCTCAATGTCAGAAATATAAATGCATGTTTCTCTGTGTATATGTATGTGTTTCTATATGTGAGTGTTTTCCTTTTTTTTTTCTTTAACCTCTGTTATTGATTATGGCGTTACATATATATATATATATATATATATATATATATATATATATATATATATATATATATTGTGATTGGTATTGAATTGCTTTTTAGCTGGGTAACTAGTAGTAGATCTATAGTTAGAAACATGTTTACAGATAGTTAGAAATAAGGATGATTAAAAAGACGGACAGAACCCTATGCCTGTGAGCAAGTCCTCTTAACATTGACAATGAGCCCTTTCCCGGAGGACTGAATATTTTCCTGGCTCACTGACTTCGTCTTAATTGCTGTATCGAAATGTCTTCTTTTGGCCTTTCTATTCCTCAGGCCCTTCCCTTGAATTGTCCGTGTTAAATTTGCTACTCCTCTGAGCACCCACACAGATTCACAACATCCTTTGGTAGCCTGCTTTAAAACTGTGCCACTGTGTTACGAAAAGCATCTGGAGATTTTGCTGTATATTTCTCCACGTATATAAATTTGTCAATATATGAGAAGACTGGTTCTTGCAGCCCACTGCTCCTCTATTTCTTCTATCTGTAGTATTTGCAACTATGCTGGGCTTTTATTCTGAAAATATAACTACTTTTTTTGTGTGTGTCAGTACCATGACATACTATCTTTTTTTTTTTTTTAAATTTTTTTTCAACGTTTTTTATTTATTTTTGGGACAGAGATAGACAGAGCATGAACGGGGGAGGGGCGGAGAGAGAGGGAGACACAGAATCAGAAACAGGCTCCAGGCTCCGAACCATCAGCCCGGAGCCTGACGCGGGGCTCGAACTCACGGACCGCGAGATCGTGACCTGGCTGAAGTCGGACGCTTAACCGACTGCGCCACCCAGGCGCCCCTTTGACATACTATCTTAAATGCAGAATTAAGTAAAGGATTTTAAAATAGTATAACATGTGAAATATGATGTTGTATGTGTATATAACAAAACTATAAAATACTATATAAAAATAGGTAGATTAAATTATCCTTTTTTTAAAAGTTTATTTATTTATTTATTTATTTATTTATTTATTTATTTATTTAGAGAGAAGTGGGGGAGGGGCAGAGAGCTAGGGGGAGAGAAAATCCCAAGCAGGCTACATACCAGCAGTGCAGAGCCCGACACGGGACTCGATCTCATGCACCATGGGATCATGACCTGAGCCGAAATCAAGAGTTAGAGGCTTAACCAACAGAGCCACTCAGGTGCACCATTCTTTTTTTGTTGTTGTTTTGTTTTGAGAGAGAGAGTGGGGGGGGGGGCATGAAAGTGAGCAGGGGATGGGAAGAGGGAAAGGGAGAGAGAGAATCTCAAGCAGGCTCCACTCTCAGCATGGAGCCTGGCACAGGGCTCGATCTCATGACCCTGAGATCATGATCTGAGCCAAAATTAAGAGTCAGATACTTAACCAACTAAGCCACCCAGGCACCCCTAAGTTTACCAAGTGCTGCTTCTTGATGTGTTTTCAGTCTCTCAAAGTTTTGTATTCTAGTCATTAAAAGTAACTTCTTCAGCCACCTGGACGGCTCAGTTGGTTAAGGATGACTCTTGATTTTGGCTCAGGTCATGATCTCACCTTCATGAATTCAAGCCCCCCATCAGGCTCCATGCTGACAGCTCAGAGTCTGCTTGGGATTCCCTCTCTCTCTCTCCTTTCTGCTCATACAAGCTCTCTCTGTCTCTTTCAAAAATAAATAAACATTAAAAAAATAATGTATATTTGCAAATATATTACAATCCCCCCCCCCCAATTTAGGGCCTTCTCCCTAACAGATGTTTTGTGGTGGTAGTTATTAAACACACTCTATTATCTTGTTCAGTGAGAAGATGGACTCCTGGGAATTTCCTGTCCCTTTTACGAAAGTTCTTTTCCATGAATTGTATTTTCAGTACTCCACGTTGCCAGCAAGGTGTCTTTTTGAAAAATTTAGCAAATTGTCTTGAAGTAGACTTGCTCTTGACTTTACTTTTCCGAATTAAGTGGGTGATGTCTTGGCATTTGGCATTTCATAGAGAAAGTCCTTTCAATTCCCGGGTATGGTTCAAGAGAGAAATATTCAGGAAAAAAATATGTATAAGATGGGTTGTATTTATTTTGGGAAGCCATCACTCAGCCAAAAAAGAGAAAAGGTTATTACATTCACATCATATTGCTTGTCTGGGAATCTTTCTAGTGAGAACAAAAGGAGCCATAAAATTAAAGAAAACATTGACAGGATTTTCAGACACTAAGAATGCCATCTCTCTTTCCTTTCTTATGAAGAACTTCTTCCTGGGATCTCTGAAACCAAACAAATACCAAAAGCCTTTATTCTTCTTTCTAAACCTTGTCTACATCCTGCTCTCTGACATCCATGATGAATGCAAACTGAGGAAAATGCTGTATTACCATGGAGAACTATTACAAAAAAATAGGAGCACCATGAGATAGTTAGATTCCTTATTTCCCTGATGTGGTCTATGTCTTTTATAGATAAATTATGACATCTTCAGAAAGTTTTTATTATGGAGTTTTAAATAAGGTTGTAATTTCGTGCCTAGAGAAACAAACAGGGACTTTTAAGGCAATAAAATTCATATGGAATTAACTGTAGCTGATACTGTAATTGTAGATACAACTAAGCACTTTCTCAACATTTCATTAGGCCTTTAAAATTTTTTCTTAATGTTTATATTATTTATTTTGAGATACAGCACGCACGAGTGAACACGAGCAATGGGGGAGGGGCAGAGAGAAGGGGAGAGAGAGAATACGCTGTCAGCACAGAGCCCAGCCCAGAGCTGGATGTGGGGCTCAGTCTCAGGAACCCTGAGAATATGACCTGAGCTGCTATCAAGAGTCAGACTCTTAACCGACTGAGCCACCAGGCGCCCCTCACTAGGCATTTTCGGTTCAAAAATCTGTATTGGTAAAGAAATGACATCTCAAATTTTAAGTATGCAATTGAATTATTTAAAACTTGGGAGGGGCGCCTGGGTGGCTCAGTCTGTTAAGCGCCCCACTTTGGCTCAGGTCATGATCTCACAGTTGGTGAGTTAGAGCCCAGCATTAGGCTCTGTGCTGACAGTGCAGAGCCTTCGTGAGGCCTGCTTCGGATTCTGCATCTCTCTCTCTCTCTGTGCCCCTCCCCTGCTCACACTCTGCCTCTCTCAAAAATGAATAAACGTTAAAAAAAAAATTAAAAAAAAACCTTGGGGAAGAAATACTTAGCAAATTGTCTTTTTAAAGTTATATCAAGTTCAGAAATTCTTACCCAATCAGATCAACTCAGATGCATGGCCAACCTCCTGTAATTGACAGAAACACATTCTTTCTCTTTTCTTTTTTTGGAGGGTAGGGTGGTTGTTAAATTTAAATAGTGCATTAATGTATTAAAGCTCCGTTTAAATGCCTTTTTTAAACTCTTTTCCTATTCTCTCTTTTTTTTTTTTTTTTGAGTGCAAAGTGCATTGCACACATCATAAATTAATACTGAGAAATCCAAATTTACTCCAATAGGGTCTCTCAGTGACGACTTTATAAACTAGGCCCTTGTTTATTCTGTGTGTGGCCACTTTGGTTATTAGGAGAGGTTACACTGACTGCTTTTTCCCAGATTTATGAGACTTGGCAAAAACCTTGAGAAAACAGAGCCCAGCTTCTCTCTATAGAAAACATTATTAATACTAAATAAACATTAATTTAGGTAAACTGGTACTACTCAACCCAACAGGAATACGCTCTTATTTAGATTTGTCTCCGATGGGTGAAAGAGTACATGGGGGAAATTGCTTTGTACAGACCACAAGGAAGGTGCATTTAAGTAACAGTTAAGATTCTGTCCTCAGGAACTTTCATACTCATTCATTAAGAGCAGTACAGCTCTGTCAGGGAGGCATGCGCCAGGTCCTTCTCCCGGTGGAGAAAGATCAAGAGGACATTCAATCTTTTAAAAATTAGCACAGTATCCCTGATAGCACGGTGATTAATTTTCTCGGGATTCCATCAAAAGCTTTGATAAATAGGCATCCTGTGCCATTGGTTCACACATGGCTTTCAAGTAACTTACTGACTCTCGATAACATGAAAATTCATGAACAGGTTAAAGCATTTTTCGAAAGATAACTTGAACCTAACTCTCATCAATAAGTTAATGGCATGAAAAGAGAAAAGGGAGGTGACTTCTGTGCTAGACTGAAAAATGACACACATACAACGACTAGTTACAGTGTCCCACTGAATTGGATCTTAAGTTGGACAAACTGGATCTAAAGAATAGTTCGAAGACAATCCTGAACATTTTACTATGGAGTGGGTAGAATAAAAAGTTACTGGCAGACAAAATGAAGATAATTCACATGTAAGTAAGTTATAAAATAAAACATTTGATGCAATCTCATTGTGATAAAGTATAGTTAAGTATATGAACAGAAAAAAATATGGGAAGATAAGCAAGATTTTAATGGTGACATTCCCTAAGTGGAGTGTGACTAAGTGTATGATGTTTTTATTTTCTTCTTTTTGCTTATCTGTGGTTTCATGGTGTAGAAAGCAAAAACACTACTTTTGTAATCACCACAACCTATTATTAATAAAATGAGCAGCAGTAAAATTGACCTTGAATTTTACACTAAGATATTGTACATTGTGAGAGAATGTATAAAGAACCCTACAACTTTAATCGGTGCTGGGGGTTATGTCTTTGTTTTGTGGTGTAGAATCCCCTAGGTTGTTTTAATGATATAAAATTGGTTTTTCTTGGCAGCAAAGCTAGTTGGTGCAAGAACAGCGCTCAGACTTTGTGAAGAAATATCAAGTTTCTTTCTGTACAACAAGAAATAGATTAAAGCAGATTGCTTTCTTCTTTTGAGAATTCTAAATGTATTTTGAATTTTGCTATTTTTATGTAACAAAACCAAAACATTGCTCTAAATGAGAGTGTTTTTCAAACTCGCCTCCGTCCCATCCCTGCTCATATTTTGCGCTCATTCATTCGGCACCAGGCTATTAATCCAGGAAAACTTCTTGAAACTTGGATTCTGTAGGTCTGGCTGCTAATAAGGACTCTGTGGTAATCAGAAACTGTTAGTAATATGTTCGTGTCTTGTAAGTTTTAGACCGTTGGTTCTACAAAAATAAGTGATATATGACAGAGTGAGGAAATAAAGTGACAACTTAGTTGTAATAGGAGAGTTGAACCAAACTCTGTGCTGATAATTCAAAGTGATGTCATGATGAAGAATGTCTCAAGTTCTTTTTCTCACCATAAGTGATCTCGCACACATTGGAACAGTAAGACACATCCCTTCATTTCCATTGATGCTATGAGTTTACTTTAGCCCTTTGTATGATATATGGCATCCTGTAATGCCACTTACCTTAATTAGTTCTCACGTTCAGACAACATGTAACTCTTGAAGAATGACAAGTAGTGGTCACTCATCTCCAGACTGATTGAATATGAGTACACTGATTATATTTTCACTCTAATTTGGATTTCAAAAGGAAACACAGCTCTTTGCTGTGTTCTGTAAAAACTTGTTTTGGGGCACCTGTGTGGCTCAGTCAGTTAAGCATCTGACTTCAGCTCAGGTCACAATCCCACAGTCGTGAGATCGAACTCTGCCCTGGGCTGTGCACGGAGCGTCTATCCCTGACTGCTACCCTTACCCTGTGGACTTGAATTCAGCTGCCTTCTAGGGGTTGCCACGTGCATGTCCAGTACTCAAATTTAATATCTCCAACATCCCAATTGTGATCTTCCTGCAAACCTCCCCTTGAGCATTTCTCTCCCACATCCCACAGCTAGTCTCTTGATGAATGACTTGATGATGGTATTGACTCCATCTTCACAACACGTGCAGCGTCTGACCATCGCTTTTTACCACCTCCACAGCTAAAACTCTGGATGTTTCATTCACTGAATTTTGACCTTCCCCAGATCTTTGCTCCAATTTAACTTTTCACTGAGACCTTTCTTTATAATTGCAAACCCCAACCCCAGTGGCATTCCCTATGCTTTTCTTTTTCACAATTCTTTTGTCTGTAGCACTTGTCATGATCTCTGCGATACGTCTTTTGACTACTGTGTGCCTCCCTGTACCCCTGCTTAATACAGAGTAAGCTCCACTGGGAGTGGGAACTTACCTGTTTGTTTCTGTGTTTTATCCCCAACACCTAGAAGAATCTCTATCACATTGTAAATGCTTTATAAATCATAATTGAGTGAATTTAAAACTATCATCATTACCATCATCAAAAACATTCCTTAATTCTCCTTTTTCCTTCTTTCCAACAAAAAATATTACTTAACCTACGTTTCAAACTTATGGACCATCGAACACATACTTTAGTTAGCTGTGCATACAAAGCTTATGACAGCTCTTCATTAAATGCAGGTTTTGGGATTAGCTTTACTCATATTATTGTTCAATAGGTTTTCCCCAAGGATGAATTATAATATAGCAAACTATTCTATGTTCTGTTGAATACTTTATTAAAGAATGTAATATGTTATTTCTGAAAGTCAGTTAAATAATAATGGCTACAAAGTAAGTTCTTTATTAATGTGAAATCCCAAAGAATCATTTATCTGAACATAAATTAATGTCGAAATTCTTAGATGTATTTTGCATTGTCTAAGCCCTTCTTGACTTCTGTTTCCTTACGTGTAGCCAAATAAGTTATCATGAAGGCATTAATGTGTTCAGTGTGATAATGTTACTACTGCATTGCTATTTATGATAATATGAGAATAAGGTACTTATCCCAATAGTGTAAGTAATAAATACAATCCATTTTATTTTTATTTATTTATTTTTTCAACTTTTTAAAAATGTTTATTAATGTTTTTTGAGAGAGACAGAGTGCAAGCGGGGGAGAGGCAGAGAGAGAGGGAGACACAGAATCTGAAGCAGGCTCCAGGCTCTGAGCTGTCAGCAGAGTCCAACAGGGGGCTCAAACTCACAAACTGCAAGATCATGACCTGAGCGGAAGTCAGACAGCTAACCAACTAAGCTACCCAGGTGTCCCTATTTTTATTTTTTAAAGTTTATTTGCTTATTTTGAGGGGGGGGGGAACAGTGAGGGAGGAGGAGAGAAAGAGACAGAGAGAGACAGAGGGAGAGAGGGAATCCAAGCAGGCCCCATGCTGACAGAGCAGAACCCCATGCAGATCTCAGTCCCGCAAACCATGAGGTCATGACCTGAGCCAAAATCAAGAGTCAGATGCTTAACTGACTGAGCCACCTAGGCGCCCCAAATAAAATCCCTTTTAAAATCTAGTTCTGATCACTTATAGTTTCTCAGATTGACAAAAATGATAAATCTGATGTTAAATATCATGGCTAACTATTTAAAGAATAAAACTTTAATTACTTAGATTAATCATTTTATTTATGTTTCTCTTTCTAGAATTCTTTCATATCTTCTAACAGAGAGATACACCATATTTAAGCATATGATTTTCCAGTGTTTCTAATAATTGACCAGGGTATATTACTAAGTTCTGTTGTACATTTCACTTACAAATTTGGGTTAAAACATGTAGGTAGGTGTATTGTCATTGCCACAAATACATTTATTACAATATTTTTAACATTTTTTATAATAATATGTTCCTTTCAACCAAAGCCTATCTCGCTATTTAGAGATGTCCCTTCATTTTCTTCGCTACAAATGTCAAACCATTTCAAATGTAATTAGAGATTATTCTGACAATAATAATTTTAAAAATTGGGGCACCTGGATGGCTCATTTGGTTAAGTGTCCGATTTCGGTTCAGATCATGATCCTGCAGTTCGTGGGTTCAAGCCCCATGTTGGGCTCTGTGCTGACAGCTCAGAGCCTAGAGCCTGCTTCAGATTCTGTGTCTTCCTCTCTCTCTGCCCCTCCCCTTCTCACACTCTGTGTCTCTCTCAAAAAAAAAAAAATTATTATAAAAATGTATTACTGTATTTTAACTCTTCATCCTGTAGGCTTTTTTTGCAAGAAAAACAAAAATAATGTCAAAACACAAACAGGATAGGCATTTTGTTACTTCAATGTCATATTGTTGTAGCTCTAAGTTTAAAACATTGGCAATGTAAAATGTTTCCATTTTTTAAAGCTTAACGGAAATTTGGTTTATTTGAAAAGCAGTTTTTTTTTTTTTTTTTTTTTTTTTTTTTTTTATGCATGCTTATTGAAACTTATCCCTGGCTTTTGTTCCTACCTGTTTTGGAGGTCTTCATTTGTTGTGTCTGTGATATACTTTGTTTTTCTTGAGTAAACCTGGAATTTTTAAATCACTCAGACATTTTGACAAACTGATATTCAACACGACACTTAGTAAGCGTCATGATATGGGGCAGAATCTATACATAAAGGTTAGCACTCTTGTTACCAGTAAACTTTTCTTTCAGGCAGTCTGTACAGCTTTTTAATTTGGGGAAATGGGAGACCCTGCAACAGGACAAGATCTGCCACACTAGGATTTTAGACTTAGAAGAGACCCTAGTGTTCCTATGGTTCTAGCTTCCTTAGTTTAAAGAAAAGGACAGTAAAACCTAGAGAGGTCAGTCTTTGTCTGTTTAGACTGCTGTAACAAAATACCACTAACTGGGTCATTTATAAAGAAAAACTAATTGCTCACAATTCTGGAGGCTGGAAGTCCAATAGCAAGGCTCCAGCATGGTCACCTGTTAGTGATGGCTGTTTTTCTGATTTATAGTTGGCACCTTCTCTTTGTGTCCTCATGTGATGGAAGGGGCTTGAGATCTCTCCGGAGCCCCTTTTTTAAAGACACTCATTCTATTTATGAGGGTTCCATCCTTATGACTTAAGTACCTTCCCAAACCCCACCCACTGATCCCATGGCCTTTGGGGATTTCAGATTTCAACATATGAATTTGGAGAGGGGGGGACAAATATTCAGACCATAGCAAGATCACATTAATTATCTAAGGAGAAAAAGTTTGCTGGTGGCAGCATCTGGCCTCGAATTAATGTCAGGAGTCCATGATGATACTGCTTTCTTCAGATTGGTAGTCAAATGTTTGTTGATAATATGATGTTTTCAGTTAAAGACCATTCTATTGTTACAAAAAGATGTATGACAGTTATAGTTGATATTGAAAAGAATGAAAAATTCTAAGAGGCTGAAAATGAAATTTCTTAGGTTTTCCCTTTGTGTGAGGACTATGCTGGTTACACTAAATATGTTTTGAAGTAATGGGATATTCAAAGAGTGAGTGTTGGGGCATCTGGGTGGCTCAGTCGGGTAAGCGTACTACTCTTGATTTTGGCTCAGGTCATGATCTCACACTTCATGGGATCGAGCTGCACATTGGGCTCTGCATCAACAGTGTGGAACCTGCTTGGGATTCTCTTTCTCCCTCTCTCTACCTGTCTTCTGCTCATTCTCTCTCTCTCTCTCTCTCTAAGTAAATAAATAAACATTTTAAAAACCAAACAAGCCGGGGCGCCTGGGTGGCGCAGTCGGTTGAGCGTCCGACTTCAGCCAGGTCACGATCTCACGGTCCGTGGGTTCGAGCCCCGCGTCGGGCTCTGGGCTGATGGCTCAGAGCCTGGAGCCTGTTTCCGATTCTGTGTCTCCCTCTCTGTCTCTGCCCCTCCCCTGTTCATGCTCTGTCTCTCTCTGTCCCAAAAATAAATAAACGTTGAAAAAATAAAATAAAATAAAAACCAAACAAGCCAAGAAAACAGAGTGTTAGTGTCATTATCTGGTCTGATATTAGTTTCCCATATAATTCAGTGTTAAATGCTTATGAGTCTATATATTTACTATATATTCATTATATATTATATAGGAATTCTAACATAATTTTATGTGTTTAAATAAATGAAAGGTATTATAGCTATTGCGATATTTAGGTACAGGACATGCTTAGTTATTGTGCCTCCTATATTTTTATGAACATGAGTAGTGTTTTCCAAGGTTAGCTTATAAAATATTTCCACAGTGTTCTTTTTACTGAGTAGGGTTAGGTTGCACTTATCATGCTTACAGTGACACATACACTGTCTGTCAGCCATAAAATGAGGTCATGTTTTATATTTTCCCTTTCTTTCTTTTTTAACTTGTAATCAATTCCAAGTTGATTATCATTTCAGACTTTTGATCCACATTTATTAACTAGTATTTCAGCAGTAGTGTTCTTTTTGTAGTTGCTCTTAGAGAACATGCCTGTGACATTCCATAGCAAAAACGAATAAAGTAGCAATTGCATTTCCATGCTGAAAGAAAGACACAAACAGAAGACTATGGAATAAGTACTGATGAACTGTTTGTCTGAGAGAGATGATATTTTACAAAGATGAAAGAGAATCTAATTGGCTAATTCTTACTTTCTGATCACATGACAGAAATATTAAAGCGTTACTTGCTGATCATTTTAGGGCAGGTGTCATTCTACATTTATGTTGTTTTAAAATAATTTTATTATGAAATGTGTTTTAAGTAATGGAGGGTACAAAACCCAGCAAAGATTTTGTATCTATGGGTTTTAAAACTATCCTTAAAACTGGCTTTTAAAAACTATTAATAAAATGAACACGCATTGTTTTCCTGCTACAGAAAACAAAAACGAAAACAAAACCCAATACGAGATGGTAGTGTGTTTCTCTGTTGTGCAGAAGGACAGATATAGGGTAAGTGGCTCTGTTCTGCTCTCAGATTCTGTCTTCTTGCCCTGAGTTCCTCAGAGTGTTGCCCTCAGCTGCAGTGTGACCACAGTTGGCTTACAAGCACCTTGTCCACATTCTCGCCTGTTACAATAGAGCATGAAAGGGAATGGAAGCAAGCAATTTATTTAAAAGCAATGTCAAGGGCATTATATACATCAGTTTGAATTAGTGAAAGTTTATTGACCGTCTCTCACCAGCTGTGAGAAAGGATGTGAAATGCAACTTCTACCATGTGCCCTGCTCAAATTCAGGGCTGGTACATTTGCATTCCTAATTTGAAATAGGGGTGTGTATACTGAGAACAGTTAGTAGTTCCTGCCATACCCATATGCCCATTCCTGTCATAAGAGAGAGATTGTGTTTAAAAAAAAAAAAGCAAACAGATACTGTTTGTCCAGGAAAACACCATTTGCAAATTGACAAGCTAATTTGCATCTTTTGGTATGATTTCATTATAGATTTTCAATCGAACCACACCTTACTAAACATCACAGAGGTTATGTGGATATACTTGTACATCATTACCATGACTTTGGATATATTACCTAAAATGTGATTATTTTAGCCTGAATTATAAACCCATTGGAAGATTTTTGGATAAATCACTTTACATGAGAATTTGTTTTATTTTTTTATTTTTTTTAATTTTTTTTTCAACGTTTATTTATTTATTTTTGGGACAGAGAGAGACAGAGCATGAACGGGGGAGGGGCAGAGAGAGAGGGAGACACAGAATCGGAAACAGGCTCCAGGCTCTGAGCCATCAACCCAGAGCCCGACGCGGGGCTCGAACTCACGGACCGCGAGATCGTGACCTGGCTGAAGTCGGACGCTTAACCGACTGCGCCACCCAGGCGCCCCATGAGAATTTGTTTTAAAATAAAATCATCCAGTGGGTGGGTAAACAACTCAAAAAAAAAAAAATGGATACTGTCACACCTAGAGTGAATAATGGTGTAACCATACCCAGACACCTGAGAAACAGTGTGGTGTTTCTTCACTCACACCTCAGTGTTTTATTTTCTTAATATAACATAGCCTTGGGGCGCCTGGGTGGCTCAGTTGGTTAAGCTTCCAACCTCAGCTCACAGTTCGTTGAGTTCGAGTTCCGCATCGGGCTCGGTGCTGACAGCTCAGAGCCTGGAGCCTGCTTTGGATTCTGTGTTCTCCTCTTTCTCTGCCCCTCCCCCACTCGCGCTCTCTCCGTGTGTGTGTGTGTGTGTGTGTGTGTGTGTGTGTGTGTGTGTGTGTGTCTCAAAAATAATAAACATTAAAAAAAATAATAAAGCGTTACCTATCTCTCCCATTCCTGATAGTAATTCCTCTATTTTGTCCCAGTCACAAGTTTCCATGTGATTTCAGGTTCTTAAAGGATATCTTTTCTGTTAGAAAATTTACAGAGGCTTCTATCCCCAAAATTCATTTAGTGTTTAATAGGCCAGAAGAGAAGATATTTTTATTATGTTTTCCCTTTATAATTGATTGATGTCTTATCTCTCTAATAACATTTATGGGGCTTCTACTTTGAGCCTCATCAGGCTCAAAGGAGCTGTTTGAGGTAGATTAAAAAATACATACATTTTCTATGTTTAAGCATCTTTCAGCATTTTGGGAGAGATAAGAGGTGTGCACAATTCAAACCATATACAAGATAACTTGCCTGTAAATTAATGTGGTAGAGAAAACTATACCCTAGTGATCCTGATAGGGAGTGAATGTTTTGACCTGGAATTTATCCAGAAATGCTTTTTGGATGAGATTGGATTTGGGAGGGCAGGACATCATGCACAGGAGAAGGAAATGAACATGACTTGGATGGCATGTGTTCGTGGACCATCTTGCCCGGAACAGGGAGTGCACATTGAGGAACAGAGATTTATGTAAAGAAGGAACTGGCATGCCAAACTAGGGAGTTTATATTTTAAATTGGAAATGGCATTTTGAAAGCAAACACTTTAAGAAAACAAATCTGGAAACATTAGGCACTGCCTGGGTTGAAGTCTACAGTCAGAATCCAGAATACCAATTGTAGTAACTCAGGAATACAGTCATAGCAACTTAGGCTCCATTAGTGGCCTTAAAAATGGAGTGGAAAAATTAATCCTAGAGATAAGATAACATGTATATGATTAAATGGCATCACTGATGCAGATGACAACCTTGTTCGGTAATTAAAGGACAGATAGATATTTCCTCACCTTTCCCTCTGGGGTGTGTGTGTGTGTGTGTGTGTGTGTGTGTGTGTGTGTGTGTGTTGTCTATTTGGTAAAGAAAAAAGTTAGAATAGATCTTAAGCAGGCTTTCTGAAATTAAGTTGAAAAATTTAATCCCTTAAAGAAATGCTTAGGTCTATATATGTGGTCTGCTAACTATTTTTCAAATATTTATATGCACTTTATAAGAACTACATGATATCCATGTTAGGTCAGTGACATGTCAACATAGTAACTTTACATAAGAGAATTATTGAGTGATTAATTAAATTCCTAAAGACAAGATGTGTCGAATGAGATAAAGCCAGGACTTTTGTCAGGTCTTTCGGCCCTTAACTCAGTGCTCTTTCTGCTGTAACATGATTCATCCTTGTTCATGTTCCCTGTATCCTTTATAAAATAATAACCAGAGAAGCTGACATATATTTTAAAAGTCAAATTTTAGTAGTTGAAGTTATGTGACAGAAATCTGTAAATAGCAAAATACTGAAAATGTCTTCTCGTTGATTTAAATTTATTTTTAGCAGCTTTAAGGCATAATTTACCTTCTGATGGTAATGACTTTACCCTTTAAATAGTATTTGAAGTAAAAGGATATTATAGACAAATTCAAAATGCAATTTCTATAGGCTTAGTCTTGAAATACCATTTATAGATGGTAATAATTTTTCCTGAAGTATATGAATTTACAAATTTGCATTACGTAGGTGATATATATGCTTCTTTTAAATGAATCAAATATAATATTTGAAAAATCAAAGTTGTATGACCACTTAATACTGATGTTTAATAGTCCCTGTCAGCCAACCCTTTCTGAGTGAATAAGTAAAATAGTACACAAGGTAACTCAGTAAAAGAAGTCTTAATTTTATTGAAGTAATACAATAGTTTTATTGAAAAGATGTCTGAAAAACTGATTTTTTTTGAAATGCCAAGTATACGAAGGTATCTTTTCTCTTTGTTTTAGAATCAAGAATTCTTTGCTATTCTTTGACATTCCAAAAGACACATGCATGTGATATTGTAATTGAACTTCACATTCTTTCTTGCCTAAGACAGCAATAATCTTTACCTCTCTCCTTTTTTTTCTAAGTGGTTTGCATATTTTAGCACTTAGACACTTCTCTCCCATCTTCTTTTAATCTGGATGTATATTTAGTTGGAAAAGGTTACGCTGTGAATGTTCTAGGAATGCAGAAATTGTCAAGACAGGATGAATGCTTAATAGATCATTCTTAATATGTGCTTAATTTCTACCTATGTTCAATTTTATGCTTTGTCTTCTGGATAAAGCTCAATAATGGACAGAAAGAAATAAGAAGTATAAAGGTGATAGTAAAGAAAGAATCACATTAAAATATCATTTTCTTGGGGCAGTTGGGTGGCTCAGTTCGTTGTGTCCATTTCTTGATTTTGGCTTAGGTTGTGATCTCACGGTTTGTGAGCTCAAGCTCCGCATTGGACTCCACACCCACAGTGCGGAATCTACTTGGAGTTCTCTCTCTGCCCCTACCTTGCTTATGCACTTGCTCACTCTCTCAAAATAAATAAACTTAAAAAAAATTTTTTAAGATAAAGTATTACTTTCTTATTATAAAAGTTTCTCCACTGAGACCATGGATGGGGGAGGGAGATGAAAGTTAGAATTTTCCAAATGGTTAACAAGCATTCGCTTACTTCCAATTCATAGGTACCAACAGGGTTCATTGACAGACCAGACTCAAGTGAGGGACTGGGACTGTCTTAATCTGTTATAAAGAATAATTCTCGGGGTGCCTGGGTGGCGCAGTCGGTTAAGCGTCTGACTTCAGCCAGGTCACGATCTCACGGTCCGGGAGTTCGAGCCCCGCATCAGGCTCTGGGCTGATGGCTCAGAGCCTGGAGCCTGTTTCCGATTCTGTGTCTCCCTCTCTCTCTGCCCCTCCCCCGTTCATGCTCTGTCTCTCTCTGTCCCAAAAATAAATAAAACGTTAAAAAAAAAAAAAGAATAATTCTCATGGTTAATATTTACACATAGTGTGTGGATAGAGATTTTAATATATATTATTTCAAATTGAATAACATAACAAGGTGACATCATTTCCTACATTTCAAAGAAAATCTTGACCAGAAAGTGGTAAGACTGGAATTCATACCTAAGCTTACCTGACTCAAAACTTCAAACCCTTCACATTCCATGGCCTTTCTCTGCATAAAAGGGTTTTCTGTAACATTTTCAAGGAAGGTTAGAGAAAAAATGTGATTCTGAAAACTCTCAAAAAAACACATCCAGCAACCAAGAATCCAATAATGTTTCTGACTCACTCAGTCATTCCTCCTTTTTTTTTTTTTTTTTGGGGGGGGGGGGATATGAATCTCTGTAGCAGCCATGGGTCATTCTAGTTTAGTCCAAAAGTTCCCATATGATTCTGGGATTCCTGACACTACCCAAGTTCTTTGAGTTTTCATGATATCACACACAGGGATGATATATAGAGATTTTAGCTTCTTATCACCATATGTCTTAGAAGTGGATTGATAAAGGAAAGAGGAGATTGACTGCTTCTTTCAATTGTTTAACAAATATGTACGTATCTCCTACTCTCTGTGAGGCACTGTGCTAGGCTTTGGGGATACAGTGGTGAATGTGATTGATGTCTTTGCCTTCATGTGACTTAGAAAAGTACACGTGTCCTTAGATGGAAATTATACTTGCTCTGGAAGGTACAAATACAAATCTTGTCAGAGATGTAGAGAATGACCTAAATATTGTTTGAAAAGGTTTTTAAACTGTGATTTTACTGTACTATAACATTTCAGTGTTTTGAATACTCTGAAAAAGTGCAGCAGTTATAATTAAGACTATGTTCTTTCTGTATATAAACTCTTTTGGCTCTTACAATATCCAAATAAGCTTTTAGAGATAACTTTAGATTGGCTTACTGTCAAAACTGTTTGTAAATATTAATCTCACTTCTAAGACTTCCTCTATAGACTTTTTCTGCAAACATATTTGGTAACTCCAACTTGAATGTTCTCAAATAAAAATATTTCTTTTTTACTTTGCTTTATTTTTATTTTCTAACAATTTCCATATCCAATAAAGCAAGTAAGTGTGTTCTTTCAGATAGGATTTTGTTTTGGCAGTGCATATGACCCTACAAATTGGAAGCTTGGGGATCCTGGATGGCCAGGTTGGTTGAGCGTCCCATTTCGGCTCAGGTCATGATCTTGCGGTTTGTGAGTTCGAGCCCCATGTCAAGCTCTGTGCTAACAGCTCGGAGCCTGGAGCTTGCTTAGGATTCTGTGTCTCCCTCTCTCTCTGACCCTCCCCTGTTCACTCTATATCTCTCTCTCAAAATAAATAAACATTAAATTTTTTTTAAACTTAAGAAAAAATGGAAGAGCTTTATGCTAACATTTTTTTGAGAGCTAGCTATATGCCCGACAAGGTACTAGTGCTTTTCTTACATTATCTCATTTTATTTTTGCAACAGTCATATTTGACAGGTACTGATAATCCAGTTATATAGATGAGGAAACTGGATTTAGAGAAATTGAGTGAATTCTCTTCGAGCATAAAGATGATAAATAGCAAAGCAGGGATTACAACCTAAACTATTGCACACCAACACCTGATTTCTTTCTCTGTGTCACCTCTGGTATACTCAAGAATTTCCTCTCATTTGCTGTAACACGTGATAAAAATAAATGAGTTTAATTATTAAGCATTTTGAGAGATTACCTAAAGTGAATTGTGCATTTAAGTATCCACATTACAGTGCTAGTATCATTTTTTAGTGAAACTTCAGTGGTCATGTAGGTATGACATTCTCTCTAGGAGAGAAATATGTAAAAAATGAAAGTGGAGAAATGTCCATCTACAGCTGTAGGCTTAAACTGAGGAATTCCTTGCTTACCCTAAATGAGGCAGAAAGGTTTGGGATGGCCATTTAAATCAGTTCTTCAGATACAGCTGAGGGTGTAAAGTTGAAATTAAACACGGCTCAGAAACTAGTTTTAAGTGTCTACAATGTTACATGTAAATTAAAAAAAAAAAGGACAGAAAAGAGACAGTGGTATTAGTAAATAGGAAACTGGATGGGATGATGCTGAGGTTGGAAGGGAAAACTGGAGAGCCAAATTTATAGAACAGCCTTCAAAAATGTAATTAGGCGGGGCGCCTGGGTGGCGCAGTCGGTTAAGCGTCCGACTTCAGCCAGGTCACGATCTCCTGGTCTGTGAGTTCGAGCCCCGCGTCAGGCTCTGGGCTGATGGCTCAGAGCCTGGAGCCTGTTTCCGATTCTGTGTCTCCCTCTCTCTCTGACCCTCCCCCGTTCATGCTCTGTCTCTGTCCCAAAAATAAATAAAGGTTGAAAAAAAAAATGTAATTAGGCAAAAAAAAAAAAAAAAAAAAAAAAAACGCAAAATATGTTTACACAAGAAAGACCAGAGGGTGTTTAGAAATTTGGGGCCGCCTGATAAAGAAGTTGAAATTTATCAGTCTCAATATGGCAGCTCTCTGTTCATTCTTTTCTCAGACCTACTGCTCATGTACCGAATAATTGTATGTTACTTTTTAAATACAAATGTGTGTGAGTCCAGGAACTACTGTCTTCTATGTATTAAGAGAATACAGGTAACAAGAGATTAATTTAGCTTTACCCAGGGCTCTTTAACAAAGTTCAGACTGCGTTTCTATACTGCATATCTAGTATATCTAACATTGTTTCTGAAGAAATTACAGAGTCATAACTTAAAAATATAATATCTTTGGGACACCTGGGTGATTTAGTCAGTTAAGCATCCCACTCTTGGTTTTGGCTCATATTATGATCTCACAGTTTTGTGAGTTCCAGACCCACATCGGGCTCCATGCTGATAGTACGGAGGCTGCTTGGGATTCTCTGTCGCCCTCTCTGCCCCTTCTGAATTCACACTGTCTCTGTGTCTAAATAAACAAATAAAAAGTAAAAAAAAAAAAAAAAAAAAAAAAAGGATAATATCTTCATATGAAGATATATATAAAGAAAGTTAAAATTTGTATTAATTATAAAACAATATTAATCATTTTGCAGTAATGGTATTTGGTATTATACATCATCATTTCTCTTTAGCTTTATTAGTTTCTAATTAACATGAGTTGATATATGCATTTTGGGGACAGTAAAGCTCATGATATAGAAATATTGAATACTTATACAAATATATATGGGGACAGTTATTGAATATGGAAGACTTTTTAATATGTGCTTTTTTTCATGTTTATTTTTAAGAGAGAGGGAGAGAGAGAGAGACAGAGAGAGACAGAGCATGAGTGATGTGGGGTGCTGAGGGAGAGGGAGACACAATCCGAAAGCAGGGTCCGGGTTCTGAGGTGTCAGCCCAGAACCTGATGTGGGGCTCAAACTCAGTCCGATGCTTAACCAGCTGAGCCACCCAGGTGCCCCAATATGTGCTTTTAATATTCCATCTTAGAGTTAGCAGATATATTAAAATGTTCTAAGAGGTTCAGTAACTCTGAATCTGTGGGAGAAACAACTTCAAATCTTTGGTATGCTATAAATACAGCAATTTTGAAAAGTGTTATAAATAATGCTTGGCATGATTACAGATCTGGAATGATTTAAAATGTAACTCAAAGTTTTGTCTTTTTAATTTACCTAAACCTAATTGAGTATTAACATAATAACTAATTTTGTTGTGCTTTCAGTTAGGAGATATTGCTTTCCTGTTTTCTGGGTTATTGTAAACTAAAAAATATTTTTGAACTCCTGTTACGTATCAGACAAAATTTTGCTATGTTATTGTATATAATCATAGAGTGTTAATAATGAAGTTGGATTCAGCATGTTTTATAAGCTGGTATGAATTTCAAAATTCACTTTCTAATAAAGTAACAATTTTAATGTAAGAAAAAAATACTTGTAAAAATATTTGGATAAAATACAGCTGCGTTAATTGTGGTTATTTTTTGATGCAGAAAATAATTTAAATTAACTATTTAAAATAATTCTATATGTCAAAGAATGTCATAACTTACCAAGTATAAAGGATCTAAACTTCTTAAGTGGCATCATAATTAGGCAGAATAAATTGCTTAAAGAATATGAAAAACAATTAAGTTCATGAAAGGTCTTTATAGCCATTTTATTTATTTATTATTATTTATTTTTAATGTTTTATTTATTTTTGAGAGAGAGAGACGGAGACAGAGCACCATCATGGACAACAAGATACAGAGCGTTGCCTTCATCAAAAATATTCTATTAGATATTGCCAAACAGAGCCTGGGGTACATGCCAACAAGAATGGCCACTAGGTTAAGGGCACTTCTCCATCTCCAGATACGTATTGCCTAGACAATGTGGACCCCAGGGCAGGCTCTCCTTCCCACGCCCCACCCACCTTGTTGGCATTGTTGAAGGAGCTCTATGTGTATAGTAACTTGACCCTGCATCTGATCTTTGCTGAAGGGCCTTGGCCAGTGATGTACTGTCTTTTTGCCTCAGTTTCCTCATCTGCCAAGAGTGAAACTGTTGAGCGAAAATATCTGTATCATCTATATCTATATCTATATCTATATCTATATCTATATCTATATGGATCAGAACAATCGCATATGAAGCATTTTAAAGCAAGATGAAATCCATGAACATATCATCATTAAACAATATAAACAATAATCATTAAAGAACTATTACCAAAAGTGCTTGACAGTTTTTTTTTTATTTGTTGAAAAGACTGCCTCATTGTTTGCATGGTCATCAGTGGTGCTGAATTCAATATGCAAAAAATAAGTAAAATAACATTAATTATATTAAAAGTGTAAATTTTTTTGTTTCAAGTTTTTATTTAAATTCTAATTAGTTAATACATAATGTAATATTGGTTTCAAGATTAGAATTCAGTGATTCATTACTTGTAACAACAAGTGCTCATCACAAGTGCCCTCCTTAGTTCCCATCACCCACTTAGCCCAGTTGCCTCATGAAATTCCAAATATGATGAAATGTAAATCTAATATAAAGGCTGGGTTACTAAATTCTGCATATGACACCAAGTTTCCTTTCACACACTACCTATTTTTATTCTCAGGTAGTGCTGTTTATGAAGTGAATTATTTAAACTCTCCTCCTTATGCAGATGGAATGAATGCCTCATGGTGCTAGAAATGTTTATTTCCCTAAGGTGTTTCATTAAATAGTGATGAAACAAATAGTGTTAATGTGTTTAGTACATCTTTTTCCTTAAAAAAAAAAAAGGCTATAAAGGAGTCATTTAACTTATTTTACATGTCTTGATCTTAAAAGTACATGCATTCCTGGAGAATTAATGTGAATATGAAGTTCAAGGTCACATTTTTCCTGGTATATGCTTTTTTTTTTCCTACTTAAAAAGTTTGCTGTTAAATATTGGAATTAATGGTAGATTTGATTGGATTTCTTGGTCTGTTTATATAAGTGTTAGGAGTTTTACAGAGAATCCTTATATTTATTCAATATTATATGTCTTTAAACATTATTTAATTCATTTGGAAATATTTACTAGTTTCCAGTAGTTACATCCTTGAGATTCTAATTAACTGTCGTGTGAATCCATGTTTTAACTTAGACTTCCTGCAGGAAATCACTTAAATACTATTTGTTGTACATAAATGGTTTTGTATAAGGTTGATATAAATTTTATCAGTCGGCAACTAATAACCTGTATGTATTGTTTTTAAGGATATGGTGAATTTCCTGTTTCATAGTCTTGGAGAGTATGCATTGAATAATAAAAAAAATCTCTTTACGTTTTCTTCCTTTAACATAAGTAATTATTTCAATAAATATTTTTTTATCAGAACTTATGCATACGGAAATTGTAAAGAACAGGAGCACCGTACAGGTCAGGAAATAAAAAATTCTTAACTGCGCATTTGTCCATCATTCTTATGCTGGTACCACGCTCTTCTCTTTATTCCTCTTTGCAGTGCTTCAGCCTTAGTATAAGTGCTGCTGAAGCAAGCACCGTAATAGTTTTTAATACAATAAAATACATACGTTGCTTTGAAAGACAAGTTTCTTAGTGCGCGGTTATTTAGAGAGATCGGGACACTAAATTAGTCTGTATACAGAATGTTTTGTACATGTTATCATTAGAGAGTCAGTTTAAGATTCCAATCCATTTGCTGCCCACATTAGCATAAATATTAGGTAAACATTATACAGTTTGGGAAAAATCTTTATTGGGTGTAGAGCTCAATGTCCACATTAATACCTAGATGTATATTGCAAGAAAGGAATTTAAAATTTTTAGATGTTTACCAAAGTAGCACTCCGTTTTGATAATAATGACATTCCTTAAAGGTAAAAGCAATAAAAAAAATTAGAATAACCTCTCAATAATAAACACATGGCTAATTCTTATTTTATTGTTTCAAGAGAATACAATTGTTTTGCCATCTCAATTTCAGTAATTCCTACTCTTCTTTATTTAACAGTCTATTTATAAAAAAAAAGCAATTTTTTTTAAAACATGGGAGGCACATTCAGAATATTTGAGGTGGGGGTTATTAAAAAACAATCAGCTTAATTATACATTTTTATTTTGAGTACAAATGACAGACATTGAAATTTGCCAAGTAATCTGTAATTTCTATAAATATTTCTGTAGAATATATATAAATATTTTATAATCCTCAAAATGCATATCAGAATTCAAAAAGGTGAGAAATAAGATGATCTTGGTCACGAGAAGGTGCATCGATTAAAATACTCTCCAGATTGTAAGAGTTGGAAAGTGAAAATCGTAAGTCTTTGAATTGCAGGTTAATCAAATTTAAGATTATGCTGCTGGTGCTTTCTCTGACCCTGTGAAATGATAACTAACAGTGTGCTGCTTTGAGTAGCCAAATGGTGTAAGATTTAGGATAATGAAAATGATTAGCATAAAGTCATGTTACAGTAGTGTTTCATTATTATTAATTTTTTTTGCAAATATGTTAATTATTTGAGCAGTTTGTACCTTGGGAACACTTGATTTCTTTAGGACCTCTTAAGAGCATTGTTTTGTTGTTTCTGTTGTGTTCAGGAAAAAGTGCAACCCACTATGTTCTAACAGGTTACACGTGTGCCTTCTGAAGTCTTACTATTATTTTCTATTGAACTGCATTCATTAGGGGTGATATCCTGAATAATTTGACCTGGCCATACATACAAGGCTATAAGGCATGGAAACCCAAGTAACGTTTAACAATGGTGCTTTGTTGAGCAGGTTTTTATACAGTATATTTTCAGTGTATTTTAGCAATGTAAACATTGTGGTTAAACCACTGCAAAATAAAAGTCACTGATGTAATGTATCTTTACTGGCAAAGAATTCAGCTGAACTTCACGGCTGATTACTGATGATATTCATACTTAGGCATATAGTGAAATATCACTGGCTATTATCATAAGGATGTTAGGAAGTAAATTAACATTTAACTAAATGTTCAATCTGCTCTTCATGATCTCTGAAAAATCAAATGGTCTTTCAGACTCCATGGGATTATATTAATTGTTGAGGAATTCATGACATCTTAAAACAATGAAGTCCATTAATGGAGAGTTAAAATTTTTCAACCAAAAATTGTTGCCCTATAAATTCTCCTCACTGGAGATAGTTCTGTACACTTGAGAAGTGACTGCATACCCCTGCCTGCGCTGAGCAGCAGGATATTAGATATATTAGAAAATACAAAGAAAAATGTAGAAAGGATGACATAAAATACATGTACATGAACGCATTCCAAGCTCCATTCTGGTGGATCTTCCTACATCCTGTTGCATTCTGCCTTGTTATCACCATCTGCTTTGTTCCACTTGATCCACGGAACATAAGGTAGCCCTCTGCAAACAGAATTCTTCTCTTTGCTTGCCTGTGTTGTTTCTTTGATTCTCAAGTTTCTTCTATAACTTCCGTTTGGTTTCTTGTCCGTATATGTATCATGAAGTTATGTTACTAATAATTTATCAGTTTTGTGTACCCTACAGAAAATCCATCTAATCAGACAATAAGTCAAAAATATGAGCTAAAACTAAGCCACAGTGAGTTTATACAGATAATACTATTAATTTGGGTGTAGTCATAATTCCTAGTGTCTCCTGAATGAGTAAAAATATTCCCAAGCGACCTTACGTGTACCACAAAGGTATGAGCAACAAACAGCTCTTTATAAATTCAGCATCAAAGATTCTTTTCCTCCTTTCCCCAATGTGTGCACATGAGCACGTGCGTGCACACGCACACACACACACACACACACACATGCACACACACACACACCTGAGGAAAAAATCCTAAATGTAAGTGTTTAAGGTTTTATGTGTTAAGACTTGTGTATTTTAATTCTTGTCCTATGCATAGGATATATTTTTCACCATAATTACATTATCTTAATGATATTTGGAACAAATAAGTATAGATAAATAAGTCAAATCAATGAAGTTCACATATAAAATTGCATATCCTTTGCTTCTCAAATAATATTTTGATGAGTTACTACCCATCCAGTAAGTCCTGGACTCTGTATTCCTTTGGGAAATGGCACAAGGCCTTCCTGACTGTTAGATTATGCATTTGGATCTCTGATTTAGTGGAACAGTGTGTAAAACTCTTTCATAATCAGAACACTCTCTATTGGCTCCACATCTGAAGATCCCCAAGAGTGCTGTTTGTTCCAGTGAACATCTGGAATAGATTACATGCAGTTAATTGGCTCCAGGTCGAGCTTGTTACAGACAGTAGCATGCAGTATAACCTATGCAATTCACTAAATCCACCCACTTTAGGTTAAATCACACCTACTTCTCTCTATAATTCCTCCCAGATGCAGGACACACACACATGTCATACATAACACACACACACACACACACACACACACACACACACACACACAGACACACATCCACATCCATTGGAAGGAAGATGGCAAAATATCATATTAGTGGAGAGGTTTTGGCTATATATTTAACCCATAAATTACCTCAATTAAAAGATTAACTATTGAATTCAGAGGATTGTTGGGAAGGAAAACAGTGAATCAGGAACAGCAGATTATAGAGAGTGACTGTTTTATAGTAGGAAAATATTTAAAGTCAAGAAGTTCCAGCAGTTTCAGGATTTTTGTTTTATTTTGTCCCTCACCCTTAGCATATGTTTCAGCACGTGTGTGCACTTATCAGACTGTCATAGTAGCAAGGAAAACAGAACTTTGATTTTTAACTTATTTAACAGTATTAATGAGTTGGGTTACAAAGAACAGTATGACTACTGTTCATTGAAAGCCAAACATCAATCTTCTTAACTTATAGTGGTAGAGGCACAGGGCATGTCTTAGCGATTAATGATCAGTTGGAGGAGGAATTATCTCAATACATACCCAAGGGCCATTAACCCCAACTGGTCGTTAATTCCCAAGAAAGGTCCTGTACTGAGGTCGTTATTGCTAATAAAATGCACACATGGAAAGTTCCCTCTCTTTTGCCTGTGTACATAAACATACGTTCACATTACATGCATTGTTGCATGTCGTGAAAAAAAAAAAAGTAGTATTTTACATGTCCAGAAGTTCAGAAAAACTAAGCCTAATGAAAAATTTAATGTACTTAAACTCTGCATTCAATTTGCCTTTCATTTTGGTGAGGGGCAAGGGTAGGTGGAATAATACGTGTTTGTAGATCAAGGCTGTGGATCTTCTTCGATCAGAGACCCATATTTTGCTGACATGTAGATCTAGGGAAAAATGGAAGCAACAGGCAAATGGGATTAGAGTTGCTGATGAGTATGGATGGAATCAGCACATAAGATCTAACCTCAAAGGCAGTGTGGAGTAATGGCACTGTTTGAGTCATAATATATTAGGTACCAGAACAGGCATGAGGCACATTTCGCAGTTAGGTCAAGTTCATATTTGGTGTCCTTTGTCTTCCACCTCTCCGGATTATGCTACTCTGTCCCTCCTTTCTCCTCATAGCAATCTAATCAAGACTATAATGCTTCAGGTTTTTCAAGAGCCCTTAAGGAAATATCACTCTCTTCTGAAACTAGCTCTTTTTGCTTTCCATTCTCCTTTCACTGTCTGCCATGAAACTATCCTTGTCTTGCTTAAATCTGTATGATACACGTTTGAGCTATCTTCCATAGCATCCCAGAACTATCTTAATTTTAGAAATTATTTCATGGTGCTTCAATTATTTGTATATAATCAATCACTCCTTTCAGAAAATAATCTTATTTTTTCCCTCATCTATAAAGGGTTAACAAATGGTTGGGGACCAGCTATGATGTTA
Source organism: Herpailurus yagouaroundi (assembly GCF_014898765.1). Lineage (NCBI taxonomy): Eukaryota > Metazoa > Chordata > Mammalia > Carnivora > Felidae > Herpailurus > Herpailurus yagouaroundi. Next base: position 71,915,840 of record NW_024412391.1, read on the forward strand.
ATGACTGTTACGTGTATATTCTTGTACATATGTTCTTATTTGCAAAAACGTAGTAAGTTTTTAAGGAGATCCTGTAAGTCAGTGGGTGTATCTGTTTTTTACTGGGATAAGTGACAAATTGAAAGGTTGCAAGTCATTTCTTAAGAGACTGAGTAACTTAAAACTCACATGATTTTTAAAAAAAATTTTTTTTTTCAACGTTTATTTATTTTTGGGACAGAGAGAGACAGAGCATGAACAGGGGAGGGGCAGAGAGAGAGGGAGACACAGAATAGGAAACAGGCTCCAGGCTCTGAGCCATCAGCCCAGAGCCTGACACGGGGCTCGAACTCAAGGACCGCGAGATCGTGACCTGGCTGAAGTCGGACGCTTAACCGACTGCGCCACCCAGGTGCCCCTAAAACTCACATGATTTAAAACTAATTGTGATAAACTTTTCTGTAGACCAGCTAAAGTGACTGTTTTGTGGCCGTAATTTCTTTATTTTTGAAGAATTTACTTTAAATAGTAATACAGTTCTTTATTTTTGAAGAATTTATTTTAAATACATTATTTTGGGGCACCTGGGTAGCTCAGTCGGTTGGGTGTCCAACTTCGGCTCAGGTCATGATCTCATGGTTTGTGGGTTCGAGCCCCGCGTCAGGCTTTGTGCAGACAGCTCAGAGCCTGGAGCCTGCTTTGGATTCTGTGTCTCCCTCTCTCTCTCTACCCTACTCAACTCACACTCTGTCTCTGTCTCTCTCTCTCTCTCAAAAATAAATAAACATAAAAAAATGTAAATACATTATTTAAAGAAGGACTTTACTGGTGTTTAAAATACGCATTAATAAAGTTTTAAAAACTAAAATTTTCATAAAGGGCTACTGTTGGCATAGATCTTTTTGGTCAGAAGGACATTCCTGTTTTCTCTCAAATTAAGTGAAACCATCAAGAAATGCCAAGTAACTGTGAATAAAATATGTAATATGTGGCATATTTAGTACAATATTCTTTTTCTTTAATTTTTTAATATTTATTTTTGAGAGAGAGAGGGAGACAGAGTGTGAGCAGGGGAGATGCAGAGAGGAGGAGACACAGAATCTATCTAAAGCAGGCTCTAGGCACCGGGCTGTCACACAGAGCTTGACGTGGGGCTTGAACTCAACGGGCAGTGAGATCATGACCTGATCTGAAGTCAGACGCTCAACGACTGAGCCACCCAGGAGCCCCTTAGTACAATATTCTTTTTTTTTTTTTAATTTTTTTTTTAACGTTTATTCATTTTTTGAGACAGAGAGAGACAGAGCATGAACGGGGGAGGGTCAGAGAGAGGGAGACACAGAATCTGAAACAGGCTCCAGGCTCTGAGCTGTCAGCACGGAGCCCGATGCGGGGCTCGAACTCACGGACCGCGAGATCGTGACCTGGGCCGAAGTCGGCCCCTTAACCGACTGAGCCACCCAGGCGCCCCTACAATATTCTTAAATGAGTATCTAAATTACCTTGGTTATTCACATATGTGGTAATCTCCTAAATAAAAGAATTAAATATGTGCAGATTACACATAAGACAGAACAGTTAGGTATTTCTTATAGGTATCTTTGAAAGTAATTAAAATACTTTAAAAAGTATAATTTATTAAGCATTTATGTTCAACATTTCATGAAGAAACAACATAAAACTTGTAGTCTATTTCCTTAAAATATTTGTCATGTATAACAATGAATCAATACATCCCTAAATTTTATTTTACTTCACTTTCCCAGATTGATCTTAACTTGTGAGATTCAAGGTAACTAGATCCTTGATATTCAGAGGCATTTACTTAAGAGTTGTTCTTTCATAAGAAAGTTCACTCATATTAGACCTTGTCTTAAAACTAAAGCATATACATAGAACCTTTTGATATTCAATAATTAGAAAACTACTTAAAGTATACTTTTTTTTATAAAGGATACTTTATACTACAGCAATTACTAATGAAGTAAAGAAATTTTTTGGACAAAAGGTAAAGCAGGTACCACATCTGGAATCTTCCCTGGAAGTAGGCATAGCGAGATTCTCTCTGTGGGCTGTTTCTCAGAAAGACAGCAGTAACTTTGTGGAGAAAGAAGAGAAGTTGAAGACTGCAAGAGTTGATCCCTTGATTCCACCACTTTGCAAAACACCCAAAGACTTAGGGGTTAAGAGTCCAACTCTAGCCAAGGTCCTGGCCAAATATTTTAATTCACTTCTTATGTGACCATGTGATCTTGGGAGACCCATTTAACTGTATACCTCAGTTTCCTCATCTGTGAAATGAGGTAAATAATTATGTATCCTTTAAGGCTGTCAGTGGCATTAGTAAAAGGTAGACTGAGACATACTAAAATTTTAAGTTCATTTGAGCAAAAATTGATTCCAGCCCTGTAGTGCCCAACCGGAAGTGGTTAGGAGCGCGTTGCCTCTGGGAGCCAGAGTAAAGACTTGGACAGAGAAAGTGCCAAAGCAGAGAAAAAATTGGCTACAGCCTGGGGCCTAGTTGGTTCTTTGTGATTGGTTGTCCCTTGTGTTTTGATTTTGTAACTTTGATTTTGTAACTTTCGATTTTGTAACTTTGATTTTGTAGACTTACATCTCAGCTTGCTTAGGAGGCCGCCACTGCATTAGAGTCACCCCAGTCTCACGGCCTCCTTGTTTAGTTCATTTAACAGGATTAAGTTATTTCAGTTATGGAAAGCATTTTAAAGGAAGTATCTGGTACCTATAAATATTCAATCAATATTATTTGTCATTATTATTATCAGGCTTAGTTTGAAATGTGTGTTTTAATTTATTTCAGGTCTTAAGAAAGACAAGCAAGGCAGCTTATTTATGGCAACCTAGTTGATCACAACTTCCTCTCTTTTATAAAGCCTTTTATATTACATTTTGTTTTTCTTTTCATTACTGCCGTGTGTGGAATAGTATATAGAGTGCAGGTTAAATCACATTATCCCAGGCCTAAAATTGGTGGCGGTGGCTCTGACCTAATCATTGCCAATTTTTCCAATTTTAGGCAGACTTTTAAACTATCTTTATGTCACAGGGCACCTAATTGACTCAGTCAGTTAAACCTCCAGCTCTTGATTTTGGCCCAGGTGACGATCTCATGGTTTCTGAGATCAAGCCCCAGGTCTGCACTGTTAGCACAGGGCCTGCTTGAGATTCTCTTTCTCTCTCTCTGTCTTCCCTTCTATCCCTCCTCATGGTCTCTCTCTTTCAAAATAAATAAATAAACTTAAAAAAAAAATCTTTATGTCAGAAACAAGAGAAGAACTCCCTGAACATGACAGCTTTTATTTGTTTTTGCTTGGGGATCTTTCTCCTTGGGGATGATACAGGGAAAGAATAGGCTTCTACCCGTATTCTTATTTGAGTAAAGAACTCATGACGTTAGAAAGAGTTGGTTCCTCTTGCATTTGTGTTAAAAACAAAACAAAACTTTGTTACAGAAGGGAAGCTAATTATCATAAATAGTTGAAACTTTAGTATGCATTCTCCTCTGCATCTGAGTAAAGGCAGACCTGAATTTTATCAATCAGTTCTGATTCATTTCCCTTGTAACAATTTGCAAAATCAAAACAGGGGAGAAGGTGCAATTGTTATTTTTAAAATCTATACACATTCAGAAAATTACAATTTAGTAAGTCTAGGAAAAACAGCAAACTGCTCTGTTAATGATTATTTTCTTATTTTTTAGATTGAATTTTCACTGTTTGAAAGAGGACATTGTTTTCATCATGAATGCTACTAAAAATGAGAGACCAAAGTCCAGAAGCCACAATTTTCACCTTTTTCATGCCTTGATGATGCTAAGCATGACCATGCTGTTTCTTCCTGTCATTGGAACTGCTAAGCAAAATATTCCACGACTCAAGCTGACTTACAAAGGTAAGTCTGTAAATGTTTTTCGGATTGTCTTTTTGATGATTGTATTTCTTTTCTTTAGAAATGCGTACTGACTTCGGTGAAATGTTTATAGTATTGGCATCAGTTAATAAAAATATTATAGAATACAATGCCCAATTATCATTTTTGTGAGGGAAATGGTGCCTGGGTTATTCGTGTACCCTTTTCAGCTCATTATTTACAATGATCAGCTACTGATTAACATGATTTGGTGATTTGGTTTATAGGTTATAATCAGATTTGTATTAAAACAAATCAGTCCCTAAAAATAGAAAAACATAATTTCATATAGCTCGTATGGATTAGTTCATCCCTAGTTAGAGGGGATTTATTTTTAAACACAGTAAAATATCTTCAAAAAATTAATACACTAACCTACCATTAAGATCTCAAACATATACATGTTTATTCTTTTAAAAAGACCACGTGGAAGGCTTGAAATACAGAAATGAAAATCTCTTTAAGAAATGAAATCTGCTAATTGTTTTTAAATGTTTAAATTAACATAAAAGCAAAGTTTATATGAGTTATATTTAGTCATCTTACATGTGTGTATGTTTATGTGTATAGATAGATAGACAGGGACTATGCCAAGTTTTATTCTTAAAAATGTATTTCTTTTGTTTTCTCTTCTTGCTTCTTTAATACTTTAAGTGATGAGAAGGATGTAGGGACTTATACTCCTTTATACCAAACTTGGTAGGTAAAACTTATGCCTGCAGTTTTAATAGCTGTTTAAAACAACTTACTGAGTTCAAATTGAATATCAATAATAAAACCTAACTTCATGTCAAATATAAGTGGAAGTGGAATTGGCATTATACCCATTACACATTTCATACGTGGGTATCTGTCTGGAATTTATATCTCCTGAGTTAAAGAGTTAAGGCAACATATTATTTTTGAGTTCTATTATTTTTGTAGACTTTTTTAAGCAGTTTAAAAAAAGCACACAAGAAAACAAAAAACAAACCCAGAAAATTGCCTCTGTGTGGTTGAGGGGAGGATTAACTGGGAAGAGATATGGAAAGAAATGTTTTGGAATTATGGAAGAGTTCTCTATCCTGATAAGGGATGTGATTCCCCAAGTATATGGATTTTCCACAACCCATCGTATGCACAAGTCAGAGTCGTTCATTTGCCTGTATTCAGAATTAATCTTAAGAAAAGAACAGAAAACAAATATAAAAGTCCAAACAATTAAAAAAAAAGATACAGAAAGTTTGAAAATAAAGAGGTTGAAGGGGAAAAAGGAAAAGGAAACTCTGATTCCTATGATAGAGTGAATAACACTAGAAGATTACATTGATATGTGTGAACAACACAAAATAAATCAGACTTGCAAAGAAACAGAGAGCAAAGCATTGGTATAAACGCGGTGTGATGTCATTTCATCCTTAGCACCGGCTGTTATGGTGAGGATTGTTATCATCCCCTTCCTACATATATGGGTATGCTGAGATACCAAGAAACTGAGAAACTTGCCAAGGTTTCAGATTGGGTCGTGGCTCAGCTCCTGAGTCAGCCTCGTGCTGCATAGACACTAACTGCCTGATCCTATTTCTTAGTTCCTGGTCATTAGTGGTTCTTCCCTGAGGCACTCACCCATCAGAGTGAGCTTTAACATTTACAGAGGCACCATGCTGATGTTTGTCTGGCTATATGATTTTCAGTTGCCAAATTAAACAGAGTTGAAGAAGGCCACATGCTCTATTTAAGATGACAGTGTGGCCCAAAGAGACCTACACACTTGTGAGATGTTATGCCTTTTGATAAATATATGGAAAAAAATATATATCGTCATCGTGATCATTTGGGTTCATAATGATAGTTCCATACAAATGGTTATAAAATATGAACTCAAATGTGATAAGTTGATTATTTGAAACTAGCAAATTGGCGCCTAAAAATAGAAAAATATTATTAATTAATTCCATATAGCTGCTACTAATTAGTTTATCCCTAGTTTGAGGGTTTTGTTTTGTTTTGTTTGTTTTTGTATGCACATGTTTTTGGACTTGGAATCAATCCTGTGAGTTCAAAGTCTTGTTTACTTATCTCTGTATAGACTGTCACTCCTCTCAGTGCCTAGTGCTTATTTATATAAAAGCAGAACTGGTGTAAGTGTTGGATTAAATGCAGTAAGAATTACTCTTTTGATGGTTCTTCTATTAAGTATACGTTCCAAGTGTTATGTTTTTTAGATTTTTGTTTACATTTGGGTAATTGACATGTCGCAGCCTGGTAAGCAGCAACAAAGATTGAATGCAGGATGAGAATTATGGAAACCTCCTCCCAACCCACCCTCCAAAGATACACACACACACACACACACACACACACACACACACACACACCTCTGCTAGCTCCCCATAGCTACTATTAGCCTTTTGTTTCCAGATTGTATGCTAATAATTGAGTGGTCATCTTTACTAGGAGAATTATTCACAACCCTAACAGAGCACTCCTCTTCACACTTTAAAGAATAGGTTGGGGCGCCTGGGTGGCTCAGGTGGTTAAGCATCTGATTTTGACTCAGGTCATGATCTCGCGGTCCATGAGCTTGAGCCCCGCGTCAGGCTCTGTGCTGACAGCTCAGAGCCTGGGGCCTGCTTTGGATTCTGTGTCTCCCTCTCCTTGCATCTCCTCTGCTCACACTCTGTTTCTCCCCCCGCCCTCAAAAATAAACACTAAAAAATAAAAAAATAAAAGAATATCTCATCTCTTTGGAAATCATCTATTCAGCACTATGAATGTGCACATCCACTTCCAAGAATGTGAACCACTTCCATGTCCACCTTTTATCCACCATATCTGAGAGTTGAGAAAGAAAATAGTTCAAATCCTGATATTTTTAAGTGAGCTGTTCCAGAATAAACAGCTATGATGTAAAAATTCCTGCTAATTTGGGGTTATGGTGAGGCAGATTGCCTGTACACAACATTCCTACTTCTGAGATAACGATCATAGCTCTCTCTTGGCATTTTCCTTCTCTTTTGATTCTAACTAATTGAGATCAGCTAATACCACCCATTGCTTAGATAGTTTGGGGAGCGTCTAAAAGTTTGTGCTTTGGGCATTAAAACACTGCCACAATGTGAGGTTGGGAACATCAGCTGAAGTGAAAAAATACTTTTGTTTTCAAAAATATTTAATTTTTCTGGTCACAAACTCCACTTTGTTTTCTTTGCTTTCCATGGTTCATGCTTCCTTACTTGCTGACCAGGGATGCAGGTAAGGAAACTTGGAGATCAGGATGCTGTATGTATCTGGAATTCATGTTATAAGGTTATGATATACATTTTGCCCTATAGGTTGGACTTCTCTCAGTGGCGTGTACAGTTTATACTGCAGATGTAGTAAAAAATAACTTGTGAGAGATGACCGATTTCAATCCTGTGATAAATAGTATAAACATTCCATATTTCACAATCGTTGTGAAGGAACTCATGGGTTCAGGATATTTTTGCCCAGGAATCATTAGCATCTGCAATATTATTTGTTTGGAGAACCAGAAAATGAGGTAGGTAAAATAAAGAACTGGACAAAAGCTTTGGAATAGGAAGAGAAAAATGAAAGTTAATTGAATATACAAAGACTCATTTCTTATTATGAATTGTAGTGTTTTTTTCATCTTTTTTTTTCTTTTTATTTATTTATTTATTTTTTTTAATTTTTTTTTTTCAACGTTTATTTATTTTTGGGACAGAGAGAGACAGCATGAACGGGTAGGGGCAGAGAGAGAGGGAGACACAGAATCGGAAACAGGCTCCAGGCTCTGAGCCATCAGCCCAGAGCCCAACGCGGGGCTCGAACTCACGGACCGCGAGATCGTGACCTGGCTGAAGTCGGATGCTTAACCGACTGCGCCACCCAGGCGCCCCTTTTTTTTTTTTTCTTTTTTGTATAGTCTCTCTAGCTTTTCTTTTTCCTTTCCTAATTTTAGATTTTAGTACTACCTTATATGTGAATGGCTTATATCTATTACATATACGTGTATGCATGATATGCATATGTTTCACGTGTATCATCTTTTTTCTTAATACATCCTTTGAACCTGGCATAAGGGGAATTCAGCTATCAGTTCCATTTGAATATCCCCCTAAGTCAGTGTGTCGCATAGTAAGCATAATACCGTCAATTATGCTTTTTGTGAAACATTATTATCTTGCTAGATGTGAATGATTGTCTACAGACCAAAGGTTTCCCTATGGGAACAACTGTGAAAAATACATGTAGCTCCCTCTTGTTTACAACACATATTAAGATTACTTCCACTTACTCCCAAAGCATTTCCTACTGGAGTTAGTTTCCTTCAGTTAAGTACCACCCAGAGATTGTGAATTTATTAAAGGTGCTTTCCAGTATTTTTACTGTTGTGGTCTTCTAGTAGTTAATGAGCCCTTCCAGTTAAAAAGATCATTGTTGACCTTGATAAGAGTAGTGTCTTTGATGGTTGGTAACCTTCAGAATGGGTTAAAGTGAATCATTAAAATCACTAAGGAGTTCCAACCACAAAATGCAATCTAGAGTGGACATTTTCGTTGTCAAATTAATGGGAAAAGAAGCCGGCTTGCTCTGAATACCTCCCCTTAAGTACTTAGTGAAGAAGCCTTATCAATCTTATAATAAGGATTTACATGTAATGTATGTTTTTTTTCTATGAAGCAAGTCACCGATGGTTTAATTTTGGTAGATGTGTCATGTTTGAATGAACGCACTTGTTTTCCCAAATGTATTTTCTCTAAACAGAGGCTGTTCATCTGGGCTTCTGTAGTTTCAAGAATTTAGGGGTAATCTTACTGTGTGTGTGTGATGTTTAACTGTCAACAGTTAATAACAATAGTTTCTGAAAGCCCATTACGTTTCTGGCCTTGTTCTGGCAACAAGGGGATATGCCAGCAAATGGAAGAGGCCAAAATCCTTGTCATCACGTGGTTTATATTCTGATAGGAAAGGCAGGCCATATATAAGTACATTGCCTAGCAAAATAGAAGACGGTAAGTGCTATGGGGAGAAATGAATCAGGAAAGTTAGCTAGAGAATGGTGGGAGTGCAGTAGTCAAGTATGTGGTGAGGGAAGAGCTCACTGAGAAAGTGATGTTTCTCACAAGTACTTAAAGAAATTACTGTCGCAAATCATGCAGATACTTGGGAAAGAAATATTTTTTGGCAAAAGAAACAGCCAGTGCAAATGTCATGAGGCAAAAATGTGTCTGCCATGTTTAAGAATCCTAAGGAAGACAACATGGCTGAAAAACACTGAGATAGAGGAAAGAAGATTAATTTAATCAGAGAGTTGGTAGAAGGAAAAAGATTAGATTCTTCCACTGTTGTCATTGTCAAAACATTGGCTTTTAGTCTGTGTGTTGGGAATTCACTGGAGAATTTTGGCACAGAGGTGACATAATCTGACTCTTATTATTATAGGATCATTGTGGTTTCTGTATTGTAAATACACTGAAAGGGGGAGGTCAGGGAAGTAGACATATTGTAATAATGCTGGTAAGAAATGATGGTCTGTGGGCCAGACTGGTTGCAGTGAGGTAGGAGAAGAGGATGATATGTAGGTAGAGTCAACGGGATTTTTTGATGGATCAGACATGAAGATAGAGGAGTCAAATCTGACTCCATCTTTTTTTTTTTTTTTTTTTTTTTTTTAAATTTAAGGATGGAGATACCATCAGTTGAGATGGTGAAGATTGTGAAAGAAGTGGGTTTTGGGGGGAAATCAAGTGGACATATTTGTTGGAGAAGACAAGACTATTATGATGTCTAAATGAGATGCCAGGAAGGCATTTGAGTACATAATTTCTGGAGTTTATGGGAGATGTCATTGGAGATATGAATTTGGCAGTTAGCATATAGAAATTTTGAAATCCGTGAAACTCTATGAGATAACAAAGGGATGTAGAAGAATTTGGAGGATTGAGTTCTGGGATTCTCTTAAGCCAAGAAAGTAAAGAAAGGGGAAATGAGCTTCAAAGTGAACTGAAAAGAAGTGCCCAGAGAAACCATGTAGGAGAAAAATCAGTAGTTTGTAGTATACAGGAAGTCAATGAAGAAAGTAAAGGAAGACGTATTATCAGCAATGTCATGTTCAGCTAATGTTTCTTCAAAGATGACAAGCAAAAATTCACATTAAATTCAACAACAGAAGTTCATTGTTGACCTTGATAAAAGTAGTGTCTTTGAGTGTGGGAGCCATGGCACAATTAGGATGGATTCCTGAGAACATGGGCTCAGGGACTAGAGAGAATTATAGATAATTCTTCCAAGGATTTTTTCTATAATGGAGACATGGACAGTAGTAGCTGGAAGGAAAATAAAATCAAGAGATTTTTTTTTTCCACGTACTAAATAACACCGTATTTATATGCCAATTGTGAAATAATCTAGTAGAGAAATGATTGATGATTCAGGGGAGATGCGAGACAAGGCATACCTTATTGAAGAAAATATTGATGAAATTCCATTCTATTCTCTAAAATAGGCTACATTTAAAACATATGTTAATGATGGAACTGGAGGATATTATGCTAAGTGAAATTAGTCAGAGAGAGACAAATATCCTATGACTTCACTCATATGAGGACTTTAAGAGACAGAACAGATGAACATAAGGGAAGGGAAGCAAAAATAATATAAAAACAGGAAGGGGGACAAAACATATGAGACTCTTAAATATGGAGAACATACAGAGGGTTACTGGAGGGGTTGTGGGAGGGAGGATGGGCTAAATGGGTAAGGGGCATTAAGGAATGTACTCCTGAAAATCATTGTTGCGCTATAGGCTAATTTGGATATAAATTAAAAAAATAAAAAAATAAATTAAAAAAAATACCTTAAAAACATGTTAATGAAAGTGGCCCATTTTGCATAATAAACAATTATCTGCATAATTGTCAGTGTCAGCTATTGTCTAGATGGAAAGATAGGTCAAGCAGTTCTAAAACTATGTTCAAGGAGGAATGTGTTTACTGTTTGATATAGTGATACAGGTTGTAAGTACTATCAACGTTTAGAAAATTGAGGCATAAACATTTGGAAAGAAAACTCAGAAAGAAGAGATAATCTCAGAATCACATAAGAGATAATTAAAACAACAGCAGCAACAACAATAACAACAACAACAAACATCCAAGTCTCCTGCTTTTCAATTCAATAGTATTTATACTACAACTTGCCTGCATCCAAGCCTATTAATTAATAATAATTAAAATCTGTTTAACACTGTATTTGAGTACTGTTCTAAATATTATTGATCTGTGGAGGTTCACAACGTGATAGAAGTTACACAGTAATGTAAAATAATATATAATTTAATGTTACCACAGAAGTATCATGCAAAAAGTGTTCTTGGAATTAAGAAGGGATATAAAACTCGCTGAGATCTACAAAGGTCAGCAATGTCCTTCTGGCAGGGTAAAAGAGGGCTAGATCAAGGGATAGTTTGGTTGTGTCTTTGGTTATGCATATAAACATGGAAGGCAGTTTAAGAGTATCATTACTTAAGTAAAGGCAATTTTTTTCTGGGATTAAACCCTGTCAAGTCTTTTTTAGTTAAAAAAGTTCTTTGTTTTTAAATTTTTTTTAAGTTTATTCATTTTTGAGAGATAGAGACAGAGCATGACAAGGGGAGGGGCAGAGAGAGAGGGAGACATATAATCCGAAGCACGCTCCAGGCTCTATGCTGCCAGCACAGAGCCCAATACAGGGATCAAACTCACTAACTGTAAGATCATGACCCGAGCCGAAGTCGGAGGCTTAACCGAACTGAGCCACCCAGGCACCCCATTAAAAAAGTTATTTTGGACAGATCTTGTATGTGGTGGGATTACTATTGTATAAATTATTGAGATAAAATTTTGTATATACAACTGCTTGTTTTAGGACTTTACTTACCCTACAATGTGGCTCAACTTCCTTAGGTCTTATTAAGGGAATTTTTACAATGAGATTCTTTCAATACATGTGTAAAAATATAAATTTAAAGACATTTTATTTATTTTTTTAAAAACATTTGTTTGTTTATTTATTTACTTATTTGAGAGAGAGAGAGAGAGAGAGCGCGCGCGTGCGAGCAGGGAGAGGGCAGAGAGAGAGAATCCCAAGCAGGCTGCGTGTCAGCACAGAGCCTGACACGGGGCTCAAACTCACAAGCCATGAGATCATGACCTGAGCCAAAATTAAGAGTCAGCCTCTTCACTCACTGAGCCACCCAGGCACCCAATTTAAGGACATTTTAAAACTGAATGCCATTGGGTCTTTTTTTTCACAGAAAATTTGACAAATGCCTCTGTGCTTCTTAAAACTAGTAATATATATTTTGCATTTTTGTAAAAGTCCTTTAAATTGGCTGATTTAATCCTATTAATTCAGAAGAGGCGTGTATCAGAACTAAGTACTTTTTACTTGTAAAGAATGACACTCATAAAGAAGTTTATTTGACTAAAGCCACAGTGAGCCAGGCACAGTCTGGAAAATAAGGTAAATGTTTCAGCAATAGGTATATTGTGTAAAAATGTGACTAAAATTGTTTTGTAAAAGAATCTTGTTTTTCTAAATAATGCTAACTCTTCAAATATAAAATATAGCTGTAATAGGCAACAGGACTTCAGGTCAGAAGACCTCGATTTTAGCTCTTTCTATGGCATGTACAGTTCAGCCACCATTAGGATCAGGATTTGCTCTTTCTGAGTCTAGGTTTTCTCATCTAGAAATTAGTGATAATCCTTTAGTTCTCCTCAAAGATCAAATTGGATAAAATAGAGAAAGTTCCTTGAATGTCACAAAACACAAATTGAATATCATGACAGGCTTCAAAGGGAATCCAAACAGTACATAATTGAATTAATTGAAGTAAAAATTGAAGGTCTTTACAAATACAATTATATTTAGGCATTTCTGGTAGAATTTCTGCTGCTGCAGGTAACAGGACATTTACCTAAAAGTCAATAATAAATTATAATTTGTCATCTTCGCATCTCCTTCCAGGTTAATGCATGTTAAATGAACGCACTTCCCTTCCTTGTATGAGAGAACTGAGGGGAAAAAGTTCATATATCATTGGTTTAAATTAAGCAGGTCAAGGGGCGCCTGGGTGGCGCAGTCGGTTAAGCGTCCGACTTCAGCCAGGTCACGATCTCGCGGTCCGTGAGTTCGAGCCCCGCGTCGGGCTCTGGGCTGATGGCTCAGAGCCTGGAGCCTGTTTCCGATTCTGTGTCTCCCTCTCTCTCTGCCCCTCCCCCGTTCATGCTCTGTCTCTGTCTGTCCCATAAATAAATAAAAACGTTGAAAAAAAAATTAAAAAAAAATAAAAATAAATTAAGCAGGTCATTTATCACTTATAGCAACTAAGTTAGTTATAATTTAAGTTAATTAGATTGTTAGAATAAGTAAGGGATATGCACAGTTGACCAATGTACAATTGTAATGGAAAAAAATAATCTGGCCATCCTGCATAAATTAACACGCACCATGTTTTAAATGTTTGAGGGAAACTCTAGTGTGGAGAAGAAGGAAGAGTTCAGCTCTTCTCTTCAGTGCAGTGGGGCCATGTTGTACTTTAGCCTTTCTTACTGCAACTTTGGTTCAATGATCTGTAGCACCAGAATAATCTGGGAGTTTGTTAGAAATGTACAATCTCGTTTCCCTGACACCTTTCTAAATGAGAAACAAGAATCCCAGCTGATTTGAAAGCTTGTTAAATCCTGAGAACTGCTGTTCTAGAGTGTTCTTATTCAGACCTCTTCCTCTTTTCCCCACCTGCTCCCCTTCCAAGCATTTGGAGATAACAACCAGAACCTTTAATGACTGCAAACCATTAGAGCCACAGTTGAGTCTCTTAATGGCACATTAACCTCTCTAAATTATTCATATGGTTGTAATAAATTCTGATTTAGATGGGAGGCAGGTAAACCAACATACATAAGAATCACTAGTTTGAAAGCCATTAGTTAAGTATTTGTTAGACTTCTTATGTGCAAGAAATAGTGATGGATTACAGCATTGATTTAGACATTATTCTTATCTGCAAGAGCTTCTAGTTTTTTTTAAGGGACAAAATAATTGCAAAAATATTAATTCAATAGGATTAGGATATTTTTTAAATGAATGCCATTCAAGAATGTTGAAGAAGGTTGGGTATGAAATGGAACTTTGAACGATGGAAAACATTTATACTTTATTGAATGAAGTGTATGTTGGCATTGGACGATTTTGATCATGAAATTGACCTAACTTAATTGTGATTTAGGGGGAAAAAAAAGAATAGATAGCATCATGTGGTAGACATAGGTGAAGGAGAAGGGCATAGAACAAAGTTATTTATGAATCAGGTATAGTAATTTAGAGAAGGAATAATACACATCTTGGCCTGGGTTACAATAGGAATAAATATTTGAGGGGGAAGAATAGAAAATTTATATGATCAAATTTATAAGACTTAAATTTAACTTGATGTTGGTGTGAGGAAGTGAAGTAGACTTAGAGGTACCAATTATTTAAATACAGGAAAAAAGAGTAAGGGACCAAGGAAGGTAAACTAAAAACAATTCTGATTTTTTGAGCCTGGACACTGGGTCATGTCATTAAGTCATTGAAGTCAGTAAGATCGGTTGATTGGGGGAAAATGACAGTAGCAAGCAGGCTACTGAAAATTATGAACTGTGATTTAAGAGAGGCAGTGCGGGGTGCCTGTGTGGTTCAGTCGGTTAAGTGTCCAACTTGGGCTCAGGTCATGATCTTGCAGTTCGTGGGTTCGAGCCCCACATCAGGCTTTGTGCTTACAGCTTAGAGCCTGGAGCCTGCTTCGGATTCTGTCTTCCTCTCTATCCGCCCCTCCCTCACTCGCACTCTGTCTCTCTCTCAAAAATAAACATTAAAAAAATACAAAAAAAAAAATAGAGGAGTGTGGTTTTAGGTGTCTATCTCAAAGTCATGAGCAGAGATCTAATAATTTGTGAGACAAAAACATTTATAGGAAACTATAAATGGAAAACATTACTTCATTGCCTATGCTCTATAAACACTGCCTGAAATTCAGGAGAACATTATTCCATGACTGTATTTTTGATCTTCCTTTTGGAAGTCTGTGTGCATACTCTGACACTGATTCTCTGCACACCTCTACCTGGATTACCTACCTTGGGCATGTGGGGAGAGGACCCTTTCTGGAGAAAACCTCGAGAAAAGTTCTACAGATAATAGTCATCTGTTTGTTTGGAATGAAAGCCAAACTCAAAGTTTCTTGAGCCCATAGAAATTAAAATTTAGATCAATATCACACTGAGTGCCCGGCATGACAAGTGAAAAACAACAAAATCAAACCAACAAAAACAAAGTTCAAGACATGTTCAGTCCAATTATTTTAAACTTCATAATAGTAACAGTGAAGAAGTGATTCATATAACTTCCAGAAACAATAAAAGACACGTTCCAAGGCTGGGGATACGGTAACATGAGACTTCTCAATCATGACTTTGAAAACTGGAAGATAGTGTTCACATGCCTCAGATCACTAAGGGTGAATGCTGGTCAACCCAGAATTCTATAGTTAGCCCACCTATTAATAAAAATAAATTAGAGGCCTTTTTACACATGTAAAATTTCAAAAATTTAAGTCTCAGTCACCATTTCTTAAGAAGTTTCTGGAGATGTGCTCATCAGAATAAGAAATAAGTCAAGGAAGAAGACACGGGATCTAGGAAAGTTGGGATTCGTAGTAGGAGAGAGGTGGAAGGAAGTTTGAGAAAGCTGTCCCTCTGTTGAGAGAACAGCCAGTCTAGTTTGTAGGGAGAAGAAGAAAGGGCCCGGGAGACATCTCCAGGAGATAAAAAACAATCCGACAGAATTTCATATGAGAATTTTATGCAGGCCCTTTTCGGGAATTGTGGAAAGGTTTGATCATGATTTAATTTTTTTAATATTTATTTATTTATTGAGAGGGAGAGAGACAGAGTGTGAGTAGAGGAGGGACAGAGAGAGAGGGAGACACAGAATCCAAAACAGGCTCCGGGATCCAAGCTGTCAGCACAGAGCCCGACCCGGGGCTCAAACTCACAAACCACTGGATCGTGACCTGAGCCAAAGTGGGATGCTTAACCGACTGAACCACCTAGGTGCCCCAGATTTAATCGTGATCTTAAACAAAGCTAAGTAAATGTCACAACTTGGAAATTATTAATTAAAGCAACAGATTTTTTTTTTTCCAAGAAAGAAAGTATAATCAGAGAACTAGTTTTCTAAGTAGGGAAGAGTATTTACGTTGTTTAATAATGAAACCATTGAATACAGCTTTTCATAAAAATGGACATATAATCATGTCAGGACTTTGGTTAAAGGGAAAGAGTTGGCATCAGAAAGCTAAAATTCTCAATTTCTGTCAAAGGGAATTCAGTAGAAATGTCTGAAAAATAATGTTCTAAAAGATAGTAGTGTATACATATTATTTAGAAATAGAAAAATGAATAGAAAATAAACTACTAAACTGGTTTGGAGGTAGACGATGGGAGAGGAGACAGATGCTTACATATGCCTTTTAACTTTACTTTTTGGTGTGCATATACTTAATTTTGGTGGATGCAATTAATTTTTAAAAATACCGTTATAAAATGTTGTTCTTTTCCAAAAATGTTATTACTCTTTGTTCTGTATATTCATCATGATCTTAACTTGAAGAATTATTTGTTCCTATCCTATTTGTCTTGCTGTTTAGAATCTATAGCTGATGGTATACTAAGGTATGGCTTTCTGAGTTTTGTAAAAATTAAATTTATATACTTGATTGAAAATAGATCCGTATTAATTTGTGACATGGTGTCTTGATTTTAAACATTCCTTGAAATTTGGAAGGGGAGATACTCTCAAGACCTTGAAGGCCTTTAAGAAAATAATTGTCAAATCAGAATCCTTCCTTCTGAGGAAGTTTATTCTATTATGACGCTGGTTTTCTGGAAATGTACTAGGTACTTATAACGTTAGGCTTTTTTTTTATTGGTCATTGGGAAAAATGATCATAGCAAAGCTTTCGAGCATTTAAAAGGACTCCTTCAAAGTAAGAGTTTAAAAGGATTCATAATCATAAATTATGAATCTCACATGTGATGGATTATATAAAGCATCTGCTATTGAAAGCTAGCCAAATAAAAATAAACCTGTAATTTAAAAGCATGGATGTAGATGGAAATGTGACAGTGTAAAATTGCCACACTCCTCTCCACATCCTGTCCTGGCAAGAACAAAGCTCTGATGATATAATAGGCTTTATTTGTTTCTAATTTATGTTTCCCTACATGGTATCATCTGATTTATTACTGACATAGGCAATGTTCTAAGACCTAATGAACAGAATGATCTTCAACATTCCATTGCAGAAGAGCAAATGAAAATTTGATTTTTTTCCTGACTTGGACTTGCATTTGTGGGAAGAGAACAGGGTTGGACTTCTCACCTAGGAACGTATAAAGATAATACAATACACACCTATAGTTTTGAAGTAGTCTTTTGTAAGGATTTTAGGTTTGAATATTATTCTTTTTATATACTGGATATTGTTTCAGCAGTTAGCTATGGAGACTGAGTGTACATAAATAGAGACTAATTTGTATTTTTGATAGGTGGAAGTCAGCTATCTTGGTAACCAAAATTTTTTCATATGATCTCAAGCTTCAGAAAACCATTTGAAAGTCAGGTGGGGCCAGTTGAAGATGAGTTAAATTTCCAAAGCTTGATTCCAAAACAGAATCCATGCCTTTCCTTGGACCAGAACCTAGAGAAGCAAATACAAGTTCACAGAGAGCCCAAGGAACTCAGTGAGCCATGGTATTAGGGACTAGTTTTCTTTTTTGGTCTGAATAACTTGTTGCCTTTACTCAATTCCTGACCCAAACTGAGAACAGGCTTTTTTTGGGGGGGTGGGGGGTGAGGTAATGGTTTGGTAGCCAAAACATTTCTGGAAACTATGGGAAGAAGGAATTCCATAGAAGTCTTTAGATACTAACAGCATGAAAGCCCTGGGGGTTCAGAGATCAAGGGAGGAAAGCTGAATTTATGGGGAAGACAGGAATAAAAACTCCTTTACTTCCTTACTTACAACAGCTTTGCAAAGAACACACTGGAGATGCGACCATATTTCAAGAAGCCTCAGAACAGCCTTACTGATATAATGGTTATTTCCTTTGAGGAAAAATAGGAGTGGTTGCAGTAAGCATTTGTGCTGAATATCTTGAGACCATAGGGAAAGCCGATTCGGTTTTGAACTGGGGCCATTTTTGGTTGTAAACTTTCTCTGCTGAGGCATTCTGCTCCTGTGACTGGAGTAGATTGGGAAGTAACTTTCCTCAAAGGTGATTTTCTTTTTACTTCATGAAATTCTAGCTTTAATAACTTGGATTATCTTCTCAAAAAATCTTTCTGTTAAGTGTTCTTTAAAGGATGTGGGAAGCCATTTTTTTTAGCTATGTAGTCTTCTTGTGAGAGAAATGGTCAACTCCACCCAGTTCAAGATTTCTGGCAATAAATGCTATTTCAGGGATATGGGATCTTGTTCATTTAACAGTCAAACATTGAGGAAGTCTGTGTTGCTTAAACCTAAATTTATTAGATTCAATGTGACTAACCACTCCCTTCCTTTCTGAGGTGAAGAGGAAGAATGTAGACCGTCAGGTCAAATGTTTCTTCGGGCTGAATGAACAATTGTATTAAGTGACACTAAAAGGGAGATACAAAGAATTCTTTTAAGAACAAATGTTTATTTCAAATCAGAACAGGGATTATGGTATCTTTAGCCTTCCCCTCACATGGAAGGGCATCTGGTTGTGAGTGAGGAGTTTCATTGTTGCTGAACAAACAGCACTATTAAGAGCAAATTGGTTTTGTGAAACCTCCTTAACCATTCTGGACCTCACTGAATTGGCACATGTGAGTCCAACAAAGGTTATTGATAGAATTTCCCTTTAGTTGGAATTGCTTTACACTATATTCCTGCTCTTCCCAAAGGTTAGAGGCGATCTGTTCCAAGGAACAGAGTGATGCCCAGGAATAGAGAGGTGAATGCTAGTTTACCTGATAGCTCTTTAATTTTAACAAAGTTAGGCATAAGGTTCTAATGCTGTAGAACTCAAAGGCATTTTAGAAGGAGCATAGAGACCATGCAGTATCTCTACCCAACATAATGGTGAGAGAATTGAAGTGGCATTATTTGGCTTGGTAAAAGAAATGCAGATGGGATTTCTTCCCATTTTACTATTAAAGGTATTTGACAGTCTGTGACTTTCGCTCCTGCTGCCTTTTGTCACAAGCATGTTTTCCTTTTTGATGTGGATTAGCATTTCCTCTGCACTCCTGAGAGTGGAACTTGTTATCAGAGTCTTTGTGTCATGTGCAGAGCCCCTGGTGGTCTTAGGTGAGTCCATTGTTTGCCTTCATCATCAGATTTTATAAAGGTAGTGACTTGCTTCCTTGTGCCGAGCAGTTATTCTAAATAGTGAAGAAATGGGAAGTTATTCTAAATGGTTATTAACTACATGTTGGAAATATACATTTTCTCTGTGGCTTTTGGAGAGATACCAGGAGATGCTGATGAAGATTCTGGACATACCCTTCAGAAAAAGGCACATGTACATACAAACATGAAAAATCATGTTACTTATAGGGTTTTTGATACTCAGAACCGTGCTGTTGCTCTGCAGCATTTTATTGATCACGGATCATGAACATCTTGTCTGTGTCATCATTCAAATAAAAATCTATCACAGGAATGATTTCCATATTCAAACTAGTGGAATAAATTAATAATCTTATCTTCATTTCATTTCAGAAACAATCATCCTGTAACTTTTCCAAAAGTGTATTGCTAGAATAGGAGTGGGAAATTGAGGACGTGGGACACTGAATGACACTACAAACTGAGAAGAAGGTGATAGACCAACAAGTTGTTAAAAGAACAGTTCGAATGAGTGATTATAGAGAATTCCATAAGTTTAGGTAGAAAGAACAAAGAATGCATTGAGGACCTAGAGGTAAACGCTACTGTCATCTGAGGAGAGGCGAGGCTGGCTAAGTACGTATTGGGAAGGCCTCCTCTGAATGGCTGTGTGACGCAACATGCTCACCCCCCTCCCCAATGGGGACAGAACAGAGTTTCTGTTCCAAAGGATTGTAACTGTGGACAGTCTTAAAAATCACATGGCTTGGGGCGCCTGGGTGGCTTGGTCGGTTAAGCGTCCAACTTCGGCTCAGGTCATGATCTCATGGGCCGTGAGTTCGAGCCCCGCGTCGGGCTCTGTGCTGACAGCTCAGAGCCTGGAGCCTGTTTCAGATTCTGTGTCTCCCTCTCTCTCTGCCCCTCCCCTGTTCATGCTCTGTCTTTCTCTGTCTCAAAGATAAATAGACGTTTAAAAAAAATTTAAAAAAAAATCACATGGCTGAAAATTGTCAGTTCAGGAGAAGAAAAAAAATAAAGCTCGGAAATCTATTGCCAAATTATTGGTCTTTAACTTTCATGAGTTTCCAGCCTGCAGAGCCGGCATCCACCTCTGATTCCTCTACAATTCTCCCGGGAGTATATCAGTTTTAGGTGTGAAGACGCAGGCTTTGGAATTAACCACCTCCAACCCCTGTCCCCCTGCCCCCTCCCGTCCCCCCAGGCTTTACTTGATGATCCTGTGGAAACAAAAATGACTTTGCTTGGTTTGGCAGAAATGCAGGAAAGATAAGCTGTTTGGGGAAGAGGGAACCTGTTCCAATCCCTGTCCCAAGGTCTGTTCAAAATGTATGCGTCAGCCTGAGAAATTTTCATATGTAATGCCTAAGTCTAATTATTTTGTTTGGCTACAAAGGATTGGCGGGGCATGCTTTAATCATTTTGATGCTAACATTGTCACAAGGCAACATGAAATCATTTTGAAATGATAATACTTTACATTAGTCACTATTTTTGCAGCTGTTTTTCCTTGTCAAATTTGAAACTAAACCCAATAGAATTGGTTGTGGTTAAAGAAAATAAATGACTACCTCAACTTTGTTTTCCTTGCTGTACCAGGAGAAACAACAAATGAGATACAAGATTCTTAAACATCTTGCTCCTCTCAGTGGCACTGCCATAATTCAGGGACTTGCCATCTTTCAGGAACTTCTGGGTAGTCTCCCTTCTCCTACATTTCCAATTCTCATCCATCCTGAACACTGCAGCCAGACTTATTTTTCAACACTCAGTTAAAGTCTTTGTAACTTTTCTGCATAACGTATTTTAGTGGCTTCCAGTTACCTCCATGATAATCAAACTTCCCAGCCTGCCATTCTAGGCTCTGGTTATCTCAAGGCTGCCTTTACGTCCAGCCTCATATATTCTGTATGTTCTAGCCTATCAAACTACTTCAATTCCACAAATATTTAATAAGTACTTAATTTGTCTCAGACACTGAGCGAGTGCTGGGGATTCAAAGATAAGTTAGACATAGTCTTTGTGCTGAAGGAGTTCACACTGCAGAGTAGGAGACATATTAAAAATGTATTGGGTGAGTGTGACGTATGATGATATATGCACTTGTACATTCTCGTGTTCTTCTGCCTCAAAAAAAAAACTTTTCTTTATATCTTTCCTGAAAAGATTCCATTCATCCCTCAACACTGTTGTCAATTGTTATCTTCTTTTGTAAAGTGACACACAATTAATTATTTGAAAGATTTCCTTTGTGTATACTTGTATTAGAATGTACTTTGCCTATACTGTATTCTGTATACCTTTCTACTTATATATTCATCTGTGAGCCCCTTGAACGCAGGGCTTAGCATGACCACACCCTTAACTACATGCTCAATACCTAATATAATAGATTCTTATAAGTGTTTTGGACTGAATAGCTTTTTAATGTTAGTCCAATACTGTAAAAAGAATACAGAGAATTTCTCATCTTCACAAGTCAGGTGTAAGGGAAGATGAGATACTCTTCTTTATTAGAAGTTATTTGGCTCAAACTGGAATTTAATAATCATATTCAAAGTAAGTTAATATTTACTGAACTTTTCCTGTCTTCAAGGTACTGTTTTAAGAACCTTAAAGAAGTTATCTCCTTTGCTCATCCTAAGAATTATATGAGTTGGGAAATATTATGTCTTCCTTTCTGTACATTTTGTATAGAGTTTAAAAAATACATCGTCATCATTGTCATAACTGATAGTACATAGCACTTACTATGTGACAGGCACCATTCTAATGCTCATCATTAAGTCCTTGAGTCCTCACGCCTACATGATTTATTAATCGTTTATATTATTATCTCCATTTTATAGAGGAGGAAACTGAGGCACGGGGAAGTTAAGGTTTTTTTTTGTTTTTTTGTTTTGTTTTTTTTTTCCTAGATCACAGCTAGATTTGTGAGGCTGGGATATGTCCCGAGTGGTCTAGACACAAATCTCACACTCATTAGGCTAACCCATGTTTCTTTTTGTTAATGAACGTTGCAAATGCATGGTTCAAAATAGTTGATTATTATCCATGGGCACTTGAAATAATAAGATGTATATCATATAACCTACTTTTCTCTATTAATTGGGTCAAAATATGCTCTTGGAGGCCCTTGCATACTTTTTCCATTTTGCCCATTTTATTCTTTGTTAAACAAGTGGGAATGTCATGGAACATACCAAATCACCTCAGTGAATAAGGGTTTGTGTGAAATGTTTTCTTTTGTTAAGGCTTTAGATCATATCTGTCTTATCTATCCACTCGGTTCCATTATTCTTTCCTCGGTTCTACTTTATAGTTAGTATGGAATGTTTATCAGATATTAGCCTACAAAAATAGGGTTACTGTATTTGGAGATGCTAAAAAATATTTTTCCATGGGTCTCTGGTCTGAAAAACTACTCAAGTCATATTTAGCTTGAGAGGAAATAATTAGTATTGGGTTACTATATCCAGACTTCTATCCAGTATACATAAAGCAAGATTGATAAGCATTAGTAAGACCACACTCACTTGAGAATTCAGATAATTTCATATCTTCTTCTTCGGCATACAGCCTTTGGGTTTGTCAAAACTAAGACCAAAATCTATCGTGATGAATAAGGGAAATAACATGTAACCATTGTAAATTAGAGAAAAGAGTGAAGGGAATACTCAAAAATATGGAGTAGCAATAGAGCCCACAGTTGATGTGTGGAATATATAGGCTTTAAATTTAGAAGACTCATATATCCATTTACAGAGGTTGAAAATTGCCATGATACATTTTGGAAGTATCCTGTTACCTGTTTCTGAGACATTGCCTCTTTGTATTTTTCTCATCAATTAATAATGACTTACTTGAAAATAATGATTTAGTTTCAAAGTCCATCAACATATAATGGACTTTAATGAGTGATGAGTGGTATTATTATTATATTGGTATTTAATATTATGAGGCTATAGAAAATGAGAGGGTATGATAAGTATTTGAGGCAAAATCTGTTGAAAGATTTGTATTTCTTTAAACCCGGACCTAAATTTAATAGGTCTATCCATATCACAGTTGTAAGTGGAAAAAAAAAAAAAAAAAGAAAAGAATTAGGACATACAGACAAGTGTCAAAGAGAATGGAGACTGGGACTGAGGCTGTATTATCAACCTTACCATCACTTGATTTTGAGATTTGAGGCATGTGGCTTCACCTTGCTGGAGTTAAATACCTTCATTTATAAAATCATGAATCCGTATTAATTGATTTTCAAGGTCCCTTCCTGCTTTACTATTTTGATCTCTTTACTGGTTCAGGATCATATATCTCTCAGAATCCATTTTCTTGGATTTGGCTTCTTTCTTTACTCCCTGAATGCATGAAATAGGAACCCTATTATCCTCCAAACATAGTGATGTGTTTATCAAAAGTAGGGGGCGAAGAAATGCTGTAAGTTTTATCATACACTTAGTTTCATGCTTACTTTGCATATATTGATTTATTTAATCAGTTTGCAAACTGATGCTTTCATTTGTAACTTAAGAAGGTGGACAGAGTAGAGAAATATTTTGCATTCAATTGCTTTGAAAATACTCATTTTAATATCTTGCATTTTTCATATGTAAGATTAATGTTGTATCAGTAAAATGAAATGTAATAAATCACAGTGATTTCTAAATGATTATGTGCTAAAAAAACATATTTTGTTTGCTTCTATCTAAATTTGAGCATGCATACTGTATGTATGCATTTACAAAGTGCAGAAATGTATGTATTGAGGCAAGTAAATATTTTACTAATTAATGTTTTCTTTCTTTCAATTCCTCTTTTACTTTCCCATAGACTTGCTGCTTTCAAATAGCTGCATTCCGTTTTTGGGTTCATCAGAAGGACTAGATTTCCAAACCATTCTGTTGGATGAGGAGAGGGGCAGGCTGCTTGTAGGAGCGAAGGACCACATCTTCCTGCTCAGTCTGGTTGACTTAAACAAAAACTTTAAGAAGGTCAGTTTATTTATATATAAAGATATATATAAATATTTACATATATGTGTGTGTATGTGTGTGTGTATATATATATATATATTGGCTGAATGCATTTATTTCCATCTATGCCATTCTCCTCTTTTATTTTAAGTGACTCAGTTTCAAATGCACTAGGTCATTTACATATCCAAAAAGAACATGTTAGAAGAACACCTGTCTTTTGATGTACGTTTTGGAGTTTTGTGGGTTTAAGTACATAGGCATGTTCTCTGTTAACAGTGAATAAGTGTAATAATAGAACGTTTGAAAATATAAATGAAAGGGATTATGCAAGAGAAATGTAATGTTTTAGACTGAAAAGCTGCCAAATGAGTTATTCATCAAGGGTTAACATTTATATTTATAGTAATTGTAAAATTAAGTTTTTGTTAACTTTCAATTAGCAAATAACCATATTTCAAATTGACAGTGTGACTAAGGTGGCATTTTAACACCACACTGTTTTTTTTTTTCACATTCTTATTTCTTAACTGAATAGGTTTCTCCTATGTCCCAAACACCCTCAGAGGGTGAGGATTATTAATACCTCAACTATGGCCTCATTAAGAATAATCCACCACTGAAAGAAAATATATGCTAGTTATTGAAAAAAAAAAGGCAGCTGCTGCTGTGCTTTACCTTTTCAGTTAGCAACACAACGCTCAAAGGAAAGAGTGCCATCCTTTAGGCCTTATAAATTATGATCAGCAAGTACGTTAGCAAATATCAATGTGTATGCAAGCCCAGATGGATGCCAAGACTGGAAGGATTGAATGACTGATGAGAAGACATAATATATAATTCATTCTACATCTACGAGACATGTTAGATTGGTTTTTCTTTTTCTTCTTTTTCAGAAGCATTGAAAAACAAAATACTAGGAGCCATTACAAGATTTCAGGTCAATAGTCCCCAGTACTGAATTAATAGAGAATTCTTTCCATTCTAAAAGAGTCGTTCACAAGTCACTGTAGGACTTTGAAGCTTCAAACAGTTGTCACCTACAATGACCACTTGAACTTAAACCTCTGATTTTTAAATGCTTTAAAAACTAAATATTAGTTGCTCAGTTATTTGAATATTATCAACACTAAGGGCTTAGTCTGCATAGGTGAAATAGTTGTCTCCATATGTGTTAATATTGCTTAATTAATGCCTGCATCAGAAACAGTGTTTTTTGCCTTTTAATAATTTAATTTTAAGTAGCTCTTCTGTACATTTTCGAGGTCCACCAAAAGAAAAGGAGATCTTTTTAAAAATGTATTTATTTATTTTGAGAGAGAGAGCACGCAAGCATGAGCTGGGGAGGGACAGAGACAGACAGAGAGAGAAGAGGGACAGAGGGAGAGAGAGAGAATCCCAAGCAGGCTCCCTGCTGTCAGCACAGGGCCTGACATGAGGCTCCATTTCATAAACCATGAGATCATGACCTGAGCCAAAATCAAGAGTTGGGCGTTTAATTGTCTGAGCCACTCCCAAACCCTGAAAGGAGATGTTTCTTAGGAATGCTCAGACTTGATAAAGAAGTAGTGTTTGAATGCAAATGTATATGCATGTGTTGGATGTTTCTAGAAGAAACAATGAGGGTAAAATATTAGCAGTAGGTGATGTGATAATCGACATACTCATAATATAAACTCATAAGATTATCTTATTTAAAAAATATAATTATTCTATAGTTTGAATATTGTTTACAGTAAGTTAAAATAAGCAGTGAATATGGGCTAGAATTTGAAAAGCTTACCTTCATTCTACCATTGTCGTTCTGTTCCGTTTATGCTTAAGGATATATATTTTCTTTAGGATTTAAAAAATATATATTTGTATAGGAGAGCCTATTGGTGGTATCAACTACTACCTCAATAATCAGTAAAGATCTTAGCAGAAGATAACTCCTTTAAGGAAAGCCACCAAGGAAAATCTTAGTCCGTTTCACAGTTTTGCTTGAAGAGCTGCTATATAGCTAACAAAGCATTTTTCCAAATATGTCTCAGCTTTAGTGTATTAGCAAAAGGCAATTCATAGTTTGAAGGGAATTTGTTCTTGTGCTATTCTCTGCCTTCAGGGATTAGAAGAAAAAGTTCATTTATCTGAAATGAGTGCATTACATCATCGCTTAAAATAAATTCTGATAACATAACTTCCTTCTGTGACTATTTTAAGCCGATCTCTCTTTGGCTGCATTCCATCCATGAAATGTGCTAATATTTAATAAAATAAATATTTATGAAACTTTGATTTCCCTCATGCTATTATTGAAATAAATGGTTATTTGAACACATTGTAAAATTAGGGTCTGTACTGGAGATTTTCTGCCTGATATTCCTTTATCATATCAAATGTGTAATTCATAAAGAGGTTATGCATACAAAGGAAAAGGAAAGAATTTATGTTTTTGTAGGTATCTACATTTAAAACTTATATAAATCACTCCAGTGCTAAAAGGTACTCTACAGTAGCAACTTAAAGTGTCAAGATGTAGTACTTTAGCAGTGTTTAGACCTACGTGGTTTGCGTTGGCTCCATGCCCTTCGGCAAAAATCCAAACTTCTCTGCGGAAGAAACCACACATGTTGGGACTCCATGGGGCTGAAGGATGTCCTTTGTACTCTCAAGACCTAAAGCAATCTACAACACGTAATTGAGTTAGGAATGACTGGTTAGGGATATTTTCCTCTGGCAAATTAAAAAAAAAAATCTGTAGAAAGTATTCCATTGAAGTGTCAAAATTTAGGATATATGTTTACTTAAAAGTTCTTGTACAAACAGGGACATGTCTATTGAAAAATCGCCTTCATTTCGTATTTGCCCCTGGCCTGTGGTAACATCCTTTACAAAAAAAAAAAATCAGTAATAAATATTTTAAAATATCCTTTGTATTATGTTTACTCTATTCCAACTAGATTTTGAGTCTTCTACAATGAATGACACAGGTATATGTTCAATAGGGTTTGATGGGTACGACTGTAGAGGAAGAAAGTAAAAATTAAATATTTCAGAGTATTTCTACTCCTCTGGAAAGTAAAAATTAAGTACGCCAAGGTTTTTTGTTTGTTTGTCTTATTGTTTGTTTTTTGTTTTTGTTTTTAAACGATGTGACATTTAGGTGAAAGGGATAAGATTCTGATCTTTTCTTGAGGGAAAGGACTATTTCTATAGGGATTTAATAGACTTAATGACAAGTGTCAGCACACGGGGGGAAGTGAAGTCTCTCACTTCAAGTAGGCTTTTCCTCAGTTGGTCCCTAAGGCCTCTCTTCAGCTAGGGAAAAGTCTGTGGATCACTGTGGGACAGGTTCAGGATAGATATGCGCATTGGTTCAACGTTTCCTTTTCCCAACACTAGACCAAAATAGAAAAATCAGAACCAGCCTAACAAGATCCCATTCCAAGGGAAGAATGTGGATCTGGAACCATTTTTGCTGTTGGGCTGTAGGTTGAATTCCGCCAGAAGTCAACTGGGAGAGCGAAATTATTTTATAGGATATTTGTAAGGGAGTGTTCTGGGGATCAACACATGTGAGAGGGGCCGTGGGGAAGTACTATTAGATAAAGAAAGAACTGTGCTGTGATGCAGACCCAGCAAAAAGCCTCAACAGACAAGCCAAACTGATAAGGTGGCGACCATTTCAATATCGTCCTCTAGTGTAAGTGATAATACCATTATTCAAGTGAGTTTATCTTATAAAAGGGATTCTCCATTTTCTCCCTATCTAATCCATTCACCATGACCGTCAGTATTATCTCTTAAAAAAAATAAAAATCTGACCATATTTCTTCTCTGCTTACATACTCTGGAGTGCTTGATTTTCAGGGAACTTGAATGAACTCCAGATTTCTGTTGATTTCTAAGGCTCACCTGATTTCCGGTCTTATTTTTATCCACTGTTCATTATTCCCTCACTTGCATTTTATTTTCTGCTTCCCTGCCTTCCTCTCTCTCATTCATTTACTCAACCTGCGCTGTTAGTTCTTTTCAAAATAAATTACTTTCAAGTTTTCTGCCTTTGCTAAAGCTTCCTGAAATTGCCATTCACTTTCTTGTTCACCTCACTCCTCTGAATTTTGAAGGCACTTATCTAATTTTACCCTTTTGTTGCCTTTTACTCCCCAAGGCTTCCTCACCCTTAGAGGACATAACAATTCTTTGTGTTTAGTAGAGCAATTATATATATTAATATCAATGTCAGTTGTCCTCTTTTATAGAATTATCATTATGTATTGGTATAAGTAAATATATCCCCCATCCAAATCATACCCTCTTTGAATGGGGACTGGGCTATTTACCATGCACTTCTCATTCTCCTTTGACTCATTGTATAAAAGTTCTCTGTGACTCTCTACTTGATGTAGGCTTTATGAATTCTGCTGCAGATCTCTTCAAAGTTCCTGATTCTCCGTAAGTTTTCTCCCTTCAATATTGTAAACATTATTGGGGTGACATTGTCAGGAGAGACTAGATTACAATTGAACTCAAAGAATTGAAGACTACATAATTACTCTGTTGTAGTATTTAGCATTATCCACTAAATATTTTTTAAATAAGTTTACTTATTTATTTTGAGAGAGAGAGAGCACAAGCTGAGGAGAGGCAGAGGGGGAGAGAGAATCCCAAGCAGGCCCAGCATTATCAGCTTGGAGCCCAATGTGGGACTCGATCTCATGAATCATGAGATCGTGACCTGAGCTGAACCTAAGAGTTGGACGGCCTAACTGACTGAGCCACCCAGGCACCCCTACACTAAATATTTAATGTACAGAGAACATATATATTTTTAAATCAAATAACTAAATGTCACTTAAGTATCACTGAATATATATCCTAGCAGAATTATACCCCAAATAATGCTCCTGTGATTTGGTTTTGTCAGTCTCTGAGGTTGAAACCAATTATATGGATTTACAGAAGTATAACTTGGGATACTTTTTAGTGACTGACTTTTGATTATTTTTTTTTCTTTTGTTCTACTTCAGTATGTGTTTCTTTTTCATGTTTTCATTAAAAAATCAGTTGAGTGTCTACTGTTGTCATATGTGCATGGTATCTGAACTAGTTCAAGATGGATGGGCAAAATCTGGGGGGTTGTTAAATGGCTAATTAAAAGTAGTTTACATTTGTATTTGGAACTTGCAGTTTATTGTATCCTGGCTCAGTTAGGATGGAGGAAAAACATGTTGGAGGACTTGAGTGGTCAGAGTTGTTCTCTTGTCTGTCTGTATATTTCTTATAGTTCGAGTTAGAGAGACTAGATTTCCCTGGCCTAGCCCTTAACATCCTACTCCATCTCTAGAGTCAGAGGAAGTATATGAAAAACGTAATTTTAATAGTCCTTGAGAAAGGTGGTCAGCTGTGGACATTTACATCTGTTTATCATTAAGTTTTAAGTTAAGCATTAGAAACCTGTTCATGATGTTCATCATCAGCATCAGCATCATAATAATGCATTTTGACATCTGTGCCTTATGGTTTAAGGACCTGTGGTTTCTAAACAAATAATTTTAAACTCTGCGGCATCTGTTACTTTGACTACAAATGAACATTCTCCACTTCAGCCAGACTTAAGTAGTCCTGGCAGTAATTCATATAAAATCCAGAGCCCTCTCTATATAAACTCCAGGAGTTATATATACAAGCTGAAAGTCTCTCTTTCTCTCTTTTTTCTCTCTCTCTCTCTCTTAATTTAAAAAAAATTTTTACTGTATTCGTTTTTGAGAGACAGAGAGAGAGCATGAATGGGGAAGGGGCAGAGAGAGAATCGGAAGCAGGCTCCAGGCTCTGAGCTGTCAGCACAGAGCCTGATGCAGGGGTTGAACTCACGAACTGCAAGATCATGACCTGAGCCGAAGTCGGACGCTCAACCGACTGAGCCACCCAGGCACCCCTCATTTTTTTTTTTAAGTGGAGTCATAGTTAACAGAAAAAAAAATCCAGTACCCCATTTGGTTATGTTCGTTAGTCGGACTTCTGAGTTAATGAATTGTTGGGATCCTTCCATCTGAAAATGTTACTCACTTTGGAAGCAGTTCAGACCATGAATGGGTGGAGTGAGTGTCCAGACCAGGATGTAAGCAAACAGATCACAAAAGTGATGATTTATTAAACTAAGTACTGCTTTTGTATTCATATTATTCAAGGATTTCTTTCTTGGTTTCCCTTTTTTTTCCTCTCTTTTTTTTTTTTTCTTTTCAAGTGGGCTATAGAGGCAGACAAGTAGACCAATGAGAAATAAACTTAGTCTGAGACTACAGTTGTTATTTATTTTACCTACTAATCTAACAGCAACTGGTATGTCAACTTGCAGAGTGTAATAATAAACAACTTTATGTTACCTCCCACGGTTCCTTTCAATCTGCTCTGTGGAACCCCTTCTTTGTCTGGACCTGTTGGGTAACTCTAGCAGGCAGCAATGGTTTTCGAGGTCACTCTTTGGTAGTAACACAGTTGTTATCCAGCAACTCAAATGTCCCGTCTAATGTAATAAAAGTTTCAACCTCATGTAAAATTGAGCCTCTGTTCCATCTACCTGTCCCCGTTTGCACATGCCATGTGAGTGAAGGCTCCCAGACAGGGAGATGTTCAGAGGCTTCTTTGTGTCTCTTCCCAGCAGTCTTCCTCTCCCTTAAGCTTGTTGAACACAGTGTGTGACCCCTTCAGTCAAATCAGGAGAAGAGGGGAAGAGAGGGCTTCAGAGAAATGTCTGCTCTACTGTCTTTGTCAGAGGGATCTCACTTCTCGACTTTCTGTCCTTGTCAGATGTATAAAGATGATTTCTCTTTCCAAAGTGACTTAGTGAGTTCTGGGGGATTCCCTCTTTTTGGAGATCTTTCCTTTGCAGTTCTCTGGGATGAGCTTGATGACATTTCTTTTCTGACTGGTATGTTCTCGTGTTTTATCCTGAGACAGATTGCACTTTCAACGGTGTTAACTGCTGAAGCCTTTTCACTCAACACTCTTGAACAGGACATAAGGTGACCTCATGCCATCCCATTTTTGAGCAAGTATGGCTCCCATCTTTTCTATGGAAAGCCATCATGTGTCCGTTCCTGGACGCACTCTGGAAGTTCAGGCTGATGCCAAAATAGCCGCTGAATCTGGCCTGTGTTTCCACTGGAGCTTGTCGTTCTCTCGCTCACCTTTACACATTAATCTAGAATGTTCCACCAACGGCATTTCAACAGCAAGTGCTTCTTGAGGTTCCAGGAAAGCTCCTTTCCTGGCACCTACCCCTCACCTTGGGGTTTGTAGGACACGTGATAGGATTGTCTCAGACGAAATATACTTTTCTACAGAAAGGAAGAAAAAAACTTTTAATATCTAGTTTCCAAGTATTTATAACTGCACATGGGTGAAATTATCTGTAGGATTCTTGGCCACCTACTTTGAAACTTTTTGCTTCTTGACCTAGCATCTCATTTTTGAATTTATATGCAGCTAAAACTTCTCTTTTAACATCTTGCCTTACTACCAAAGACATAAAAAGAGCCCTGAGAAGGATGTTGTTTTACCTACAACCTTATTATATATCCTCATTCTATTTAATTCCTGAAGTATACAAACTAGAACCATAGAGACAACCAAATAGAGAATGTTAATGTTCCTATTAATATTATTTACCTTTTGACTGTTGATAGCCTCATACAAAACATTTGCTGTTTGACATCTTGTTTGCCATAGATTTCTGTTGGAATCTGATTCCAACAAATCTAAGCTATACCTGACAACCTAGATAAAAGAGAATGTAGGAGGGGCCCCTGGATGGCTCAGTCAGTTGAGTGCCCAACCTCGGCTTAGGTCATCGTTTCACGGCTGGAGAGTTTGAGCCCCACGTCAGGCTCTGTGCTGACAGCTGGGAGCCTGGAGCTTGCCTCAGATTCTGTGTCTCCCTCTATCTCTGCCCTTCCCCTGCTCGTTCTCTCCATCTCTCTCTCTCTCTTTTTCTGTCTCTCTCTCAAAAATAAATAAACATTACAAAAAAATTTTAAAGAGAGTATAGGATATGAATGGATTCATTTTTCAATGATCTTTGAAAGTAATCTTCAAAAAGTTTACTTTCATTTTGAGATAATAACCATCTTTTTCCTTTTTAGTTAATTAAAAAAAATCATTCCTCTTGAAACTCATAGGTGTCAAAATTAAATATTGTATATAAAATGTTCAAAGAATTGCTATGTTAGCTAAGATCTTTTAATGAGCCCAACAAAAATCTATTAGCTAACCTTACAGTGTTCAAGGAAAAAACAGTATAATACTTAAAATTTTTCTGTTTAAAGTAATTTGTGTTTGTTTTTAATGCAAAAAAAAAATACTATGTTTCTGGGGAAAAAAAGAAAGTTTTCCTATGGATTTTAAAGTGAAGGGGAGCACCTGAGTGGCTAAGTTGGTTAAGCATCCGACTCTTGATTTTGGCTCAGGTCATTATCTCACCATTCATGAGTTCAAGCCCCACATTGGGCTCTGTGTTGACAACATGGAGCCTGCCTGGGATTCTGTCTCCCTCTCTCTCTGCCCGCCCCCTCCCCTTGCTCTCTATCTCTCTCAAAAAAGTAAATAAATAAATTAAAAAAAAAAAAAAAAACCTGAAAAAGCAATGTGCAAAAGCAATATATACATTATATAACCTACATAAGGTAGCTCCATATTTTTGCGGAATAACTTAACACAACTTAATCTTGCCTTGCTAAATTTTAAGTCCCCACATTTGCTTTGGAACTCTACTCTGTTGGTTACTTAACCACAAAATAATCAGAATTATTTTAAAGGAAACACTGGATAAACATAAAGGTAAAAACACTTAAGCTAGAAGCTGGACACTTTAGGAGGATCATTTTTTTTTTTCTTTTTAGCAGACTGTTAATAAAGTAATTCCATGTTTATAAATGTGACCGTTATTTCTTTCACCTAACAGTCATAATGCAGTTTTTTTATATTATTTTTCTCCTTATTTAGCATGAAAACTCAGTATGTGATTATGAATATTAGGTTACTTGAAATTGGTCAAACTGTGCCTCTATTTTTAAGCACTTATGTTAGGAAAATAACCAAGCTAAGTGAGTTTGTAATTTTAAATATAATAAGTTTTAGTGGATCATTCAAACACCCTTCTCTGCATAGCATGAAAAGCACTTTGTTATTTCCCTTTCCTCAAGGAAGTCTAAAACAAGAGGGTTTTCATACATGAAGATCCTGTACTTGCTTGCTTTACGTTGAGTATAAGCAGAAATGCTTTTATAAGTCACCATGACCTTCTGACTCCAATTCTATTAATTCACATCATGGCTGAATAAGACATTCCCATTGAATGCTTTACCTTGTATATCGATTCTTTGTGGAGCAAATCTCAGAATAAATAACTTCTCATTTAAAAACAAGTTATTGATAAAAGGAAATTGTCACCTTTTTTTATTCTTAGTTAATACTTGAAATTAAGAAATTATAAACACTTGAAAACCATGTGGACATCCCAATAAATTAACTTTTGGTAGACAGCCCCCTGCTTAGTTTCATGGTGATTAATCTGTTCCTAGTGCCTGTGGAGCACATGCTGTGTAGTAACTACAGAAGTAAAACAATCACCCCGTTCATGGATGTGCTGGCTCCCCAGCCTGGGTGCTGATGGGCAGGTCCCATCTGGTCACTGTAATGAACTGTCAGGATGTTGTCAGACTGCTCAGACTCCTGCCAGAACTCTGACAGGAACTCTTTCTCTGTCTGTAATTTTAAGGCAAACTCTGCAGATCAGTTTTCAATAAGTATCAAGCTTACTACGTATGTGATACGGTGCCGGGTACTAAAAAGTGTACAAAGTAGAAGAGTGTTTCTTGTCACTCAAGATCAGTAGTCCCTAAACTTCATTGAGTCATATATTACTTAAGAAGATAATGAAGGCTGCGATCCGTTTTCCTCACAGAATTATAAAATCTATCCACAAGCATAACTGCGCTTGAATTCACATGTAGCTGCACCACGAATTCAAAATTACCAATCCATTTGTGGATTTCTTAAAATTTCTTTTAGGTAGTATGATACGATAGCACCCCTCTCTCTTTCCTAATGCATGATTATTGAGCTCCTACTATGTTGCTAGCACTTTTCTAGACGCTGGGAATCTAGTAGAGAATAAAACTGGTGAGGTCTCTGTTCTCATGGTGCCTCTGGTTTCTAAAGGGAGGGTTTGATGGAGAAGAAAAAAAAGGAAGCAAATAAAATTAGTATTAAGTGTTGTTTAAATACTGTGGTGAGAATCCTGGAAAAAAAAAAACCTGATGAACTTTCTTCCTCTCTCCCTCCCTCCCTCCTTCCCTCCCTTGCTCCCTTGCTTCCTTCCTTCCTTCCTTCCTCCCTTCCTCTCTTTCTCTCTTTCAAGTTTTTGTTTAAATTCCAGTTACTTAACACACAGTGTAATATTAGTTTCAGGTGAACAATATGCCGATTCCACAATTCCATACATCTCCCGGTGCTCATCATGACAAATGCACTCCTTAATCCCCATCACCTATGTAAATCAACCCCCATCCACCTCCCCTTCTGGTAACCATCAATTTGTTCTCTATAGTTAAGAGTCTATTTCTTGGTTTGCTTCTCTGTCTCTGTCTCTCTGTCTCTCTGTCTCCTTTTCCCTATGCTTGTTTGTATTGTTTCGTAAATTCCACATATGAGTGAATCATATGTTATTCGTCTTTCTCTGACTGACTTAATGTGCTTGGCTTAATGCTCTGTAGCTCCATCCGTGTTGCTGCAAATGGCAAGATGGAGAAAACTACTTTAGTTGGTCTTCAGAGAAGGTGAAATGGGGAGGTGATAGTAAAGCTGACATTATAAGAAAGAACCATCCACAGGAAGTCAGATGTATTCCAAGTACAGCAAATTCATTCTGCGGTTAGTATTGAGATAATATTTGAAAGCACAACATTAGCTGCTCATGGGCATGAAGTGGGGACTCAAATTTACATTTTCAATTCCATTGCATTTCATCAATCTTTATGCCCAGGAAAGGGTCCCAAACTAAATTTACTTGTGAAAAGAAAGTGGCAGATGGATATGATAAACGCAAGTGTATTAAAATTCAGAGACGTCGGGTGGAAGAAGGCTAAATGTGAAAGAGGCTTTACGCTGAGTCCTGAAAATGCAGAGAGGCAAGTCTTGCCCAACTCTTCATGGAGGAAGCTCCATGGGCAGATCGTGCCCAAACTTGAGAGTTAAAACTCCCCATCCATAACAGTTTCTACCCCAGTCAGTTTCAATAATGGAAGCTCTACTTTTGGTGCTGTTGTCCTTATTTTTCAGTACTTCACTCTATGAGCCAGATCTCTTACCTCTTTCTGTTCCTGGAACCCAGAGCTGTCTTTGCTCCCTTGGTTGATCAAATCCTTTACCAGACGGCATTTAGAGCAACATATTTCCAACTTTTTTACAACCATTCAAAAACTTGAATCCTGTTCTTTGATAGAGATGCCTGTCTGCATTTTTACGGCTCTGAATTGTTGTCCTTAATTAGGTTTTTTGAACAAGTTGTAACTTCCCCTTCTGTGTATTCCTTTCAGTTTGGGCATCTCTGAATTAGGCCAACGGCCACTTGACTGACCTTGCACTTGCTGACTTGAGTCAATTAAATTGCTTCTCCAAAGATGTAACAAAGAGCAGATATAATTAGAATTTCCTTAGGATGTTCTAGGCCTTATCATTATTTGAATGTTTTTGTAACTTGCCTAAGATTAAATAATTAAAAATAAATTGCCTGACATTTTCACCTTACTAAGTGATAAGTGTTAATGAATGATATGAATTATGAATGAAACCATTATGGTTAGAGACATTGCAGTATTTACTTGTGAGTTTCTCCAACCTGTTTGTATCCAAAGTGAAGTAAAACTCCTTCAAAAAATGAACAAACAAAAAACATTTTGGATTTTGGGTAGAGATAAGCAAATAAAATCAATATAGGATAATTAGATCATAGGTGTATTTTTTTTTTCAACGTTTATTTATTTTTGGGACAGAGAGAGACAGAGCATGAACGGGAGAGGGGCAGAGAGAGAGGGAGACTCAGAATCGGAAACAGCCTCCAGGCTCTGAGCCATCAGCCCAGAGCCTGACGCGGGGCTCGAACTCACGGACCGTGAGATCGTGACCTGGCTGAAGTCGGACGCTCAACCGACTGCGCCACCCAGGCGCCCCATAGGTGTATTTTTAAATGCATGCAGCTCCCATTATATTTTCATAAGAAAATTAAAATTGAATCTCTTTTAAAAATATGTTTAAAATGTAACTTTGTAGCAGATGAGCATATGCAAAGTGACACTGAGGAGAATTTTTATTTCATTAGAATGGTCCCTTAGTATACTGGTAATCTACATTCTCTAACTCTCAAAGAAAAAAAAAATATATATATATATACATTTATATATTCTTACTCTTACTCTTTTTTAAAAAAACAACATGGAATACTTCATGAATTTGTGTGTCCTCTTTGCAAAGGTACCATGCTAATCTTCTCTGTATCATTCCATTTATTTTTTTACATTATTTTAATGTTTATTTTTGAGATAGAGAGAGACAGACAGAGCATGAGTGGGGGAGGGGCAAAGAGAGAGAGACACACACACACACAGAATCCG
The DNA here is from genome assembly GCF_014898765.1 of Herpailurus yagouaroundi. NCBI lineage: Eukaryota > Metazoa > Chordata > Mammalia > Carnivora > Felidae > Herpailurus > Herpailurus yagouaroundi. The sequence continues at coordinate 71,952,826 of NW_024412391.1, forward strand.
AAGCAGGCTCCAGACAGCTGTGCTGACAGCTCAGAGCCCAATGCAGGGCTCAAACTCACAAACCGCGAGATCCTGACCTGAGCCGAAGTCGAACACTTAACCAACTAAACCACCCAGGCGCCCATCTGTATCATTCAATTTAGTAAGTGTGTTGCCAAAGTGAGTCCTATATATATATTAATATATATACTAATATATATTAAACACTAATATATAATTAGACATTAATATTTGATCTTTCCAAGTGTAACCTACAAAAGTGAATCCTTCGGAAATGGTTGATTTCAATTGTGAAATGTTATGAAAACAACGTAAATATACTAGCATGGTTAAATCAGTAGATTATAGAACATGGAGATTGATTTACCAGACATACTTGTTTTGAAATGTTAACCAAGAAATTGTGGAGAGATTTTATAAATTTTATAAATTTATTTACTTCCATATCCCAGAGTGGTTTTCTGTTATTAAGTTGATCTATAAGATTAGCACTCAAAATAAAGTTAATTTGCAACCCTCAATTATTTAGTAGTTCAGTTAGTAGTTATACCGTCAATAATTATGTTGAGAGAAATTCTTGGGCTTATCAGATCCGCAGAAAAGATGTTTGCTTTCTGATGTCTGTCCTCCATGTGGGTAGAGAGACCAGTAGTAAGCTTTCTACATATTTGAAATCCTTGACATCTAAGCACCAAGCTTCTGAAGACTACTCGCACCAAAGTGATAGCCTTACAACCTGACTGTGGTACATCATACCCCATTAGTTGTGAATGAGTGCTCTGTGGGAATATTTCAGAACAATTAATATGGCAGTTACGCAAGTATCATCTCTGCTTTGGTACATCTCTGTCTGATAAATGAAAGAAAAATATCCTTGGGTAACTTTCTGAGGGAGTAGTACAGTTGCATCAGCTTTAAGGGATAGGGGTACGTGTTTTGTTTGTCCTGCTTGTGCCACTTTTAGTATGGCATGACACCGCATGGACCATGTTCTCAAGTTCAAGGAGATGTATGTGTCATTTTATTGCTGATAAATTCAGAAGTCATGAAATTGTTAATAACCACTGCTTCAAAGCTGTTCACATTACCTACTTAATGATCAAGAGGGCTTTTATAGATTTTGTGGACATTGTTTTTTAAGGGTACTGACTGGGCTGCTGAAATAATTTCAGGATCTCAGTATTTCTTGGGCTTTTGTGTAAACCGTGCTTAAACTTAGGGGCATCTGGAGGGCTCAGTTGGTTAAGTTTCTGACTTCAGCTCAGGTCATGATCTCGCGGTCCATGAGTTTGAGCCTTGTGTTGGGCTCTGTGCTGACAGCTCGGATTCTGTGTCTCCCTCTCTCTCTGCCCACCTCCACTCATGCTCTTTCTCTTTCCATGTCTCTCTCTCTCTCTCTCTCTCTCTCTCTCTCTCTCTCTGTCTCAAAAATGAATAAATGTTAATTTTTTTTTTAAACCATGCTGAAACTTGGAAATATTTATGAAATATGTTGTTCTATAGTCAGAGTTAATATCTCTCGCTAGATGTATCTGTGTGAATCTCTCTCTTCTCTCTGTTACCCCTCTCTGTCCACCTACAAACATATGCACAATATACCATATGCACATGTATGCACATAGACATGCACACCACACACACACCCAGATACGCACATGTGCATACACAGTTTGTCCCTAAAAATACAGAATTGGCGGAAGGTTTTTCTATAAATAGACACAGATAGAGATGGATATGTCACAGTATTATGCCACTTCAAAAGATTTTGAGAAACAAAAATGTTACTTGAACATATAACTATGTGGCTTGTTGGTAGGTTTTTTGTTTTGCTTTATTATATTTTTAGATTGCATTAAGTGAAATTTTGCTACTTTAAATTCTTTACAAACAAGGAATTAAAAGGAATTTTAAAAAATGCTTTATTCTAATGACTAGGTGGCAAGTAAAAGAAAATCCCACCATAAATCATAATTAAAATGATAGCTTTTAAATATTGGCACGACTACAATGATTCTTTTTTTCCCCCCTTTTAAGTAAATGTTTCCAGTCTGGAAGACAATCAGATATCTCCTAGGTTGTTGATATTAAGACAACTCTTTTTGTGACTTCTGAATTCTTGAGAGCATTGTATCAAAATAAGGCAGTATATAATCTTAATGAATCTTTATTTTAAAGGCTTATGTTATCTTAAAAAGTAAAATTATCTTTGTGATACTATCTTAGAGTTACTCTTCAATAATAATGATTAAAGGATAATTTCTATTTTTAACAGGGTCTAGACTTTATGGGATTGAAGGCGAATGATGAAAAGTGAGATAACACTCGGGGAAAAATATCCTCTATAAACAAAGATTAAAAGATTTTTTAAAATTGGTTTCTGGACCCCAACGAATTCTCAGTGCTTGAGTATCTTTGTGTAACATTTACCCACTAATCAAACACTTGCTTCTCTGCTGCTTGAAATTTCAGTTTTATTGCTTCATTAGCTAGGATGACACATTTCAATTTACAATTACATGACTTACAATCAATTCAATTTACAATTATATGACTTACAGTTAATAACTGAAAATGTACAAAAACCATGAAAACATCTTTTAGAGATTTGTATTCCTTTGCAAAGAAGGAAAAGAAATCTGCAGTTACTAGTGTCAAATCCTTAAGAAAAAAATCAGAGTCAAAACTATTAAACCACACTAAGCTATTAAGCGCAAGTAATTGAAAACAGTGGTTCAAAAATAGAGACCTGTATCTTGGTCTGCCCTTGGGGCCCCTTGGATGCTCCCTGAGCACAGTTTCCATCTTCCGAGCTCTCTGCTCACTTTGTATCTCCCAAGAAAATGCGGTTAACTTATCTGTTTACAGAACTATCTTCCTGACTCAATGCCACACCTTGCCCAGCATACAGAGGGCCTTTGTAATTATATGTGTAATGAACAAATAATTTATGAATAGTACTTACTCTGTGCTGACTTTGGAGCTTTCATGTAGATTGCAAAGAAGTTATAAAGATTGTTTCCACATTTTGTCACTCTTTAAATAACTCACTTTTGAAGCCCCTACAAATATATGCAAAATCAATTTTAGAAACATTTATGTCATGACCTACTTTTTAACTCAGTCACTCACTCTACTGGTTCAAGGTAAAAAACAAAACAAACCAAAACAAACAAACAAACAAACAAACAAAAACCCTGTGATAATCTTTTTCTTCTTTACATCTTATTTACTTAATATAGAAGAATTTTATATTTTCCCTTTTTTAATAGACTTTATAACAATAAGATATTTAAAGTTTATTTGTTTGTTTTGAGAGAGAGGGAGGGGCAGAGAGAGAGGGAGAGAGAGTCCCAAGTAGGCTCTACAACTGTCAGTGCAGAGCCCAATGCAGGGGTTGATCTCACAAACATCCATGAAAGAAATCATGACCTGAGCTGAAATCAAGAATCAGACACTTAACCGACTGAGCCACCCAGGTGCCCCCTCAATAAGATATTTAGATTAGAACAAATATCCATAACTATCTGTTCTAAGTTTATTTCTGAAATGTGAGTGAATTTTACCGTCATAAAAAAAAAAAACAGAAAAGAATAGGATTTGACATTTTGAAAGGACTCAAAGAAATATTCTCTAGTCTCTAGACTAGAGACCAAATAAAATGAGCTAAAGATTAAACCAATTGACAGATGGTGGATATGCATTCTGTGTACCTTCTATTTTCAGTCCAATGATACACAGTGATACTCTGTAAAATCACTATAATATTCTAGATCAGCATGTTTAGAGTTGCAGTTTTGTGAGAGATTGTTTGCAGAAAGTGAATATACCTGACAATACTGAATGAACTGTAAAAATAGCTCTGATGGTAAATTTTTTTAAAATGTTTATTTATTTATTTTGAGAGAAGGACAGAGAGCAAGGGAGAGGCAGAGAGAGAGGGAGATAGAATCCCAAGCAGGCTCCACACTGTCAGCACAGAACCTGACGTGGGGCTCAAACCCACAAACCATGAGATCATGACCTGAGCTGAAATCAAGAGTCAGATGCTCAACTGACTGAGCCACCCAGATACCTCTAAGATGGTAAATTTTATGTTACGGATATTTTATCACAATTAAAGATAATAATAAAAATGAATCATCGAAGAAAAAAATACCTTGAGAGAGGATACATTGAGCTCATAGGTCCAAATACAAAGCAAAGTTACTATAAATTCAAGATGACACCTTTACAGGAGAGGAGAAGAACAGTGGCTTCAGTGTTTCTGCTACTAATGATTACAAATAAACAAACAATTAAAAAACAACTGGAAGAAGGGAGACTGGGTGGCTCAGTCGGCTGAGTTTTCGGCTCAGGTCATAATCTCATTGTTCCTGGGTTCAAGCCCAGCGTGGAGACCCATAGAGGGCTCGTAGGGTCTCCATGCTGACAGTGTGGAGCCTGCTTGGGATTCTCTCTCTCCCTCTCACAGCCCCTCCCCCATTCTCTCTCCCTCTCTGTCACTCTCTCTTTCTCCCTCTGTCTCTCTACCTCCCTCCCTCTCAACATAAATAAATAAACTTAAAACACACAAGCAAACAAAACTGGAAGAAACTTTCAACTTTTCCTGCCAGCTGTGGTGTTCTACTTTTACTCCTCTTTCATTTATTTATTTAAGACCTCATGATTCTGGGTTGATGATTGACTGTTGTCTTTTGGCCTATGCATGGCCCGTTTTGATTCATTTATTTACTAGCTTGAATTGCTTAGTTATTTTAAACTATGCATTAAATACCCAAAAAGGCACCATCCAGAACAAAAGCTAAGATCTCATAAATAATCTGTTTCTTACCACCAGTTTGTCTTTTTCCTTCCAGTCGGGACAACCATTTTTTTTTTCTGAATCCTGTATTCATCACCCCCTAGTTTTCATTTTTACATATTTATTGCATCTACACATACGATAAAAGTGTCTATTTTCTTTTAGTTGTTTTTGACATTATTCTAAGTGGATCATTCTGTTTGTAATTTGGGGGACTGCACTTTTTTTTACCTAATAGCAAATTGCTAAGATCTGTCCATATTATTTTTTATTACTGTAGTCTATTTATATTTTATGGACGGCTACTCTTCAGAATTGTGTGAAAGTATAAATGCCGAGAATTAAACCAGTTTGCAATAAATAGCATCTTTAGGTCCTTATTGTGAACCACATTGAGTTTAACTCATCATTTGATACTACCTCCTGGTCAGCCACCCTGTCTAGGTACACCTTAGGCTTGCAATTTGCAGCATGTAATTTGCAGCATTTACTTCATTTAAAAATCTTAGTTATTTTATTGAATTTGTCTAGTACGAGTTTGAGTGGTATTCTCTGTTCTTCTTTACTCAGAGACATAAAACCCTGAAATCTCACTATGAAGATAATACCATATAAACATTTGTGACTCCTGAGTCATTTGTGAGTTCCAGGCTTAACAAGGCTTTTTCAGTGCATTCCTTCAGGATATTTTCTTTTTTTCCTTACCTATTAAAACATTTTCGGCTAACATTGGTAAGAAACATAATAAAAGTTTATCAGAGCTCTTGGAATATATATATTATATATAATATAATATAATATATATATTATAAGTAACTCAGAATTTGCTTTTCTTGTTTCTTCTTGCCTGTAGCTTAACAGGGAGCATTTCTTTCTTTAAGCTAATGGAGTAAAATAACTGTTTGAAACTTCATTTGCAAAACCTTCTTGACAGAATTCCTAAACTTTGTTAAAAACAAAACAAAACCTTTGTAATAAATTCAAGACAGTTAAAGCATGATTAAGAGCTACCAACCAAGGGATTTGCTGCCCTTGTCCTTAATCATTTGCCCAGATAATAATTATTATATAGTGGTGGAGACCCCTCTACTTCAGGAGACGGACTTTGGGTCATATTTTGGCTTTGCTGGTGACTATGTTCATGGCCCGTGACATGTTATTTAGTGGCTGTGTGAATAAGTTTTCTGATGTGAAAATGAGGAGAGTAAGTCCAGCCATCTCATAGGGTCATTGTGAGATTTCAGTAAGATGAAGCATGTATAATATTTAACTAAGTGAAAGATGCGTATGAGCTCCGCACGCGTTAAATATTGCCAGGAAATCCACACTGGTCTTTGACTTGGAGTGATAACTTTTGCTTGTAACCAAGTGCCGTTTTCCAACATTCGCTGCACATGTTTATAATGCACCACCACTCTGAGTGAGCACAGAAAAACAGCATAAATAAAATCTCTTACTTAAACAGATGCGAACCTGAACTGCCGACACCACAATAAGATTTTATGGCCTTCTCAACATAACTTATCTATTATTAAATACATTTGAAAAGAAATTAGAAGATTATAATATGCAAATAGATAGTTCTGTAGTTCATTTTATTTTTTTATGGTGGCTTTGGAAAATATTTAAATCTCAAAATTCTTACATCATATCTAATAACATGCCCATAGTTTGACATCCACTCTTCAGCTTCACACACTCATTTTCCTAATTAGAATTGTAAGGTGTTTTAGATATTCAGATTCTGACACACTTTGAAATGTCTTACAGATTTATTGGCCCGCTGCGAAGGAACGAGTGGAATTATGTAAATTAGCCGGGAAAGATGCCAATGTAAGTACGAGACTTTAAAACTATCTTTGTTGAACTGGTACTGATATGATAGTAAAATTTTTATTGGATTTTATTGAATTATTGGCATCAGTGTATTATTTTTAAGACTGCATTAATATTCTCTATAAAGATTAAGAAGATATAAAATATTTCTACCTTGCCAAAAGGAATAACACTATTCTCAGAAATTTAGAAATACAGGACTTTCTAAAGTGTTAATTGTAAATATTATTATTTTCTTCACATGAATCTCAGAAATGCACCTAAAACATTAAAAATAGATCATCAGAAAATATTATATTTCTAGGATTTTACATTTGTTATTTATATGCATGGATTTTGGAAATGCACACAAAATCATGAGGTTCTGCAGCACCATAAACACACAATTGATACTTAATTTAATTTGGGTTAATTAAACTTATGGCCTCTAGAAGAAGAATTTCAAAAGTTGGCATATTAAGAAAGATTGGGTGAAATGAATGGCATAAATTCTGGGATAAGAACCAGAAGTAATGTACTCTAAAATTTACTTAAGCATAATCATATGACGTAACCTATAAAGGATAAATAATGGAGTTCTAATACAAACTTCTGGTGTAAGCTGACTTATGGACCAGAGAAAACCCTTAGGTACATGTGACTAACCTAGTTGCTTTGTGTGTGTGGCCAGGAGGTCCTGTCCGAATTGCTTTTGCACTGTCCACAGCGTTCTGCGTTCTCCTCCGCGCTGCATTGCCTGTTCTATCTCCACCAGTAACAGAAGAGGGCTGGGGCTCTTTCTGCCTCTTCTCAGCAAAGGGTTCTGATTCAGGACAGATGCTCTGTGTTCTGCCCTGACTTCTTGTACTGTGGTGACAGGGAGAATTGCTCACTTGCTTGCTTGCTTGCTTGCTTTCTCTTTCTTTCTCTTCCTTCCTTTCTTCCTTCCTTCCTTCCTTTCTTTTTTGTTTTTGACAAATCGCTTCCTGAATGTAACTCAAGGTGAAAAGAGGTTCTAATTTTTTTTTTTCAACGTTTATTTATTTTTGGGACAGAGAGAGACAGAGCATGAACGGGGGAGGGGCAGAGAGAGAGGGAGACACAGAATCGGAAACAGGCTCCAGGCTCTGAGCCATCAGCCCAGAGCCCGACGCGGGGCTCGAACTCACGGACCGCAAGATCGTGACCTGGCTGAAGTCGGACGCTTAACTGACTGCGCCACCCAGGCACCCCAGGAGGTTCTAAACCTTGAACATGGATATCCTGAGGCTTCCTTTACAGTATTCTCTAATGTTGCTGTAAACATAGTAATGCAGGGGTGTTTTGCTGAGCAATGCTTTATATTTAATAACAATTAATAGTGTGCGTTATATATAGGAAAGCATAATGAGATATAAAAATTCTCACTTGATCAATGTGATAAAACAACATGACATATGATGTCTAATATAATTACGAGAAAGCTTAGAAGACTAAGAATTTGAGACAACTGGTTTGTTCACCCATTTTGTTTATTCAGCAAATACTTATTAGGGTGTAAATATGTCCATAACTATATATATGAAAGGATACAGTATCTGCTATCATGGAGTTTTTAATAATCAGTAACAACACTGCAAAACAAAATAATCAAAACAACACAAAGGAAAACTTTTGATTATGCCTGACTTTGTATTCCTTTAATGTTACATGTGGTCTTTGCAGGCACATTTATGTTAATAGAAATATATCAGGGGGTGTCAGCAGCAAATGCAACAGGAAACAGCTGTCACATTTATTTTACTTGAAATGAAAAAGATCAAACTATTCCAAAATATATTCTTCCTCCCATGTCTCTAATCGCTTCACCCTGTTCACTACCCTACTGAGCGGGTGCTCAGCTCTGCAAATCCTCAATACTTTTTTTGTATTTGTGGGGGAAAAAAAGATGCAGTATTTATGAGAGGCTTCAAAATTAATTTAATAACAATAAGAGCATGCCATACACAGTATGAACACTGGAATATTTTGTATTTTCCCAGTATTGACTGCGTGAAAAGGGGACAATAGGAAAAGGGTGGTTTAAATTTCCTCCAATAAACTAATGTCAATATTCCCATGGAGCAGATGAGGGGTAAGTACTCAAGGTCAAACAATCAGTGAAGGTTTCAATTGTGACAGTGTTCTTATTTCAGTATGTTCACTACTCCCAGTTATATAGTAACTCAGTTGCCCTTATTATTAAGTTAAATCAAAGGGTGATAAACTTTTCAGGAGGTGGGGTCCTAGAGCATATACGACCCAATATATGGAACCTATACTTGCAAGTTGAGTTGTATTTGGGAGCTAGTAATCACCTCTAACCTTGAAGCACACCTACTGCTACCCCCAGATTAGAGATATAGGAAGCTTTTCCCTCTGTACTGAAATCTGTAAAGTTTGATGTTGAATCATGTGGGGATAATACAACTCTTCGCCTCCTCTTTTTTAATCTGTCACTGTAAAATAATATATTTTATTTAGAATTACTAAGAATAGCTAACACTTTTATAGCACTTACCATGCTCTGGGAACTGCTTTCAATGCTTTATAAGCCCCCTTCATCCTTTTAATCATACTAAATGCAAGGTTTTAATGTTTTCTAGATGAAAAGACTGAACCCAGAAAAATTAAATGGGTTGCCCAATATCACATCTAATAAATAGTGAAACTGTGAATTGAATCTAGAAGTCTTGCCCCATAGTCCGTGTTCTTATACAACACTGTGATCTACACGTCTGAATTCTACATATAAGGTCTGAAAACCTTACCCCTCAAACTGTACCCCTCAAATCACTTCCCCTTCAATATCCCGTAATAGAGCCTCGATTTACAGCATTGCATAGATTTCAGCCAACAGAAAACTGAGGCAACTGTGTGGTTTTATTGACCTCTTTTACTGCCTTTGGCATTACCCTCTCTCCTCCCTTCTCTCTAGTAATTTTTACCTACTTCCCAAGAGTGCTTTTAGGATTAACAAGTGTTTGGAAAGACTGTCCCTTTACACAAAGGTACTATATAACTGAAAAATAGTGAATTATTTACCATAATGAAAGTTAGCTAATTGGGGTGGGGATGGAATAGAAGATGTGGATACAAAAGAGAACCATTCCCCTTTCTTGACCAGTCTCCAGTTTAGTCCAAAGAAAGGAAATAGTGGCAGGAAGCTATTTGATAGCATTTTGTTTCTGCTTAGAATATTTTTCAAAAGAAAGTCACTAAAAAAGTGTCTTTGGTCCTGACTATAAAGAGTGGAGCAAACAGCTCAGTCCAGGCAAAAGAACACACAGGATGTGGGCAGCCTGAGTTCTGTTTGTCATCTTAACCCTAGAGGCACATAACCTCGTCAACAGAGACATTACGTAGAATTCAAGGATCTTCCATGGGTAAAGTCCTATGATTACATTCTTTCTTCTTTTTGTGAAAGAACATCTAAAAGTGAAACAAAGTGCTCATTGTAGAAAGTTTGCAAATTACATGGACGTCATCTGTAAATATCTCCTCCCCCATGAACATTACCCAGAGATAGCTGGTGACGTTTTGATGTTTATTCCTCTATCTTATCTATTTACTATTTTTCAGAATGAAATCATTGTATACATAGTCCCTTACAACATTTTTTTTTTTGCTTTGCAAACTGCCATGAGCATTTTCCCATGTCATTAAATTCCTTTTTATAACACTACTTTTAATAGCTACACTGCATTCCTTTATATATTATTTCATCAATCCTCTATTGTTAGAAGTTTGGTATATATCCAGTTTTTAACTTTTATAAGTGATGCTTCACGTGAAAAATCTTATACATAAATATTGTGAACATCTTTGATTACTGAGTAGAATTACTGGTCAGAGGATATAATTTTTTTTTAGGATATAAAAGTTTTTATGTCCATCACAAAATTACCCTCCAGAAAGTTGATGCCTTTGTGCCTTAACCAGCAATGTGTGCTGGTGAGAGGATATTATTTTACCCTACTCTTGCTAATAGTGGGTATAACGTGTGGTTAATATTTAATGCTAAGACGTAAATGAATAAAATAAATGTATTTCATCTTGGCCAACAAAAAGACAGTTATTTTTGTTATTTTTGCCTGAGATTCTTCCATTACTAGAAGTACTAAATATTTTATATTTGGTAGGATATCATATCCCTATAATTTGTTCATTTTTAAGTTTTAGTGTTTGCCTTTTCCTTACTGGTTATTTACAGATTTTTAAGATATATATATTGTTGTATCATATTATTATACATATTTTCCAGAAAAAATATATATATACAGTTTATTATTACTTTGTGATCCCCTTATATAGAAAATATTCTTTTCCAGTTATCCTATTTGGTCTGTAGACTTGTGAATTTTAAATATTTACCATTGAGCTATAACTACTAAATTTTAAATGTTTAAATAGGCATCTCTCTCTCTCTCTCTCTCTCTCTCTCTCTCTCTCTCTCTCTCTCTCTTTTTCTTTAAAGTATTTTATTTTGTCCTGGCACCACAGCTAGTTTTTGCTCTGTAGAAATTTCTACTTTGGATCTTCCATTTTTAAGAGAGAAATATGATATTTGTATTTTCATGTATTTATTTTGAGGTGTCAACAACTAATGAAAATATTTTCAGCCCTGTAAGACCTAAACAGTTCCCTGTGTAGCCTTGATTCTATTCTGAGGTCTTTTAGACAAACCTGACCTGTAGCATGTGAAAAGACTTTACTGATGACCAAAACATTTGATGATCACTATTATTCTGCAAAATATACTAAAAGTAAAAACAAACCAGATCCCTAAGTCACGAGTGTCTTTCCATATATAACCTAAATAAGTTAAAATTGGCAATTATAAGTTAGTTATCAGAAACATATATAAAGCTATATTAGATTTAATTGGACTATATATAAGTCTAGAGAATTATAGTTACTGGATTTCTGTTTTCTTTTTTTTTTTTTTTCAGGTGTCTAGGGAGAAACTCAAATTCCAAGTGCTGACACGTAATACAGATAGATATTAGCTTTTTCTTTTGAGTATTAATTCAGTATTATATTTGTCTTACTTATTTAATTACATATATATGAATAAATGTATATGTGAGGTAAAATATTGAAATGTTATTTGAGAGAATTAGAAAGTTGATACTAGTTTTAAATTTTCTGTTTCTCTTTTTCTTCCAATGGGAGTGTTGGTTGGAGGGAAGGAGAGTAGGTGGGAAGAATAAGGAAGGAAGGAGAAATTCAATATTTTTCCAAAGTTGAGTATATTACTTAATTGAATTGTTTGTTCCCATGTGACCACCCTTGCAGTTGTGGGGAATAGCTGACAAATTAGCCAGATTTCAGGGGAAGTTAAAAAAGCTGCTTCTCAAAGTTATCTTTCTTCATGCCTCACAGAATTACGCTACCATTAATAGCCGTGCAGGTTGCTAAGTGAATTAAATCAAGTTAATTATTGCTCCTGCTATTGAAGCAAAACTTGATCTTGTAGGATCTTTGTTCCCAGGTTTCTTTTCCCTCAAGCAACCCAACCCTTTTCATTGCCTTCAGGAACTACCTTCTACCAACTTCACTACTGAACACTTTGAGCAGAACTGACTTTTTCATAAAGTGTCAGACAATTCAGGACTCACCCACAAATTGTTGTATTCTATGTCAGCCCAATCTGGGATGCGGGAGGGATTTCATAAGTAAATCACTGCTAATATCTCACTAGGTCAGATACTAACATAGTAAGTTACTTTCTAGGACTGGCTGCATTTTAATAAAGTACTCGTACACAAGTTCAGGGATGTGAAATATTTCAGGTGTGATTCTGTCTCCTCTGTATTAAACTTCACCCTGGCTTATTACCCTTTTTGAAACAATTGCTATGTCTCTCATAGTCCCCAATCTTTCTGACTCTATAATTTATAATCTGGAAAGGGAGTTGTTTTATTTTTTTTTATACAAATATGTATGTCAGAATCTTGTAAAATTACTGTCTTGGTCAGCTGGGCTACTATAACAAAATATCGTAAACTAGGTGGTTTAAACAATAGACATTTATTTCTCACAGTTCTGGACGCTGTTAAGTTCAAGATCAAAGTGCAGGCAGACTTGGTCCCTGATGAAAGTTCTCTTCCTGGCTTGCAGATGGCCATGATCCTGTCATATCTTCACATGGCAAAGAGGGAGAGGGGAGGGGGGAGAGGGAGAGAGAGAGAAGAGAGTTCTTCCTGTTCCTTCCCATAAGGGCACTCACTAATCCCACCAGGATGATCCTACTCTCCAAAAGCTAATTACCTCCAAAGACCCCACCTCCTATTACCATCTCATTGAGGGGCTTAGGGTTTCAACCAATGAGTTTTGGAGGACACAAATACTCAGTTCACAACAGTTACCCTCTAAATTCTATGACTGTTCGTAAAACTGACCTTTTTAAAAAATGATGAAATAATGGGCGGTGAATCCGTCTCTCCTCACTCCAGCAGTGTAATTCTGCTGTTCCCTTTCCTGTGGACTGGTCCTTGTATAGATCTTACCCTTGCATATAAATCTCTTTGTGGGGGAAAGATCAAGAAATAAAAGTCCCTTCGGTGAGCATGAGTGAGCCAAATAAAGGCCGGAGAATACTAAAACCTGTCATCCTAGTGACGAAGCCATCGTTACACCTTATCTGGGGATCACAGACATTTTTTCCACTTTTTGTCTTGGCTGTTCTCATCTCTGTTATTTGTTCAAAATCATTAGTGTGGCATATGTACTGTCGGAATTAGATTTGCATTTGAGATTGCCTAACATGATATTAAAGAACATGAAGCGAGTCCCCTATGGTGCCTTTGTGCACATAGAAAATAAGTTCTCTCCATCAGACACACTGATAGAAAGGTGGAAAACTGACACAATAGGATTTTGTTAAGCAAGGCTATTTGCTAGAAAACTGTCTTAGTGAATTTAAATTTTTCCTTTCTTAGGGGTGCCTGGGTGGCTCCATGGGTTGAGCATTACACTCTTGATTTCAGCTCAGGTCGTGATCCCAGAGTCGTGGGCCCGAGCCCCACATCAGGCTCTGCACTGAGATGGAGCCTGCTTAAGATTCTTTCTCCCTCTGTCCCTCTTCGCACTCACACGCTCTCTCTCTCTAAAATAAATAATAGAGGGGCGCCTGGGTGGCGCAGTCGGTTAAGCGTCCGACTTCGGCTCAGGTCACGATCTCACGGTTCATGGATTTGAGCCCCACATCAGGCTCTGTGCTGACAACTTGGAGCCTGGACCCTGCTTCTGATTCCGTCTCTCCCTCTCTCTCTGCCCCTCCCCTGCTCATGCTGTCTCTCTCTGTCTCTCAAAAATAAATAAATGTAAAAAAAATTTTTTAATAAAATAAAATAAATTAAATGATAGATAAGTAAATAATTTCCTTTCTTAAGAGTTTGCATATAGTAAATATATGAGAACATATACAAAACATATGAAAATATTCAAAATGATAAAGATGTCGATAGTGTGATTTGCACATTTAGATGTGCCTTTTTGTTTGTTTTTGTTTTTCAGCATACAACCTAAGTAACCATATGCAGTGGCCCCATTAGAGAGTGCGAAGTCTGCCCGCTTGATAAAAAAACATCCTTTTCTTGTGTAGGTGCCCGAGGGACTGATAGTGATACTGTCTTTTCATATAGTCTTAAGCAACTGCTTTGGTTATAGCGAAGCAGAGAACAGAAGGCCCCATGAGTTCATTGTGACATTCTTCTAGGCTAGAATGTACATCTTTTATTAACTGGCATCTATGAAATCTCAAGACATCAAACTGCAAGGCGAGCTGGCCGAAGGAAGTACTAAGGACGAGGAACTCTGTACCACAGAGATGCAGACGTAGCTTTTCACTCTCAAATCTGGGTAGCCACTGGGATAGTGATATTTTATTTAGATCAAAATCAGGGTTGGGTGCCTGGGCGGCTGAGTCAGTTGAGCCTCCGACTTCGGCCCAGGTCATGATATCACGGCTCATGAGTTGGAGCCCCGCGTCAGGCTCTGTGCTGACAGCTTGGAGGCTGGAGCCTGCTTCGGATTCTGTGTCTCCCTCTCTCTCTGCCCCTCTCCCACTCATGCTCTGTCTCTCTCAAAAATAAAATAAAAACATAATTTTAAAAAATCAGGGTAAATAATAATTATTAATGTTACATCATTTAACTTAATTCACCTAAGAATCCTGTCAGTTAAGTTGTTGTCTGCTTTTGAAAATTTTATGTAATTTTAAAAGCCACCCTGCCCTGCCAGTTAGGTCACTGTTTTTTGGTGTTGGGGTTTTTGGTAATACATTCCTTCTTAACAACCCAATAAGAGTGACCACTAGGTCAATGTCTGACTGGTGAGGAAATCGTGGACATTCAGGTAGGAAAGAACTAGACTTTTCCTATGAATCCCAGTGGCTTCATTAGGTTTCTTCCTTCCTTAGTGAACACTCACTCATCTCCTAGATAGAATCAATCTAGAATAAAAGTGTACTCCAGCCCATGTTTTCTCGAGGGTTTTGGGGTCTGGGAACCATGAAGCCGTGGTTAAGATCATTCCCAATAATTATGTAAAGATAAGGAATTATTTATCAGAGGTAAATAGAAAACTAATGTATGATAACAGAAATGACTACTCTGAAAAATTGAGTCACTATTTATAAGTAACTAAGATAATAATTAAGTTATAACAATAATAATGCAAATAAATATTTCTAAGACTAAGCATATGCAAAACAAGCAGGAATCTATAAATCTCTTCAAAACTTTGAGCCCGTGTAAAAATACGTATGGGAAAAACAAAAGATTCTTAGAACAAGCAGGACTTGATTTGAGTCTTAAAGGTTCTGTAACATTGAAAATAAGTGGAAATAAAGGAATAGGGCATTCCACCCAATAAGAATGGAATACATATATGAGAATACACGTCTGTGTTCAGTGTTTTGCTCAGTGGAGCTGAGACAGTTGATGTTGTAAGCAGCAGACAATGTGGGAACATCAGAATGTGACAGGTTTTGTTCTCTAGGTGATTCATGAAGCAACGTGTGGATATCTCATTCTGTTTATATACATTCTCTGGGCCCCTTGAATACCTATAGAGATGTATGTTCTAAGACCCTGATTAGTTCAAAACCTGTAAAACTTCAGACAGCTTCAGTCGCTCGTTTAAGGCAGTTTCTAATATGTTTTGCCTCCTTTGCTAAATCAGATGTTTAAAGACTTCTCATAAATCTTTTTTTTTTTCATTTTTGCTGCTATTCTTGATAATTTATCTACTTGGAAAGCAGGTGGTATGAATCAATCTTTGTGTGCTAATGCTTTTATTTTTTTGTGTGTCCAATAGACAGAATGTGCAAATTTCATCCGTGTACTTCAGCCCTACAACAAAACTCACATTTATGTGTGTGGAACTGGAGCATTTCATCCAATATGTGGTTATATTGATCTTGGAGTCTACAAGGAGGTAATATAATGAAATAGAATGAAAACAGTTAGTTGTCATAATGTTACTTAATGTCTTTGACATGAAGCAGTCAGATTTGAATATAAAATTTGAATCATACAGTTTATAAGAACTCACGTTCCCAACCATCTGATGGATTGCCATTTTGATTATACACTTTATCTACCTAATAACATTTTTATTAGAAGTTTTTTTAATGAGAAGATTAAAATTAAAAGGACATAATGTTGAAAGTGCTTGTTTTCTGTGGGCTCTATGTATGTCATTATTTTCTCTTGAGTTTCCATTCTAATTAGATCTATATAGTATGTTGCTGTTAGTAAAAATCCACGTCCCATAAGGCCTTGCAGTGGAATTGTATCTTATAAATAATTTCATTTTCCCCATTTGGCAAATTTGGACCTGTTACGTATGGTTACAATGGTGCACACTAAGCACAGAGGATTTTAATTATTGTCTTAAAATTGTATAGGTAGTCATTAGCACACTGAACTCATGATTTCTGCCGGATCAAATTGACATAGTAGAAATAAAGGTTGTACTAAATTAGGAATAATATATTCCACCTATCAGTGAGCATTTTAATAAATGAGAAGCATGCAGATTTCAGTAACTTAATTAATAGCTAATATATTAAAGCACCTTCTTTGGGTCATGGACTGTGCCAGGCACTGTACATGGATGGTTTCTTTGAAATTGCACGACGCTCTTAATTGAAGTTAATACCTTTGTAACTCCCAACTTACAAGTTAGTAAAAATGGAGTCTCAGTGGAATTAAATAACACGCGTGAAATCTCCCAGCTAATAAGTGGTCCTGCAAGGAATTGGACCAAAGCAGTCTGTTTCCAGAGTAAGCATGCCCACCTGAGATTCAGAATGCATACTCTAAATTGCTTCTTTCTATGGGTTTGATGGGTTGTACTGTCATCCTTATGTTTATGTATATACTACTTGTGAATAACCACACATATTTGCAGGATAATTGGCTGTGTGTTTGAAAGCAAAGTCTAGGCGTATGGAACAAGTTTCTTTACATTGATTTAACTGATTCATGCAGAGATCAAACCCACAGCTGTGGCTGGATTAATTTTCCTCTCTAACCAACTTGTCTAACCAGCCCATTCTCAACCGTTTGAAAATAAAGCAACTTTCATAGTTAAATCTCTGAACCACTAGGAGACTTGGCAACTTGAATCCATCATTCTTTGTTGCTGGTGTAATGTTCTCTTGCCTAGCTTTGATGAAGGGTAATATATAACAGTAGCTCATAGCATAGGGTGTAATTATATGAGATAGCCCCACAGCTTGGATGTGTTTTGAGGCTTGAGGCTAAAGGCCAAACTCACAACTTGCTGAGGGGTGCAAATAGTGTTCTTTAACTCCTAAAAGTCACAAGTGCTGAAAGGGAATTTAGATGGAGCTAATTACTTAGCTTGGGACTGTCAAGCAGCCCCGGGGCAGTCAGATTTATAAGTTCTGTGAACGCAAGAATTATGAGTGAGCAGGGATATGGAATCTTGTGTGTTTTCCATTGGTCAGGAGTACAGGTAATTGCACGACGATGCTGCTTGAAGATGGTTAACTTTTTAAATGAATTGTGAGTCCCAGGAATTCCTTGTCCTTCCAGAACGAATTTAGAAGGCTCTTAGATTATTAGGTAAAGTTGCTCCTAAAGTGGCTGGAAAGAGGAACCAGCAATGAGAAGAAAGAGGAAAAAAAAAAGCCTCAAATGAATGCCAGATTTCTGTCTTTGGCAGTGAATCGGAGAGTGGTATTACTTATTGAGGTGAGAATAGTAATAAGTTTGGGAGGGAAATGGTAAGTTGGTTTTGTACATTCTGCATCTGACAAATGCAGGTCATACCAACTGGGCGTTTGGATCCAGATTTCAGGACAGAAGTCAGGGCAGTTGTTAACAGCTAATAGTTAGCGCATGGGGAGCCAGGGTTTGAATTATAGCTTCAGCCATTTACCAGCTCCATAGTCTTATCCACCCTGCATAAAATTTCCAAGCTTCTGTTTATTTAGGAAAAAGATAATGATAATAATAGAAACTATCTCACAGAGTTATTTTGAGGAGAAAATGAGAAAATGCTTTTGGCCAAGTACTTGCTTCCTTCCAGTAACTTTGTACTCAGTCATATTAGGCAGTAGGAACACAGAAAAGCAAAAAGGCAAGGATTTTAAAAGTGTATGTTTAAACTTCATGTGAAAATAATGTCTGCAATATATTTATGCATGTATGTGTATGTATAGTGTGTGTATACACACACATTCAATATATATATATATATTATTCTGTGTGTGTGTATGTGTGTGTATATGTGTGTATATATATATATTCCGTGACACTGAGAATACCTGATAGTTGTTGAGTAATTACATTGTAAGTGTGTTCTTTGCTCTGGGATCTCCCCTATGCTGCTGCTTATCTCTTTAATTGTGGGTGGTATTAATAATAACTTTGCCTCGTTGCTATGTTGATTAAATGTTTCCTATCATGCTTATCTCTCTACTTCAACAACATATGTCTATGCACAGCTTAGATAGGTACATTTTGCTTAATTAATTAGGCTTAGGGAATTTGATAGGACAAGTCTTATAAAACTGAAGCTGTCTCAAAAGTTAGCGTCATGTAATTTAGTCCATTTATCTTGGAAAGGCCGTTTAATCAACCATTATTTTTTTACATGATATTCTTATTGGTGTCCTTGACTCTGGCTTAAGGAAACTTGCTTTTCTGATATTTTCTTTCCTCACTCGATTATAAGAGAGACCTTGAACTAAGCCTTCACGGATACCAGTTTTATGGACTTATCTTGAGAATTTAATAAAGTGAAACATCTTAAAAACAGAAGTCTGTACAATTATGAGTGTTTATCCAGTACTTTTGATTAACTGTGCCACTCTCTGGTTTTCTTGGTTTTTCTTTCTTACCTTTTTACTATAATCTTCTGGCACACCAGGATTCAGTTTACTTCCTGTCCCATTACAGTATCCCATTATAGGCTTTAGGGTCTACAGTTCTGTTTGACCTATGGAAAATAATGTGCTCTTAATGATATTTAAACATACATAAGAGCCACTATCTGCAGGTGTGTTTTTTTTTTTTTGTTTTTGTTTTTGTTTTTTTTTTCCCCCCTGACATATCTCTAGCCCCATTCCCAGTTGGGAAGCATGCCCTAAATGTGTTCTCACTGGACTTTTTTCGTGCTTAGGCTACACTATCACAGGTTGTCATTAGCTGGCCTGTTCTAACCAAACATATTTGGATTTGATCATATTACACGGTCATGGTGGGTCTACAAGTTGATTTCAACACGTTTTTAAATCCACGGGTTTGAAATTCTTAGATGAAATTAGTTAACAGCATGAATTTTGGGGACAACCTTGAGAGTTCTTTGCCTCTTACTAGCTATATGATACAGAACAAGATACTTAACCCCTTCTAGCCTCAGTATTCCACTGGTAAAGCTGGAACTCTTAAAGTAGCTATGTCCTTCGGCTTATGGTGAGGATTCAGTGAGATAATGTACATAAATTTCCTGGCCCATGGTTAATACCTATTAACAGCAGGGACTTTTCCTGTTCGCATTAAAGTGCATTTACTTAAAACGATGAAATAGCATTTGACAATCATGCTATTTAAATTGCTACCACTATTTTTTAATTAGGTGGTAATTATTATGGGTTCCGTTCAGAAGAAATACACAAATCTGAAATGATGACATCATACAACAAATAATCCAATTTCCTCCCTCCTTTTTGCTTCCTTGCTTACTTTCTAGATAAGTAGTTTTAAATATTCCTTTCTTATTACATGTGTGTTCTGATATAATGTGGTAGATACACCCTCTAGAGAAAATGTCTGAAATGCTGAGATTCTCTAACTAGTGCATATGTGGGGTGAGTCAGCCTTTCTGCTGGATGGTAGTGTTGTCATTGTTATGAAACACTCAAACTCATGGGGCCATATTCATTATACATTCATATTTTTCTTGGAAAGTTCAACTTAAGATGTTGTTTTTTCCTGAATATTAAAAGTCTGCCAATGTCATTCTGTCTGTGGCCACTATTATAAAAATAGATATTTCAGCCAAAATAACTATGTGGTTTTAATGTGTACAGTGTTTTCATAATAGTGAAAATACTACAACAGGGTTTTTTTGTTTTTTTTTTTTTTTTTTGGCCCACATGTATCAACAGCTCTGTAAATGTACTCCCTGTCTTAGAATGCTTTTATGTCTCTAAAATCACAAAATGTCACAAGCTTATTTTGGTATAGTTGCAGATGCTTGAGTAAACAAACCGCAATAGTAATGAAAGTATAATTATTATAGTAAATTAATTTCTTCCTTTTTTTTTCTTTTTTAAAGTAATCTCTATACACCCAATGTGGGGCTTGAACTCATGATCCCGAGATCAAGAGTTGCATGCTTCACTGACTGAGCCAGGCGGGCTCCCCATAAATTCATTTCTTAAATGAGGAAATTAGCTTATTAGCCTCAGTGAATTTGTTTTGAGGCTTAAGAAATATGTATGCTTGATGGCGATTTTGATAATGAGAGCGGTCCAGACTTAGTGAATTGATTACATTACCACTTCCGATTGAAAAATTAATTCAGTATTATCATTACTACTTTGGGCAAACACAGACCAAGCCATGGGAATTGAGCCATGCCAGAAATAATATTTGCTAAAGAGTTAAGGAGCACAGCCTGATGCACATGCTATATTCAATCAGTTTTTGTTGAATTAATGAGTTAGAGTTTAGTTCTTATCTCCTATCTTCTTGCTGATTCTGCTGTTTTAAAAAATCTCACTTGTGTTAATATTTCTCATAACAGGAAGTTATATTCAAACTAGACACACATAATTTGGAGTCTGGCAGACTGAAATGTCCTTTTGATCCTCAGCAGCCTTTTGCTTCGGTAATGACAGGTAAGAGCAACGGCAGGCTGTTTTGCTTTTAGGTGATTTTCTGAAAAGGTATGTGCAGATTAAACCACAGTTTCTTGCTGCATTAAAGATTATTTTGGATTACTCTTTCACTGGCTATTTGGTTACAGTATTTTAGTGCCAAGTCTCTATATTTAGCATCCTTATCCTAGGTGAGGCCCCAGCAATCTTTCATTTCTACACAGTTTTTATTTACTTTCATTATTTTTTTAAATGTGTATTTATTTATTTTGAGAGAGAAAGAGAGCATGTGAGAGAATCCCAAGTAGGGCTGTGCTTGGGAACCCACAAACCATGAGATGAACCGTGAGATCATGACCTGAGCCAAAGTCAAGAGTTAGACGCTTAACCAGTTGAGCCTCCCAGACACCCCTCTGCACAGTTTTTAAATGAACTTCTGGTTGAATTCTTTTTAATGCAAATGACACGTACTTACTTGTTCTATAATTCTGTATTTAGATGGCAGATTTTCTTATACTACACTATGTCCTGTTTGGCTTACTTTGGAAGTTAAATTTAGCAATTCTTTAAACATGATAAAATACAAAATATGTTGAAGAATTGAGTGGAAGGATTAATAATAAGATAGAGGGGATAAATTAATAAAGCAAATGGTAGAATACAGATAATATAGAATACAGATGATAGAATGTTGTAAGACTTTTTCTTCCAATTTCACCCTTACTTGATTGTATTCATGGAAATGCAAAATGTTTGCGAACATATTCAATCTTCTCTTGCTTTGTCTACATCATAAATTCAACTTGAGAGGTGACTATCCTGTTTAAAGAAGGCAGTACCGTGTGGTCTGAAGTCTGTTCAGAGGAATGTCGGCACGACCTCTGAATTTTAACCATCATAAGGACTCCTTTTGTCTCGGTTTCGTTCATGACTTTGCTCTCTTTTTATTTAACTTGTCTATCAAATGTTTGAATAGACGTTAAGAGTGAAGCACCATGGCATTTTAATTTTCACCTAGTGAGAACTAGTGATCTTCCTTTGAAGTGAAAGCGTGTGTGTTTTTGTGTGTTTTGAAAATTGTATGACTAATGTTCAGTCATTATCCTCAGAAAGTGAGATAGATGATTTGGGATTCTGATCTGTCAAGTGGGGCTGACAGATCCTTAATAAAAACAATGGATTGTAGGCATTGGTGACCCCCCCCCTTACAAATCCCTAAGTGATTTAAATACAAAGAAGACAGTTTTAAAGCCTGGATAGACAGATAAAATTTTTAGGTTGAAACATACCATTTTTTTTCCTGACAAAATGTTCAGATATCCAGTGTTATATGTTTGAAATGAATGGTTTGTTTCCTTTACTCTTACCAGGTAATGTCTTTGTTGATGTTGGTATTTCTGCTCTTCAATTTTTAAAAACGTGTCCCGCAATGAAATATTGTTATTTACTGTGTATTTTAGGGGAGTGCTTTAAGAGATGAAAGTAGTATCGTATCTACATTTACTTTACCTAACTGGATTTCTCTCTTTTGTGTTTTGTTTTGTTTTACATTTTTCCCTTTCAGAATTGACGCTTGTCATTATTAGATTGGTTGACTCAAATAGCTCATTAGAAGATAATTTCGATGGATATAATCAGAGGATTTAGGAACTCTGTCAACCACTTATAGGAAGCCAGAATTTTAAAGATAATGTTTCTGTGGAAAATTGGATTTTAGTGATAAAACGTCTTTAGTTCTTCTTATATTTAATCGTTTAAAAATCTAAATCCTCTGTAGAGATTAGCTTTTTTTTTTTTTTTTTAATTTTGGTCTGTTAGGTATACTGAACATTGTTGACTACAAAGGTTTCTCGAATAGAGGCTTAGCTGTCAAAGGGGCAGGATTTTGTGCTGCAGGGACAGCATTCTTCTCTCTCCCCCTCCAAATGCTGACTGGCATTAGGGAACACTAACCCCTACCCCCTCCGCTTCTCTGCCCCAATCCTTGCTGTTTCCCCCTTCTCCCCCACCTCTGCTTTCTGTTCTTTCTCCCTCCCCTCCTTCCCATCTTTCTCCTTCCCTTCTTCCTCCCCAGACCTCTTTCTTCTCTCCTCTCCTTTCTCCTCTGCCTCCCCACCCCCCACTTCTCAGTCTCCGGTAAAACATGGATATGCATTTTACATAAATAACAGGACAAAGAAGTTTGGTATGCCATAATAGCCACATCTTTGCCTTTTCAGGGATTCCTGTTTATCAGAGCCATTAGAGATGTGATTAGCTCCAAGGAATGCAACATGTTATAATTACAAAGAATGACTTCAGTGCTGAAAGCTTCCTTTCAGCAGAGGTTAGGCACAGAAAAGTTGTGGTCATTGGGGTTGTGCCGGTTAAGTAAATACTAATTACACAATCCATTCCTCATTATGGCATTTGCTTTTTAATATTTTTTTGCATGTGTTGCTACAAAGACAAACTCCTAATTATGACGTATCCTTGAACTATTTGGGGGGAGAGGGAAAAGAAGGAAGAGCTTATTCATAAGTGAAGCTCATGCACTTGCAATGATTAATTCAGAAGTCTTTGGCCATTTTTATCTTCAGGAGTCTGGCGTCAGCTTGCAAAGTTCATGGAGTTATATTTTCTATGACCATGCAAATTTTTCAGAATTTGAACATGATACTTATGACACAGTGTATCTTCTCCTGTTAAGCAGTAAATGTCTCCTGTTCATGCACTGAATGTAGTATATTGCAAACAGTATCTGCTGCTGTACGCTTAATAGTCCTATGTATTCTCTTCTCCCTCTCAGATGAGTACCTCTACTCTGGAACAGCTTCTGATTTCCTTGGCAAAGATACCGCATTCACGCGGTCCCTTGGGCCTACTCACGACCACCATTACATCAGAACTGACATTTCAGAGCACTACTGGCTCAATGGTTAGTGATTTTCTGACTTTTCTTTTTTTTTTTTTTTTTTTTGCCTTTGCTTTTGGGTAGATAAGAAGCTCATTATTATTCACTCAGATGTGTTTTGGGATAAGTGGTTTAGCTTAACACAATAAAATGCATTTGATATAATTCCCCACTAAGTTAGACAGCTCTCCAGACCCTGTCGTGTATATAATAATAGCTGACATGTACTGACAGTGTGCTATTGTCCTTGACGCTGTTCCATGCTCTAATTGATTTTTTAAATGTCCACAATGACATATGAGGTATACATTATTATTATGTGCTTTTTAAAGATGAACAAACTAGGTAGAGTGATTTGGTCGAGTTCTTATAACTTGTCAGTTATAGAGCCTGGGGTTCGAGTTGGCAGTCTTTCCCCTGCAGCCTGTTTTTTTATTGTTGTTTTGTTTTGTTTTTGTTTTAAAAATTTTTTTTAAATGTTTCTTTCTTTCTTTTTTTGAGAGACAGAGACAGAGTGTGGGCCGGGGAGGGGCAGAGAGAGAGGGAGAGACAGAATTGAAGAAGGCTCCAGGCTCTGAGCTGTTAGTACAGAGCCCGATGTGGGGCTCGAACTCACAAACTGTGAGAACCTGATCTGAGCCAAAGTGGGAGACTTAACCAACAGAGCCACCCAGATGCCCCTCCTGCAGCCTGGTTTTTAATGACTAAGCCAAATACTGTCTATGAGCCTAATGAAAACAGGTTAGGTTATAATGTTGACTTCTTTTGTTTAAAGATAATTTATTTGGGTTGACGTGTCTGTCCCTCCAGAATTTAAAGCATATTAATATTGACATTGGTTTTTCTGATTACTTTTTTGTTTATAGGTCACACAGAACTCTGAGATAAAAAAAAGTCCACTAATGAATTAATTGATTAATTAATTAATTTGTTTGTTACTTCTTTGTTTATTGTCTCCTGCTGTACAGGAGGTCAATTTTTGGCATGATAGTCCAGTGTTTTCTAATTATCATAGAACTTTCTTGCACAGTAGGGCAGAATAACATAACATTACTGTCTAAGCAGGCAGATAGCATTTCTCATTCCCACCATAAATATTGGGTTTTAGTGGGGGAGGCCTGGGTAGACATTTCCTAGGGGCTATCTCTCTATCTCTCAGTATCATTTGAGCAGTGACAACATAAACAAAAGGGAAGACACTTTAAAACATCTCTTTAGTCAAAACCTCCTGAACCATTTGTTTACCCAACAATAGGATCTCCCTTGGCCAAAAGAGAACCCTATTAGTGTGGAAAACAAATATAGAATATCTCCAGCTATGCGATTACTCATTAATTTCTTTACACTTGTACAAGGCAAGACTATCTTCTTGAGCTTTTTGAGGTTTTTGTGAAAATAGTTGGTTTGAGACGGACTTCATAGATTTTACCCAATAAAAAAACGTACCTATCTGTTTAGGTAACAAGATATACTTACGGCCTAAAATGAAGTATAGATTTTCTTTCTCAGTCTCGAGATGGCAAAAACCATATTGCCACTCTTTTCAGAGATTATTCTATGTATTCCTTAACAATGGCATGTCCATAAAGAGGTCTGCAGCACTGCTGAATTAATAAATGTAGAGAATCTCTATTCAACTCTTATTTGACTAGCATGCTGTGCTGAGTGCTGTGTGAAGACTATTACAAATTAGGAAGCCTTGAGTTGGTTTAGCATTTAATAAACAACATTTGAGGACCCTTGGCATACTGAATGCTGTTCTGCTCCTGGGCATGCAAAGATTACATGGGACGGTTACTGACCTCATTGATGATGACTGCCCGAAGCATCAGAAGAGAGTGGGAGATGGGGCTAGAAAACTGTAAATATCCTGAAATCATGGGGAAGTTAGCTGTGGTTAAGCTCTTTTTCTTTCTTTTCTTTTCTTTTCTTTTCTTTTCTTTTCTTTTCTTTTCTTTTCTCTTCTCTTCCTTTCTTTTCTCTTTCTTTCTTTCTTTCTTTCTTTCTAGATATAATTGATATATAACACTATATTAGTTTCAAATGTACAACATAACGATTTGATATTTGTCTATATTGCAAAATGATCACCACAGTAAGTCTAGTTAACATCCATCACCATACAGAGTTGAAAATATTTTTCGTGTGTGAGAGAACTTCTAAGATCTACTCTCTTAGCAACTTTCAAATATGCAGTATGTGTATTAACTATAATCACCATGCTGTACATTACATCCCCATGACTTACTTATTTTCTAACTGGAAGTTTGTGCCTTTTGACCCCCTTCACCCATACCCTGAACTTAATCAGGGAAATGGATCTTTGTTTTTGTTTGTTTGTTTGTTTGTTTGTTTGTTTTTTATAAAGGTGACTGACAGTAGCATGAAGGGAAAATTAAAGGAGAACAGGGGTAGAGAAAGAAGCCATTGTAAGGAAACAGGAAAAAGGTGGGACAGGAACATAAGTATTGACTGTGGACACGGATGTGAGAATATACAGCAACAAATATTTGAAACAGAAGATGTTTGTTTGGGAATAGAAGAAGCCAAGAATATGAGGTCGAATTCAAGAGATTTTGGATACTGAGAAAACTTTGCAGTGAGAGAAGTCAGCGGAAAGGAAGAAAGGAGAAAGGATACACAGTAGAGAATTCTCAATGGATTGAATGCAGGAAAATGACTAAGAGTTAGGAGAACTAACATTTATGGTTCTAGGACATTCAAGGCAGATCGCTTAGTGGTTAATGTCCCAGGGGACCATATAACCTGGTTTGCCCCGGACATTTCCAGTCTGCCTCTAATGTTCTGTAACTCTCAAAAGTGTCCTACTCTAGATGAGAATCACAGCTGTGTTTCTGTAGAATATACTCACCTCGGCTTAAAGCCTAAATATCACTTTGTGACCTTGGTCAAACCTTTCTGTGCATCTAAATTCTTAGTCAAAAATTTGGCATAATAATAGTTATTCACAGTGTGTTCTAAGGATTAAATTAGATCATAAAGGGAAGATCATATTGGGAAATCTGATGGAAGACAATTTTAAGAGCAGTTCAGTGTCAATATTGTCATCACCATCATTATTATTGTCCTTGAAGGTGAGAAAGGCAGGAGGTTGGACTAAAACGCTGAATCTTCTGTGATTCACTGACATCTGTTTAGCATTTCTATTGACCACCTTTCTTTCTTTCTGTCTACACGGTAATTCTGTGAGCTCATCCATTCTCAGAACTTCAACTGCTTCCTGTGTTCCATTTCTTCCTAAAACTGTATTTCCAAACCTTTTTCTGCAACTCAGAGCCCTTAAGAACTTTTTGGGGGGGTACCTTACATCTTCATCCCAGTTTAAAAGAAAGAAACTGATTGTTTTATATGGGAATAAAGATATTTAAACCTAATAAAGTATATTAGTGCCACTAATGTACTTTGATTTTTTTTAACAAGTTGTTACAAGTTGTGATCCTTTGCTTGAGTTTCTTTAAAAATATGTAGATACAGATACAGATATATAAAAGACTAATTGGATCTAAAAACCAAAATCCTGTGAATCTAATTTAAAATTATCTTGTTTTCCCTTTCTAATCTGCCCTTCAATACCAGTTTCCTGATTTCTGTCTTAACTTTCTAAACATTGTCTACCCTATTACCTTGAAGTTATCTTTGATTTCTTCCTCTTCCCGGTCCCCTTTATCTTATCTATCACTAGAGGCCTTTACTTCCTTTAAAATATCTATTGACCTTGTTCTTTTCATGACCACCATCTTTCTATAGGTCTTTATCACCTTATCCCTGGGTTCTTAACACTATTTTATTGTTTGTTAATTCATTTCCTTCTCTTCTGTTTCAAATTTATTTTATATAGTATCCATGCTGGTCACTATTTTAGGCACTTTTGAAGTATTATTTTATCTAGTGGTATAATCTTGAGAGAATTACTATTCCCATTTTATATTTGAGGATAGATTAGAAGTCAGATATATTGTTCATAGGTACCTAGTAGATATGAGATTAAAACTCAGGGATGTCTCTCTTGCTCTAGACACATTTTTTAAATATATATTTTATAATGCATTATGTGATCCAACCAAATTCTGCTCTTTTGACTGCACGTCCTGTGCTCTTGGAGCCTCATTTACAGACAGGGTTCATGTTTGCATGTCATGTTATGCAATAGCAAACTGAGAATGTGGGTTTGGTTGTAGGCACTAGAGAAGATAGAGAAAATGTGGTCAGGTAAGTGATGTGGAAGACCTCAGCAGAATCTGTGAAGTCAGGGTGAGTGCAAGCATCAGATCAGATGTCAGGTCACAATTAGAAGAGCACGACGCTTCAGGAGACCCCTTCAGCCAAGGAGCTTCTCGGTCCGTGGAAACTAGGATGCAGTATGGGAGAAATTACAGAAACTATGTGAGATTCTTGTAATGGGGAAGTACTTTACAGACTAAGGCAAAAGATTGGGTTGTGTAAGGAGCATTTCTCCCTTCTGAGAAGCATGCATTTTCTGGGTTGTTGTCAACATGGGGTCCAAAGACAGAGGTCAGTGAATCATCCGGAGTGTGGGGAACAAAAAACAGTGATAGAGGAACTCTGAAGATTATTAGGAATAATGTTGTCATTGACATGATCTTATTCAACCTCATATTCCATAAGTTAATACAGCTTGAAGAATGTGAATCCAGGTCTCTTAGTTCCCCAGACCATCCTTCCATCCCAATACCAAACTTCTGAAAGGAATAGTGTGTACATATCTCCTGAACCGCAAGTCTGCCATTTTGGTGGCAGTTGTGGGAATAAAGGTTGTTTCTGCCTTAACACTGGATTTGACCTATCAGTTACTGATATAGACTCCTTGACATAAAGCTGCACTATCTAATATAGTAGACACTAGCCACATGTAAACTTAAATTAATTAAACACATTGAAAATTTGGTTCCTTAGTCATACCAGGCACATTTCACACGCTCACTAGCCACATGGGCTAGGGGCTATCATTTTGGACAGCACAGATTTAAAACATTTCCATCATCACAGAATTTTCTATTAGACAGTGCTGGTCTAAATTATACTTATTTATTACGTGCACTAGCCCACAATCAAATAATGCAACACCAGTATAAATTTTCTGTACTATTCACATAGCATGTAGATGTGGAACTCACTGCTTGGTTTCATAAATGTGTTGCCAGGTTGAAAGAACTGACAGATATTTGATATTTCAAATGATGGAGTCAGTGTCAATGCCCAATCAGTTTCTTCTATGGATTATTACATCTCTGTGTTGTTTATTTCTGGTTAGACAGTTTGAGAGTTTTTTCCCATTCAATTTTGCTCTCTATAGTTTCACTTTTAGTTTAAAATCCTACTCTTGGGGCGCCTGGGTGGCGCAGTCGGTTAAGCGTCCGACTTCAGCCAGGTCATGATCTCACGGTCCGTGAGTTCGAGCCCCGCGTTGGGCTCTGGGCTGATGGCTCGGAGCCTGGAGCCTGTTTCCGATTCTGTGTCTCCCTCTCTCTCTACCCCTCCCCCGTTCATGCTCTGTCTCTCTCTGTCCCAAAAATAAATAAACGTTGAAAAAAAAATTAAAAAAAATATATAAATAAAATCCTACTCTTTACATGTTTGTGATTACGCTCTTGTAAGTGTACGTTGATATTACATTTGGATTAGGGGAAATACGAAGGTTAAATGAAATTTGCAGTTGAGTGTCTGTTTAGATAATTAACCATTAAAAAATATGAATCTTTTAGATGTGAATCTTTTAGCAGTCCATAAAATCCTTGATGCTTGTGTGAATGCCATATTTTGTTCTTTGTCCTGCGTGGGATTAACCAGAGCAAGATCAGCTAACCTCTTCACTTACCAGTCCCAGGATCCTTGTCAGAATTTCTCTAGGACTTTGCCTAATCCAGTTTCAATAGCTTTAAGAAGTATGTATCCTGATTGCTTCTTTGAGAGACTAATCCATCCATTGAATAAATACCTCTCCAGGAGGAGGAAAAATTACAAAGGTGAAATATTACGGGCAATTCTAGATGAAGTCTTAGATGGTTTCACACTTCTTTTTTTTTCACTTTTCTTTATCAGCTTATTCTTAGAACCTATCAGGAAATAGGAATATAGATACAAGCCAGAGTGGTTCCTCAAACACAGTTGAGTTTTTGTGAGAATCTTAGGATAAAGCTTAGAAGTATGACCATTGGGAAAATGAAAACAAACAATGATGCCTCAGATACATATGTTTTTGTTTTCTTTCCTGGAGTAGAGGAGAACTTTTGTTTTATTTTTTTTATTTTTCACATGTGGAGGCAGTTTTCATTTGAAGTTTCTCTTGGAGAGTTCTGTTGTCTACAAATTCTCTTTCCACTGAAAAGGGTAACATTTTTAAAAAAGTGGTAGGAAGAAGATATTACAAAAAGAAGGAAAGGAAAATAAGGAACTCACTACTTGTTAAATCATGGTGTGTGCTCATCTGTGTGCAAAGAGCTTCCTAGGGAGAAATGAAAGAGATGTGTATTGCAAGCTGGGTTGATGCCATTTTCATTTGGCAGTGTCTCTCAGTGTCATGCTAAGAGTCCATTTGTGAAAATGCATGATTTCAAACTCTATCCCTATTAGAGCATGTCTTTTAAATGCCAGAGGGGAAAAATGTGCTATTATAATAAAGCCCAGGTGTCTGTTGGTATGATTTTAAATTATTTCATTCAACAACTGTGCATGTCACACACTGATTAAATGATAGCTATTTTTACTCAAACTTGGCCTCAACTCAGGAAGGAGTTTCTTCCTCAAAGTACTAGCATCTGAGTTCTAAGACAGGACCTCAACTGAATCTGCAAGAAAGAAATTCTGTACTCCTGAAACATATACATATATATTTAACAATTTTTTTTACCATTTATTCATTTTTGAGAGACAGAGCAGAGGAGGGTCAGTGAAAGGGCGACACAGAATCTGAAGCAGGCTCCAGGCTCCATGCTGTCAGCACAGAGCCCAATGCGGGGCTCGAGCCTGTGAACTGTAAGATCATGACCTTAGCCGAAGTCAGATGCTCAACTGAGTGCGCCCCCCAGGCGCCCCTTAAACGTGTATTTTTAACTCATGAGTATGCTTATTATTTATATCACACAATAGAATCCTATTTGATACAAACTCTTCTTTCATAATTAGATTTCATGTAATAAAAACCTCCATCATTCAATTTTCTTACAGTACTCTAAATGATATTCTTAGAGTACTTAGAGTCTGCATTTAAAAGAGAATCCAATAAAATCAGCTGTCACTGAATAAAGTAACTGTTCATCTGTGACCACCTAGGATCTACTGATCATTTATGTTCTATATTAGTTGAAAGATGAAAGTAACATAAACTGGAAAAATAGCTACTCTGCTTGCCCGCACTGATGTCATAAATAAAATTCCTGGAATGTAGACTAATGTCACATTCTGCCTTTGACCATTTCAAACGCTACCACCTGGCAACACTTGAATAAGCTTTTCAGTATCTAAAGCAGGCTTTTCTGTGTATTTCTGCAGTAGGAGAATATGAATTGCCTGCCGTGTTTGTTTGTGCTCCTTTTAGATGTGCTACATTATGCTTTGTTGTAGGATTGATTTTTTTTTTTTTTTTTTTTTTTTTTTTTTTTTTTTTTTTTTTTTTTGCTGAACTCCATAAACAAGTGAAGAGCTGACAATTGGCTCCTGTAACTTCTTGTCCCTTCTGAGTATCTGAGCAGCTCTCTCTCTCACACTGGAATTCCTTTTACCTGTAATGATTTTCTGTTTCACGTCACTGAATTCTCATTTCCTCTCTAGAGAGAGAAGATTACGTAAATTTTGTACTACCATGGTATTTTTTAAATTATAAGTTCAACTCAATCATGAAATAGGGAGAGGATATTAATTAATGTTACAAGGGTGACATACTTCATGTAGAACTTTTACTTAGATTATACATAAGGGCGATGATAAATTCTGCTTTATCCCCATTTTGAAGTTCATTCAACTATTTCAAGATAAAACAAGCTAATCATATTCCTAGAAATTGTTATAGGACTATGAATCCCCATTCATAGTGTGAATTCCCATTTTAAGTTCAAATATTTGTTATGATCATACAAGCTAATCATATTCCTATAATTTTTGTATATTTTCAGTTTTATCCCCTTTGTGCCCTAATCACTAAAGAATTTGTATTTATCACTGGTCTTCTCTCCCCTTGTCCATCCATGTGTCTGCATTATTGACCTTTGGTTAATGAGTGCTATCTATATCCTTTTTCCCACATGCAAAATACTAGTCTAGGTTCAGTGACTCTTAAATTTGGATGCTTATAAGAATCACCTATTATGTTTTATTTATTTTTGTATTTCTTTTTTTATTTAATGTTTATTTATTTTTGAAAGGGACAGAGAGCTAGGGAGGGACAGAGATATATATATAGAGAGAGAATCCCAAGCAGGCTGCACACTGGGAGCAAAAGAGCCTGCATGTGGGGCTTGATCTCACGGCCCACGAGAGCAGGACCTGAGCTAATATCACGAGCAGGATGCTTAACCGACTGAGCCACCCAGGCACCCCAATGTATTTCTTTTTTTTTTAAGTTTATTTATTCATTTTGAGAGAGAGAGAGAGCAAGCACAAGTGGGGGAGATGCAGAAAGAGATGGAGAGAGAGAATTCCAAGCAGGCTCCATACTGACAGCACAGAGCCCTACATGGAGCTTGAGCTCACAAACCATGAGGTCATGACCTGAGCCGAAGTCCAGAGTCAGACTCTTAACCCACTGAGCCACCCAAGTGCTCCTATTTTTATATTTCTTTGTTTGTAAAATACACGTGGCAGAACACTTGGAGATTTTCCATTCAGGCAGGTAACATTTAGGCATCTGTAAATCCAACAGATTTCCATAGATTATTGTTAATGCCTTTGTCTATGTCTGTGGGTGCCCATAGTTCTATGCTCATTGTCACATTCTCCTTGGAAATCATTGAAAACATCAAGACTTGGGCCTTCTCCTTGGTCATATCTTAGCCATATGTTAATACTTCCCTAATCTGATTTATAATTGGTTTGAAGAGTCAGTTTTTATTCATATTTGTATTCTGTGATTGTAGTGGTTTTTCCTGTTCTAAATACCTTGAATATTGTATAGTAGTAATTAAGTATGTTCCTCATTTTCACCAATGTGCTGAACTCCTAAACTGCATTGGTAAGAAAATCTGTGTCCACATTTTTTTTTTTTAGGAAACATAATATATTTAAATAAAAATTAGACTTTTTTTTTTTTGAGAGAGAGAGAGAGAGAGAGAGCAGGATGAGGGGGGAAAGAGAAGAAGAAGAAGAAAAAGAAGAAGAAGAAGGAGAAGAGGAAGAAGAAGAAGAAGGAGGAGGATGAGTGGGAGGAGGAGGAGGAGGAGGGAGAGCAGAAGAAAGAGAGAGAGAGAGAGAGAGAATATTTTAAGCAGGCTCCAGGCTTAGCATGGAGCCAAAAGCAGGGCTTGATCCCAGAAACCTCGGATCATGACCTGAGCCGAAATCAAGAGTCAGGTGCTGAGCCATCCACACTGAGCCATCACACTCGCCTAGAAATGTTAATTTGTGACTACAAAAGAATTTTTACTTTGCTTAGGGGTTCAAAACCAAATGTTTGTAATTTATCAACAATTTAAAAGAGGGGCTGGAGAGAGAAAAATTAAAACATCGTGAGATTGTTAATGAAACTTGCTATTTTAAGGTTAATTAGAAAACTAAAAATTTAAAACCCTACATGGTTTTCTAAAATTTATTTTTTTACTTAACCTAGGGCTGTATCCAGATGAGATTATCAAGAGCATAAGAATCCACTGGGGTTCTAAACTTCAGGGAAAGAACAGGGAAATAATAAAGAACAAAGGGGAGAAAGTTAATACACAAAATTCCCTCTCACTTTTCCTCTTAAGGTTTCCCATTTAAGCAGAGAAGACACTGGATAGGAGACCCCAGTTGACCCAGCTGGACTGGGACAATAAAGACTGAACTACCCATTGTTTGGAATCAAACATTAACTTTTGTTTATTGAAGAAGGCTATTATGAAGTCTTGTTTGTGGGGCTGTTGACCTATTGCTCTACATTAGCAGGGGGATGATTCTCAGTACTCCTGGGGTACTTGACAATACGGCAGTGTTGATCTTTTTTACCTACCACATATTCTTTGTTTTGTTTTTGTGGTGGTGTGGTGGTTGTGGTTGGAAACGATTTGTCGTGTCTTGTTTCCTGCTTCTCCTTCCTAACGAGTGCTCTTTGCTTCCTTTCAGCCATCTCATGTTTTCTACTTAATTGAAGTCCTTCCTTCCTTACTCAATAAGTATTCTCTTTCTCTACTTTGCCTTCATCAAAAGAACCATTTCTGAATTAGTATCACCTCATTACAGATCTGTTATCTGGTTAATTCACAGTTCTACAAAACCAAGACTTAAAAATGCCCAACACTTTGTAATAAAGGAGTTGGTAACCCCAATTGACTTATCACTGGTGCAGCACAAAAATGGTTGAGTTGCTATTATGTTTTTTCACTCGACTTGTTTTATGGACATATTCCCATGCTGGTGCATTTAGAACTGTGTACTTTGTTTTTATCAGCTAGATATTACTGTAACAAATATTGGGATGTGCTACATTTTCTATCATTCTCTTCTTTGTGGTCATAATAACGATTATTATCCTGAACATCATCTTAATAAATAACATTTATTGAACCCTTATTGTGAGGCATGACCAGATAGCAAGTATTTTACCTATATATTAATTCACTTGGTTATCATAGCAGTTATCCTACTACATAGATGATTGGTAGCCTCATATTAGGCATGAGAAAACTGAAACATAGAGAAGACAAAAATTTGCTTAAGGTCACCCTCCCAGTAAGGGGGAGACACAGAATATAAACCTGGAAAGACGGTCTCCAGAGCCTACACTGGAGTTAATGCAAGCACTATTAATTAGTTGTTTTAATTTCTTTTTTCCCTTTAGCAATTACACAAAATGCAGCAAATAACATCATAATTTAGCAAATTTGGGGTGTGTTTATAGTTTTCCCTGCGCTCTTCATTATGTACATTGTGATTAAAAAAATTTTTTTTAACATTTATTTATTGTTGAGAGACAGAGTGCGACCAGGGGAGGGACAGAGAGAGAGAGGGAGACGCAGAATCTGAAGCAGGCTCCAGACTCTGAGCTGTCAACACAGAGCCTAATGTGGGGCTCGAACTCACAAACTGTGACATCATGACCTGAGCCAAATTGGATGCTCAACTGACCAAACCACCCAGGCGCCCCATGTACATTGTGATTTTAGGGGCGCCTGGGTGGCGCAGTCAGTTAAGCGTCCGACTTCAGCCAGGTCACGATCTCACGGTCCAGGAGTTGGAGCCCCGCGTCGGGCTCTGGGCTGATGGCTCAGAGCCTGGAGCCTGTTTCCGATTCTGTGTCTCCCTCTCTCTCTGCCCCTCCCCCGTTCATGCTCTGTCTCTCTCTGTCCCAAAAATAAATAAACGTTGAAAAACAAAAAATTAAAAAAAAAAAAAAAGCAGTGACTTCATCAAATAAAAGGAAAATGTAAAGTTTGAAAGGACTTTCTAAGTAATTTAGTTGAGTTGCAACAATGGTGAATATCAGCCAGTCGTGTTCTCACCAGGTCTCTGGAGTTCCTAGAGAACTTGCTTGAGACCTCTGCATGCTAATACATGTTTCTATATTGTGTCATGTTTATTTGTGTGGATGTCTTGTTTCCCACATGGCAGTCACGGTTCATTTTTTTTTTTTTTATTCTGCTAATTGTTTCACATTCAAAGACACCAATATTATCTTGGCTGAATTATCTCAGTATTTTAATTTGTAGCTTCTTTTCTTTCAAACAGGAGCAAAATTTATTGGAACTTTCCCTATCCCAGACACCTATAATCCAGATGATGATAAAATATATTTCTTCTTTCGTGAATCATCGCAAGAAGGCACTACTTCTGATAAAACCATCCTTTCTCGAGTTGGAAGAGTTTGTAAGGCAAGATATATTTATCTTACTTAAGGCATGTATGTATATGTATGAACAATTAATCATGTAATGTTGAAGTAAGAGTATTTTAATGTCCATCATTCGTAAGTAGTAGGATAAATTCAGACTATCACACTGGTATAATATTTTTTTGAGAGAGAGACAGAAAGAGAGTGAGTGAGAGAGAGAGAGAACACGAGCACGGTAGAGGCAGAGAGAGAGAGAGAGAGAGAGAGAGAGAGAGAGAGAGAGAGACAGAATCTTAAGCAGGTACCACGCCCAGGGGGAGCCCGACACAGGGCTTCAACCCATAACCGACCGTGATTGTTACCTGAGCTGAAATCACGAGTCAGACACTTAACTGTCTGAGCCACCCAGGCTCCCCTTACATATATAATTTTTAACATCCAAAACGAAAAAGGAAAAAAAAAGAGATTAAATTTTTTCTAATATTAGAGCTCTGTTTCATTGTTGGTTTTGTTTTCGTCCAGTGTGAACTGTTATCCAGGTTTGAGTTAGATACTTGGCAGTTTGCTCCTTATATTGACAGGTTACCCCCTCACCAGTTTTCACTGTTCCCAGCAAGATCATGCATTGTCCTGACCCAGGGAAATTAAGATGCTTTTATACATTAGATTTGATTTTGAAATTGAAAGTAACATCATCACTGGAGTAAGTGGAACACTAACAGAATCAGATCTGGTATTTTTTATGAAAACACATCACACATGTAAAATTATGCATCTTTCTAAGGATCAAATAAGTTGAAACTATGGTTAGTAAATATATATATTTATATATTTATAAATATATAGTAAATTATATATTTATATATAATTATATATATTATATATATATAATACAAATATAATATACATACATTATATATTTATAAATATATAGTAAATATTTTCTGGAGCACTCATCTAGATTAGGTTTTGAGAATACATGGGATAAGGGGGGTGGGGCGACGGGGACAAATAAACCGAAATGCAAAACATTTGTTTTGAAGAATACTGCGGTTAGTTTTTAAGATTGCCATTTTATGTAATTTATAGGAAAACAGAATTCTATGACATGCTTCCATTTTGTTCCTTTAAGGTTCTCTTTTGAGCGAATATAATCTTTATAGAATAATAATGCTACTGGAATCATACTTTTGACTTCAATATATTATTTTGTTGTTGGATTTGTCTTCACTGAAATAACTTTTCTTTCATAGCCAGACACCTTCAGTGTAAACTCCGTTATTAAGAAGAAGAGCTGTTAAGTTAATAAATACTCTCAGTAGGAAGCTTTTTTTGGTCTTGTCCAAACTTTTCATTTTCTTCCATGTGAGCCTATCCCTTTTTTGTCCCAATCTGTACCCTCGGGCTTTTGAGCACGTCCAGGGACAGAAATACAAACCATCACTGCACTTAAAGTGCTAATGAAAACATGGCTTTTGAATGAGGCCAGCTCATGAGCACACATCATTCTTTACCTAGTGTCCTGGCCAGGGATGCTGTCTCCCACTGATCCCTTCACCCCCAGGGGACAGAGTTCTCTAAAAAGCATCCTCATTCTTTCCGAGTCCAAGAATTCACAGTAATTTCTCTTGAAGCCTCTTGCCTAGCGCTGAATAGCCATTGCTTGGAGTAGTCGTAGTGTGTTAATGTACTGAAGCATGCTTTAAAACAACAGTCTCCCAACTCTGAAAAGCTGTACTGTGGATTGACATCATTTATATAAATGGCTACATTAAATATGTCATAAAAGATTTACAAGTTAGTTTCTGATGAACGCATATAACAAGTGAATGTTTTGTGGGCGAGTTCAATACTTATTTCTTAATAGGTCTAATCCATTCGATAGCAATTAATTCTTTACAAAGTACTCTTTTCACCCTAGTATTGTTGAAAGTTACATTAGAGGGGGAAAAATTTAGTTGCCCCACTTATAAATTTTTATATTAAAAATGTGATGTAAACATGAAGTATTGGCCCAGGGATATTTAGTTTTAATTATGAACAAACTCCTAAAGAAGTGAAAAGGCAGAGAGAATTGTAGCGCAGGAATCTTCCCACCAGAAAAAACTCTAAGGCCACACAGCAAGATTTTGTCATGCCATTGTGTTTGGATAAAAAGCTAACAAATTGTGAGATCAAATAAGGACATGTGATGGATGAATTTACTTTAAAGAAAAAAAAAGATGTAATGAAAGTCCTTCTTACATTAGTCTGTTTACTCAATCATTATTTCTAGTTAGTTTCATCTTCAGAATTTCCCACTACACGTATGATCTATTAGTCAAATGTTGACAATATTTGGTTCTACATGCACCTTTAAAATTTCTAAATTCAGCACGCCCTGCTGTGTTTTTAACTTTACTTAATAATTTAGGATTAACGTGTATCAAACAGTGAGCACTTCTAAGTGGAGATTTCACTGACAAGATTAAAAATGACCTGAAATCTTTTTTTTTAAATGTGTTATGTCAAAACAGTAGCAAAAACTATGATAAGTTTAATTTAAAAAACTGTTCAGCATCATCACTGTTACTGTTACGTATAATTTTCACATAAAAATGTTCCTCTGACATTTTTCAGAACATATTATTCCTCTCTGTTAGTTCATTTTTTTTTTTTTTTTTACCCCCATGGGGTTATTGTGATATTGTCATTCAATTTTCAAGAAATGGTCACAAATGTATGTCTATGCTGCGGAACAAAATTGACTTCAATAGATATAAGCAAAGATCCAAGAAGGCAGAGATCATGTTAGATAGAATTAAGAGTGAACTGTGTACACTTTACTGAGTTTATAAAACTTTTTAGTGATGTGGGACCATCAAAGTATTCCTTTACTTAACACATTTTACACAACATTGTGCTAAATAAACAGTTTTATAGAGAATAAAAAGAAAAGAGATTGGTATTTGTATTCGCTGAGCTTGCAACCGGGTAATGGTAATAGTAATGATATATGCATTAAATAAGAAAACACACAGATTAATATATAGAATTGGCAAATGTGGTAGCTGCCAAACTGGGGGAAAAAAAAAATCACAGGGTGTGGTTAGGAAACAAGGGTGGGTTTTCGATTGGCTATGGGAGGTTCCTCTGAGAAAGTAACTTTTGATCCAGGGTATTGAAAATGATGAGGACGCTCCAGGGCAGAGATGACAGGGCTAGGGAAGAATGCGCCAGGCAGAAGGAAAACACTTGTGAAATCTCAGAGGTGGGAAAAAAGCATTTAAGCAATTGAGAGAGCTCTGCTGTGACGGGAGCATAACGAGTAAATGGCAAATTAACAGACTAGTGATTCTTTTTCCTTTAGAACATACTTGAAATTTGCATAGTCTGGAGAAGTCTTATCTTCCCTGTTTGTGGTTAGGACTGACTGAGACTACAAATACTGACCCCATGATGTACATGAAAAGTCGCGACAAGCTCCCGTCCTATTGGATCCTCGATGCTTTTGTTTTTTTGTTTCTGTTTTTGTTTTTTAAGTCGATTTATTTATTTTGAGTGAGAGACACAGAGAGAGAGAGGGAGAGAGAGACAATCCCAAGCAGGCTCTGCACTGTTACTGCAGAGCCGATATGGGGCTCAAAGAACTCACAAACTACTAGGTTTTGACCTGAGGGAAAATCAAGAGTCCGTCACTGGATACGCTTTAATTCTTCCTTACTCCTGTCCCAGAGACTTTGATACTTGCCCATAGACAGGGACTCCTATATTCTTAGTAATCGTGATTTCCAGAAGGTAAGGCAGAGATTAGGAAAATTCATAAAGAGTGTCTTCTGATTTTTGATACAAAAAAAAAAAAAAACCCACCAAAAATGGTGTTAAGGGCATAGATTTTATAGTTGGACATGTTGAACTTGGCCTGGCTCTGGGATATGCTGCCACAGCAGCCAGTTGAAAGTATGAACCTGAGGCTCAGTAGTGTCTGGAATCATGAATTTGGAAATCACCAATATATTGGTGGTTCTTGAAGTCATGGAAGTATGTACAATTGCCCAAGAAAATATGTAGTAAAAGATCAAAGAGCAAGGATAGAATCCCAAGCAACAATGATATTTAAGAAAAAACAGAGGAAAATGACCACAAAGACAATTGAGAAGAAATAGCTTGATAGTTGGGGGGAGAACTGGATGGTAGTGGTGTCACAAATCAGATACGAAAGCTGTCTCGAGAAGAAAGCAGTTGTCAGTGATGTCACACACCAAAAGGAGGTCAGGTAACATTGCAATTGAAAATCAGGTATTACATTTGGCATCAGGATATCATCAATAACTTTTGCTCGAATGATATGGATATTCGCTACGAAAGCAGATCTAGGCTTCCATTTCCACTCTACTTCTTCCGAGCTCAGCTTCTTAACGGAGAAAATCAGGGTCCCCATCTCTTCTGTGACTATGTTACCAAGCAAATGAAAGACTTAGATGAAATCATATGAATTTGGATGAGGCATATACTGAGGAAGGAACTGGAAAACAAGAGGGACTTGGATACATCTCTATTTTCGAGCCATCAACAACATAAAAGATTGACATATGAATAAAGTAGGTTCCTTGTCATACTACAGCGGGTTAAGTGTCAAAAATCACATATACACACATGCACACATCATGCATACACAGTCTCACGTTTGGAGCCAGATCAACTAACTGTCATTGGGAGTGGAAGAGTGGTAGTGGCAGTGTGTGTGTAGTAGGTCCAGGTGGTGGTTAGAGGCAGGTTACTGAAGATTAATGGGAAGAGATGATATTTTATTAGTTTTGATGTTTGAAATCCCCGTTCTTATTTTGCCTTCTTTTTTAGCAATATTTGTACCTGGAAGGTGGATCTTATTTCCGGATATAGTCAAAAGAATTTGGAGACATGCCTGGTGATAATTTTGTGAACAGTTTTTTTGTGTGTGAGCAGTATGACCAATGCAAATTTTAGACAAGAGGTGCGAAAAGGGAGAGACACTAAATAGTGAAGAAGCTGAATTAAAGTATCATTTCGTAGGACAGTGTGGATCAATGAGAGCCTCAGGAGAATAAGTACCTTCCTCTAAAGAATATCTTTCCAACTCAGTCTGTTGTGTATGTTATCAGTTTACATGGCAGAACACATTTAGTAATGAATTATTTTTCAGTGGGATATCTCTACCTATTGCACTTTCTCATATTTAAAATACAGTGCTTAGCCTAGATGATTTCTAAAGCCTCGCCAGAGTCTATATTTCTTTGATTTTGTTGTATAGTCAATATGTTCAAGCACCAAATGGTGCACTTTACACCCCAGGCTGCTCTCATAAATGGTAAATTACACAGATCTTCATGGGGAGGTTATAAACGCTGACCGAAAGAACAGGTGAAACATCATGCAATAAACCCTCTGAATAGTCCTTTCAGAAACTGTTATTTATGTCTGTATGTTTATTACCACGCACATGTGTGTGTGTGTCCCTTCAAGACCCACCCTATAAGCTACAGTGTGGAAATACCCGTCACCTCAGTGAGTCTGGCTTGCAGCTTTTTGCCTCAAGCCTGTTTCACATTATTTTTGAATTCTGTTCATTTTTTGGAAGCATTGTCCATTAGCTAGCCCACTCTGGATTCCAGCTCTAGGTTAGGCCCGTTCTCATTTTTTGTTCTGCAGTATTTCCTTTTGTCCTTGCCAGGAATTCAGTTTGGATGGTCCTTTCACATAACTTGCCTGGGGGTCTAATTAATAGCCCTTTGCTTCGATTCCACTTGCATTGTCTACCTTGATATATGGTCCTATTTGGACAATTACTGCCTTTGAAGATTTGTGTTTTGAGGCCGATGACACTTTCCATATTTATTGATCTCCACCGAGTTGTGGGTTTTTTTTGCTTACTTTCAACGTGTCACTTACAACCTGAATGAGAGATTTAGAGCCACGAGTTACAGATGTGCTTTTGCTTCACTTCCATCTGTTTTCCTGTCAGGAATTCCTAGGCAAGGATTTATACTGTTGCCTTGTAGCTTTTTTTTTTTTTTTTAATTTAATGAGCTCTGATCTTACCTGGGGGGAGGGAGGGAACTGCTTACCATGCGTTGATTTACCTAATTTTAACCTGTTAAATCTTAGAAACTGAATTTTTTAGCATAGTGTCTTACCCAAGTCTTGCATTTCTAATAATGTTTACAAATTTTTGAAGTAGTTAGAAAAACATGTTCTCCATTTTGATTCTCCAATGGCAAATCAAAAACAGTCATCTTTAAACACTAGAATCCTTTTTAGAAAAAAAGAATGTATTGGTGCCTTGAAAGCCTCTTCAGAATGGATCTCTTAAAAATCACTGTGCTTAATACCTGCCATACAAGATTTTTTGTTTCTTCTTTCTTCTCCTCTCCCCTTTGTCTGAGATGTTTGAGTTTCTACAGTTTTGTTTCTTTTACTACGAAGGGGTTTCAAGATTATTTGTAGATGAACTAAAATCTTCCTTCTTTTTTTATGTCTATTTATTTTTGAGAGAGAGCAGGG
This sequence comes from Herpailurus yagouaroundi, assembly GCF_014898765.1. Classification (NCBI taxonomy): domain Eukaryota; kingdom Metazoa; phylum Chordata; class Mammalia; order Carnivora; family Felidae; genus Herpailurus; species Herpailurus yagouaroundi. The sequence continues at coordinate 71,995,232 of NW_024412391.1, forward strand.
GAGGGGCAGAGAGTGGAGGAAGACAGGATCTGAAGCAGGCTCAGTGCTGACAGCAGAGAGCCCGACACAGGGCTCGAACTCATGAACCGTGAGATCGTGCCCTGAGCCAAAGTCAGATGTTCAACTGGCTGAGCCACCCAGGTGCCCCAAAGGTTCCTTATTTTCTTATTTTGCCTTTTTTTCTTCGTGGCCATAAATGTATTACTATTATTTTTTTTGCATCTCAACAAAACAGTTACATGAAACGTAGTTATAAGACATTGCAAAAGAAGATGAGGGCTGAAAAAGAAAGCAAAACAGTACAATTCTCTCATTTGATTTGGTCTGCATAACTTCACCGTCTTGCATTAGTTTACTTATTGTATAATGTCCTCATTTAAACTCTTGCTCTCAGTATAATATTGTATTTTAGTATATATGACATGCTTTCCTTGAGAGGCTCCTGGGCTCTTATTCCAGGTTTCACTTTTTGTTTCTATCACATCACGATCATAGTTTCCAGCTTCTAACTGGGCCATTCTGTGTTTGGAATATCCTTATCATTATCATTTACTTACACAGCCCCATACAGACCATCTGTATTAAGTTTACGAATAAAGCTCGTCCCTAGAAATAACTGTGTGAAGACTGAGGCAGCACAGGGCAAAGTACATTGGACAATTGCTCTGCAATGTCAGTTGCTGTGGTCCTATCTCCAGGACTTCCGGGGGTGATGGGTCTTCAGGCGATTCGGAGGCATATCTCAACACAAGGCTGTTTGAGACCTGCAAGGGACAGCTGTTATCATAAATGACATATCAGATAAAGAATATGAATGATGTATTAAAATACAACAGGCATTACACTGAAAACATGAAAGTATTAACTTGCCCTTATCTTCTTGAATGTGTAAAAAGGGTCAATTGCAAGCCTGTGTGTTGACCTCAGTGTGGCAGTTTCAGTTATGGAAAAACATGTTTATGGATTCACAATATTGTGGTATTTAGATTGCACTTCAAAAGAAAGGAGGTAGTATTAACTGAAGCTTAAATCTCTGAGATTAAATGTCATTAATGGCTAGAACTGGGGAGAAGTGTGCACAAAAGATGCATGGATGATAGCTTTGCAAGTGTTTCAGGAATTCCCACCCTCCTGCTGGCACAAAGGTGCAGAAGAGCATTAAGCAAAAGAACTAATTTTAAGCAAAGAAGAATTTACGAACTCCGACTCCAGCATCAAACCCTTGATTTTTTTCTTTTTCTTCTTTAAGTGATTAAGAGTTGTTATTCTTCAGTGTTTGTTGATTTGAAAAGACAAGTGACTTTCAACTTGAATTCATTAACATGGCTACAAATTTCTGAATGCTAATCCATATTTTAATAGAATACAACATGTTCCCAAATATCTTGGAGATTTCATTGATTACTAAAATCTTTAGGATTCAAGAGCATAGGAGCCGAAAACTGATTCTTACTTGGTCCAAGAGCTTCTGTTTCCCAAGATATAGGTGGGAGTGACCATATTTATAAAGTGTGAAGAGATCCTCAAAGAGGATGATGTATACAGATAAAATCGTGTTTAGCAGATGAAGCCAGCATAGTGACCCAAAGGTCAAAAGACACACTCAATAAAAGTTCATGTGTGACAGTTTGTAGCTACTCCACATGTCTATGCAAGATTTATAAGGACTGGAGTCTGCTGGGACAGTAGAAGCAGAATGGAGTCACCATTAACCTGCCTTCTGGCTGATCTACCCATTAGCAGCCTATGATTAGAAGATCATAGTATTTCATAATATGCAGCCATCACCTGACTCAGAGATAGTTTATTTTATAGCCGCTGAAAGATTGCAAATTGTGTTTTGTTTCATCTTGTGTCTTTTCTGTTTTCATTAATCCCTTTACACTTAAGAAATATCGCAAACATATAAGAAGCCACAGAGAGTAAGAAAATAGGCACCCTCTGCATTCACCACCATGTGGTCTGGCTTGTTTACATTTAATTTCTTTGTTACTTTCATCTGCATCTTTGTTTAGAGAATGTCAAGGCTTTTGGCAATCTGACTGCAAAGAAGCTGTGATAGAGTGGAGACACAGAAGTGACTGGTGACTAAAAGCTGCTGATTCTGACATCTCAATAATAAATCTATTGTGTTAGTGAGATGGCTGTGTTCTTTAGAACTTCACAGAAATAAGCAAGGAGGTGAAAATTTAGTACAAAAGTGGTTACCTCCCTTTCAGCCCTCTTCTGTGCTTAAGGTTCTCAGGGGGGGGATTTGGTGGATTTGCAAACAAATCCAGGCACTGAGAGCTGGTCAACAGTCAGTCAATTGACACTTCCCTACAGGAGAAATACAACCCCTCGTGAATTGAACTTTGCCATCCCAGGTCATGCTTCTGGATGTCTGTAAGAGTTACTATTCAGTCATTAAATGCTTATGATCCATTCCTGAGAACTATTATCCCAGAAATTATACTTGTTTCCCTGCTGACAGCAGGTGGCTTTCATCTTTGACCTGGATTTTTTTTGTTTGTTTGTTTTTTATCTTTTTATTCCTTGAGGGACCATGGAAAGGCTGCTAGACAGATAGGCAAGCACATTTAAAGATTCTTTTGTTCAAAGGATTGCAATTTCCATTTGTCAGGTTAAAAAAAATATATATGCAGGCCACAGTGTAAGTTCCTTTCCTGTCCAACAAATTTGAGCCTAGTAGAATAATTAGAATTTTTTCATAGTTTGTCTTAAACATGGGTGATAATTGCAAGGAGAGAGAGGGGGACACTTTGCAAATAGGCATTTATTGCTATTTTTATCTAATAAAATGCTTAAAAGGGAATGTGATTGCTGATTTTTATGATGAAGTAGTGATGTATACACCTGTTAAAGGAATGTTGTGGAGCAAATATTTGATATATCTGTTTATTCATTTAACAAAATAATTTGAGCAACTATGCTATGCCAGGGGAAAGCAGTAAACCAGAGTCCTTAGCATTAAATTCATGATAGCTAATATTATGAATCAGCACTGTTTTTAGTATTTATAGCTGACTCAAAATTGCAAATATAGGCAATGAAAAATTTTACAAATTATAAATATGTAAAAAGAATACATTAAAATGGAAAGATTTTCACTTAGAGCTTAGTACAAGGAGGAGTCTGCTACAATAAGACTATATGAAGACAGAACATATGTGAATGTAAAAATAGATAAATCAAGGTTGATGAGAAAGATGAGATATCTTACTTTTTATTTTTAATTTTTAAAAATGTATTCTAATATTTATTTTTGAGAGGGAGAGTGTGTGTGTTTGTACTGATAGGGGAGGGGCACAGAGAGAGGAAGATAGGGAGTCGGGAGCAGCCTCCGCGCTGTGGGTGCAAAGCCTATTGTGAGATCTGGGGCCGGAACTCAGGAACCGTGAGATCATGACCTGAGTCAAAGTCGGACGCTTGCCGAACTGAGCCACCCAGGCACCCCTATTTTTAAATTTTTTATAAAATCTTTTTTTTCCCAAATAATTCCAGGTAGCATTTCTCGCTGAGATCCTATGAAACATTAACACAAAATTCATCCTTAATAAAAGGAAGCACCAGGGGTTTTTCCTATTCATATTAACATCTGGATTTATATTTATGAAATGATCTGAGGATGTTAGCGGTAAAAATAAAGGCCGTGTCTAGATAAATCTGCCTTCACATCTGTAGCCATCGTTAATCATCCAATAGCCATCTGAAATATTGGTTATGTTTGTTCTTGCACAATGATACTTCAACAATAGAAGCACCATATACAAAACATAAATTCAAAAGCAATTATAGACATGTTTGTATCTAGATGTTTCTTATATAAAATGTATTAGGTATTAATTTTCTTTCACTTCCTTGTAGTAACTCTCAATACTAAATAACATATTACTAAATGACATAAATACTTTGGCCTGGTATTAAAGCTTTCCTTGAATGTACTCCAGTATCCTTTTATAACATTCTCTTCCACTATTTGAATTTATCCCAGTATTTGCCTAAACCAAATTTGTCCTGGTTCTCCCTATGTGTGCCTTTTTTTTTTTTTTTTTTTTAATGTTTACTTATTCTCGAGAGACAGAGAGAGAAAGAGACAGAGTGTAACCGGGGGATGGGGGGGGAGGGGGGGGAGGAGGGGAGGGTCAGAAGGAGAGGGAGACACAGAATCCGAAGCAGGCGCCAGGCTCTGAGCTGTCAGCACAGAGCCCAGAGCCCGATGCGGGGCTTGAACTCAGGAGCCATGAATTCATGACCTGAGCCGAAGTTGGACGCTCAACTGACTGAGCCACCCAGTCGCTCTGATCCATGCATGTTCTGAAGTCTCCCACCTGTTGTCCTTTCCCCCTCTTTTCTAGCACCAAGAATATTTCCTGAACCAATCTCTGATCCCACTTATCATTTTAAGAACAATATCGAATTTAACTCTTCAGTGAGGCCTGTACTCATTTTTTTTTTTTTTTTTTTTTTTTTTTTTATACTACAGAGACCTTTCAGAGGAGAATTAAATTCTATGGCATTTATCTATACTTTCTAAGGGCACTTTCTAAGGGCATCAATTTTATCTAGTATTTTTTGTTTCTCACTAATAATTGAACATGCTCTTATTAAACACCTGATAAGCAGGATATTAGTGACATATGTGCAGTGATGTAGGATGAAAGGAATAGGGAGTGCGTTTTCTGGAAAGAATGAAAAATTATGAGGAAATCAACTTAATGTTCTTTTGCTTTGTATTATCACCATGTGTCAGCAATTCTAAACAGTATCAGTGTCAAAATACAACTGCCAGGAAGGTCTTTTGTTGGTCCAGTTTCCAAACAATCACCGTAGTTATCACTGAGTTTATATAATGTATCTGTCAGCACACACGTGAACTCAGTTACACATGCGTTCCAAGACTAAGTGCACATTGATTTGGATCATTTAAAATTTAAAACAGCGAGACATAGTGCAAACTGCGAGGTGCAATTTTTGTTCAAGTGCAAAATTTTAGTTCTTATATGAAATATTTTCTTGAATTTCAGTGTCTTTAAATTTCATTTTTTTTTTACATCGTTGTAAGCCTAAAGAACAAATCAAGGAAGTAAAAATTATCACTCGTTTATACAGAGCTATTTCTGAAAAGTATTCAGTTGTGTAGCAGAGAGGGTTATAAAGTGGGATTCATTCACTCTGGGTGTCCCAGTGTGCCTCTGGTGTTAGGTGCTGAGGCTATAAGGATAGTTACGGTCTGTGGTCTCAGGGACCTCATTGCCTTCGCAGCTCTCCCACAGTTCTGTAGACTTCTGAGATTTGCTCTGTTACTAAGATTATATCACATGGAATTTGGATTTCCGCATCACCCAAGTTAGCACTCAAAGGGATCTCTGTCTTCCTTCCCCTTTCCTTTCTTCTTCCCCCTTTCTTCAATAATAGCAACTATTTCTGTGACTTTGAATTCTCCTGTTTGGAGTAGTCATTAAGATACTTTTTTTTATAAATTGCATTTAATTTTCAGAGATAACGAAGCAGAGGGAATACAGTTCCTAAATATTCAGAGTTAGTATTTGACAGTGAACTTTGTATTAAATTTGTAAGACATAGATTGCATGCAGGATAAGAATGTTTATATAATTTACATTTAAATGTAAGTGCATTAATGGAAATCATGGCTGTGAAAGTCATTTTTTAAAGTTGAGTTTAAGTACTTAATATATTTATTTCATGAAACACTCTCATCTTACTTATTGTAAACTTAGCAGATCTAGTCAAGTACCAATTGTATTAATTTTGTATTCATATTTAGGGACGTATTAAATTAAAAATAAGAAATGGATGTTTTAATGGTGAATTGTTGAATTGCATTGCCCTATTTATTTTATTGAATTGATTTAAATGCTTATGTTTAGTAAGTGTCTAAAGAACATTTTTAATGAAATACTTCAGAGTAAAAAAAAAGTATGGAAATACATCAGTTAGCATTTAAAACAAGATTGGTTTTATATGTATGTTTGTGTTGCCTTACTGTTTAATTAGTAGGGCACCAAAAGACTTTTGAAAGTCTACACCAAGGCCTAGTTCTAAAGATCATAATGATCTTACTCATATGTGTAATATACAAGTCAGTTCTAGTATTTATTGAACACAAGTTGTCTGGCCCTTTACTAAGCATTGTACACAAATTTTTCCATTTAATCATCAGAATAACCAATTTCAAGGCATTAATCGTATTTGTTCAGTGGAGACTTGGAGAATTACATAGCCTTTTGTAGGCCATGGGGCAACCGTTGACAGAGGTGAGATTTGATTCCAGGTCTCACTTATTTACTAGATTGCCTTGCCAGCCTCTACCCATCCAGGAGAGCTGAATTATATTCATTTAACCATGAGACGAACATGTAATACTAAGAGACAAAACTGCCTTTTCCCTTGTTTCAAAGTTCAAGGCCCTAAATATGTAGGCTCCTTGTCTTTGTGAACAAAGACATTAACTAAATCTGTATCTCTATTATTTTCCTTTTCTTTTTTTTCCAGAATGATGTTGGCGGACAGCGCAGCCTGATAAACAAATGGACAACTTTTCTTAAAGCCAGATTGATTTGCTCAATTCCTGGAAATGATGGGGCCGATACTCATTTTGATGAGCTACGTAAGTCACATCCTCCTTTTTTTCTTGAAAATGTCTTACTGCCTAATAAATTCAGCATTTATTTTACTTCAGCCCAGGACAGCTGGCAGGAGTGTCATTACTAAATTCATACACACAAAGAACATGGAGGTGTTCTAGGTCTCAGAGCATATTGTGATGAAGCAATTCCCCTTTTCGTAAGCGTTCTCAAAGTTATGAAGGAAACAAAGCCGCAGCAAGAGACACAAAGCTACTAGCAATGGTTCTATAGAATCCATCCATTCTCCATGTGGCGTTTTACTTTGGAAGGAGCAGCAGTCTATAGGTAGCAAGAACTTGGGTTCTTTATTCTGCGGGTGCCCTCTGCTGGAGAGCACAGGAGATGGGGAGAACTCGCTCCCTCTCACTTGTTAAGAAAAAGAATACTGAGAAAAGTGTTAGACGGATTATTCTCTTTCATTTCCCTTCTTTACTCGCCTCAAAGCTAATTCTAGAAGGGATGTTTTCAGTTATATATAAAGTTAGCATCATCAAATCTTATCTTTTAAACTTGTTTTTGCCATGCAGTGTAAAAATGATTTTGTCATTGAATGATTTTATCATACAACATATAAAGTATATATACATATATATATATATATATAGATATAAGTATATATATATATATTTTGTTGGTGTTGTTTGAATATTCATGGCTGATCTTTCATGGTGTATATAAGTATGCTCACACCCTAAAAAATCTTCTGAAGGATATTATTTACACATATTTTGGTATCAATACTGTGCAAGTGATTAGAAAATGCTGAGCAAGTTGTTACATAAGTAATGTTGCACAAGTAATTAACTTGTGTAGCCATTTTTATATTGTTAGCAAATAGATAATTAAATTACTAGTAAGCTGACACCGTTACAGGACAAGATTTTTTTTTTTTTTACATTGGAGGGTAAAAATAACCTAGGTTTTTAATTTTTATTCTGTATGAAATCACATACTTCTGATTGGAAATAGTCATGGAGATTATCAAGCAAATCATCCCATCTATGGGTGATTGAAGTAAACATCTAAGAGGTTAGATATCCAGTTCAGTGTCACATAGCTAGTGAGAAAACCAGTCTTTAACCTTTAATTTCTTGTCATAATGTAATGACTTTCACTGTTATTTTACAGTATTTTATATACTGCAGAGTCTCAGGAATACTGTATGCTGAAAGAAAAAGCAAACATGTAATACTGAAATATAAAAATATAATGAATCGTTATTTCTTCCCATTAATAGAGGATATTTACTTACTCCCCACAAGAGATGAAAGAAATCCTGTAGTATATGGAGTCTTCACCACAACCAGGTAAGTTCAAAAACTGCTTGTAATTCTATAGAATTGTTATGTATATGTAAGAAAACATAGTTGTATGGTTTTTTTGTCCCTTTTGTGTGAGAAAAAATACCCCATTTTTCATTTTATTTTTTCACTTAGTGTTTCTTAGAAATCTCTTAATATACATAAAATGTCTCTTGGTTCTTTTTCTTCCAGCAGAGTATTCCTATATCAACCACCACAATTTATTTAGCCTGTTTCTTATACATAGACGTTTCCATTATTTCTAGTGCTTTGGTGGTACGCATAATGCTTCACTGACTAAGCTTGTATACATGTTGTTCTCTGTATGAGCAAGTATATCCGTGAGCTAAATTCCCAGACGAAAGTTACTGGGTACAAAGGAGTGTGCATATACTAACCATAGTAAATAGGTCAAGCTGCATGATGTAGAAGTAGTATTAAAGAAATACATGTCGGGGCGCCTGGGTGGCGCAGTCGGTTAAGCGTCCGACTTCAGCCAGGTCGCGATCTCGCAGTCCGTGAGTTCGAGCCCCGCGTCGGGCTCTGGGCTGATGGCTCAGAGCCTGGAGCCTGTTTCCGATTCTGTGTCTCCCTCTCTCTCTGCTCCTCCCCCGTTCATGCTCTGTCTCTCTCTGTCCCAAAAATAAATAAAATGTGAAAAAAAAAATTAAAAAAAAAAAAAAAAAAGAAATACATGTCTTAGTCATTGGTTTGGCTGAAATCACGAGACGGGACTTCTGAAATGTCCTCCCATACTATCTTACGTGCGCTTCCCCATCACCCTACAAAGCTGGGAGTTTGGCTGTTATCACCATATCATTATTGCTCCTCTAGCTTAAACAAAGGAAGTTCGTATGACTTTGCCCAAAGAAGACGAGCCAGTTAGTAGTAAAGATGGCACTAGAACTAAAGGTGTTTTCTTAATTTCCACCCCTGTGTTTTTGTCTTCTTTCTATATAATACTATCCTGCACCTGTCTCTGAGACTCTGTGACTTCCTTCCTTAAAACTTGCCCTAGCACCTCTGAATCTTTCTCAAAAAATATAGGGACCTTACATAATTTTATTTGAATTTAATTTTGTTTAATTCAGTACCTTACCTTTGACCCTGGTACGCCTTTTACAATATTCCTGTTATATATTGCTGACTGCAATACCTTCTTTGAACTACTTTTTTACTTTTTCCGCAGCTCTGCTATGAATATTTATATAGATATTAGTATTGGAAGTATTGGTGGTGTTGGTAATAGAGAAATGGGCCTACTGCCTCCTTTTGAAAAAAAATTATTAAAATAGTTTGTAGGCACATTATCATTTCTTTTCTGTGAAAATTGCCTTCACTTAGTTTGCCTTATACCAATAGTGTTCATCATATGTCAGAACACAAAGTGCTCTTTGGCTAATTATACGATACAGAATGTGAATATTTCAAATGAAAATAAAGAAGATACCCTAACAAACTGGCATTTGGACTCCCATTTTTCTGCTCATTTATATCTGAACTAAAAAGATGCAGGAAGAGCAAGTAAGTGTCTGGAGTCACTCAAGTTAAGTATCTCAGCCCTGGTTCTCTTGGCATCTTTCCATTCACAGAACTGTCTTTGAAGTCACTGTGTTTTCCACACACAAGGCATCGATATGTGCCAGGGAAATACAGCTCCGAGATAGTTATCTTTTTTCTCCTACCAAGTTTCTGCCCACCCAGAGTGTGAAGTTACAAGTCCACTCTTTGTGCTTGGTGTACTTTATTATTCTATTTTGAATGGCGCCCTGAGGACTGAGGTAACGTTGGGATGCATGGCACATCTTTTATCCAATCAGAAGATGTAGTGAATCTGCAACAATAGCAATACCACAAAGCATGATGCACCATCATTCCTTTAGGATATCCTAGGCGGATGATGTGATTTTATGGGGGCGTCACCTTCTTTCTTAGCAGCTAGTTTTCTTCCAGCTGCCTGTTTGCCATCAGCTCCGGATGTTTCCCATTAATGTCATTCCAAGAATATTAATGGTCAAGCTAGAGAATCTTTGGCTCATTTGTATAGTGCTGAGATGATATGTCTCTTAGCTCCTAAAGGGTGATCTCGTTTCTATGAATAGGAATCACCGTAAGTTTTAGATGCAGAGAAAATGTCTTTTATTTTCCAGAAATAAAACAAAAATGAAACATCTGATGACAGTGTTAACAATTTTCACCATTAATTTGCAAAAAATTGTGGAATCCTCATGGAGCTTTTCTGCTTCTTAATGATGTGTGATCCAGTCCTGTGTAATTAAGATAAATTTTAAGGGTCAGATAAGGTACATACATAAATTCAGGAAAAAATACAGAGATTAGGGAAGAAGCAAAAGAGAGTTTCAACATTTTTTAAATTAATAAAAATTGTATGAGGAAATTCTTAATAGTCAATATTTACGGCCATTTGCTCACTGTAAGAACACTTAAATAGAAGGGCACCTGGGTGACTCGGTTGGGCGTATCACTTTGTCATGATCTCACATGTTCATGGGTTCAAGAGCTGTGTTGGGGTTCGGATTCTGTGTCTCCCTCTCTCTCTGCCCCTCCCTGCTCACACTCTGTCTCTCTCTCAAAATAAAATAAGCATTGAAAAAAAAAAAAGAAAACACAAATGAGATATTTATTATCTATGTATCTAAAATGCTCCTCTTTAAAAAACTAGGTGATATAACTTTTTATTTTTGAAGTTCTTTGGGAGGCATTAGGCCGTAAAAACTTCAAATGAAATTCAAAAGCATGTCTATAAATATGATACTCTTTTCTGCATATTTCCTTCTATCCTCCAGTTTTCCTAGGGAACTCCTATGTATCTGTCAAGTGTCAGTGTAGGCGCCATCTACTCTGAAAACTCACCAGACAGCCTTGTGTTGGAGTTCCATTGCATGCTTGCTTAGCTTACTACAATCATCTGTAAGGTAACTGCTGTCACACTTCTTTCAGGCTTGCTTGCTTATAAGCTCCTTAAGGGCATATACACACATTTTGTCCGCAGCACCTATCAAATGGAATGTGCCGCATTACTTTGTCCACACACCTGGTTATAATATGTGCTCAATAAATGTGCATTGAGTGATGTACAATGAATGATTGGACCATTCTGCTTTTTTTCAGCTCCATCTTCAAAGGCTCCGCTGTTTGTGTGTACAGCATGGCTGACATCAGAGCAGTTTTTAATGGTCCATATGCTCATAAGGAAAGCGCAGACCATCGTTGGGTGCAGTACGATGGAAGAATTCCTTATCCCCGACCTGGCACTGTATGTATCCAACTTAAAAATCAAATTATTTTTATAAGCCCATATCCTCTTTCCAATTCTATTATAATAAACTATGCTCATTCACCACAGCAACATGTGCTGTGCTTTTGAAAATACCTATTATTTATTTACAGTCATACATTAGCATTTCCATCCTTCATTGGAACTTAACTTTTTTTTTCCCCCTTTTGAGTAAAAGCTTTAGATACTACAGGAAACAATGATTATATCATAAGGATCAGGCTATGCTGAAAATATAGTGCCTATCCTCAATAAGTCTACAGAATCATCAAAATGATTCAATATGTAGAATGACAAATATTCCAAGTTAAATGAAAGTGCCAAATAAATATTTATTTCCCACTTAACAGCTCTGTATATAGGTAGAGTCTTTGAGTCCTTGTTTCTACTTTAAAAGACAACATCAATTCCAATAGTTCATGTATTTCTTTATTATGTTGCATCTGTTAAAAAAAAAAAGACTTTGCAGTGTGAAATCTGTATTTGCATTATAAATGGCACGTTTTTGTTTTGTTTTGTTGCTCTGATTAAAACAGTTTAAGTTATTTAAATATTTTAAGGTTGGTTAATTGATAAAATATAAAGAAATACACGCTCTTTTTTCCACTTAAGATTCAATATGAATATTTCTACCAGGAGCTCTAAAGTATTCCTCAAAATCTCTGAGAAAAAGTATTGACTTAATCCAACCAATTCTACTGAATTTTGTCTTTTCATATGTTTGTCCTTAAACAGGAAACAGTTGGTAACCAGGCTTTTTTAGGCTTTCTCTTTTCATCTTCCTGTTACATAACCTAATTAAATTTAGGAAACACACTTTAGAACTGTGACTATTTTCCCTTTCGTAATTCCTCAATAGAAATATGTTTCAAATATGTTTTCTGGACTGATTATAAGGTTATCACACTTCGATGGAAAAATTATTTTGCAAATAATGTGATTTCCAGGATTCAGATTTTTAATTTTCTTTGAATATCAAAATTATACTTGTCTTATTAATTTCACAGTAACGTAAGGGGTAAGTTACAGTGTGCGGATAATATTCTGAAGGTTTTACAAATCTTAACTTCATAAGGATTCTAAGAAGCAAGTGCTGTTGTTATTAATGCCGTTTTACAGCCACTCATTTTATGCTGCTCAGCATCAGGCACAGAGAGGTGCAGTAACTTGCCCAAGGTCACAAAAGCGACTGAGTAGTGCACTTGAGTTTTAAATTCAGACACTCTGGGGGCGCCTGGGGGGCGCAGTCGGTTGAGCGTCCGACTTCGGCCAGGTCACGATCTCGCGGTCCGTGAGTTCGAGCCCCGCGTTGGGCTCTGGGCTGGTGGCTCGGAGCCTGGAGCCTGTTTCCGATTCTGTGTCTCCCTCTCTCTCTGCCCCTCCCCCGTTCATGCTCTGTCTCTCTCTGTCCCCAAAATAAATAAACGTTGAAAAAAAAAATTTTAAATTCAGACACTCTGGCAGCAGAGTCCAGGCTCTTAGAATTTGTACTGTGATACTATATTAAAAAAATTTTTTTATCTCAAATTATATTTATTTTCTTCTTCTGTAGAATATCTTCTACTGCATATATATAGTATATATGTATATGCTGAACATATAATAATGTTTATGATAGACTACATTTATTAAGTATATATGTAGTGGATATATATGTAATGAATCTATGTAGAATTTCAACTGCTGTTATATATATTTGGGGCCTTTTGTGAGGAGGACAGTTAAAATTCAGAGGGGATTTCTAGCTGGGGACATTCAACCATCCTAGGATGATGGGGTTAAGTACCATGGACTATCACATTCTCAGCCGTTTCTACATGAGTTTGTTTGTTTATTGAGAGAGAGAGAGAGAGAGAGAGAGAGAGAGAGAGAGCAGACATGCGCTCGAGGGAGGGGCAGAGGGAGAAGGAGAGAGAGAATCTTAAGCAGGTTCCATGGCCAACTCAGAGCCTGATGTGGAGCTCAATCTCACAAAACGTGAGGTCATTACCTGAACTGAGATCAAGAGTTGGACTGTTAACCAGCTGAGCCACGCGGGTGTCCCTCTTTTTAACAATAGAAAAGGAAAAATAGTAGCAGGCATAAGAAAGCGCCATTTAACTGAGTTATTCCTTTATGTTTACTCAATGTCAGTGTTCCTCAGGAAATTCCTATGCTTTTTAAAATATGTGAACATATTCACATCTGTAGCAAAGCTTTGAGAATTACATCTTGTAACTACAGACAGTCCCCAACTTAAGTAGTTTTGACTTCTGATTTTTTTGACTTTATGATGGTGAGAAAAGGATCCACATTCAGTAGAAACTATACTTAGAATTTTGAATTTTGAATAAATAAACGTTGAAAAAAAAAAAGGGGGGGCGCCTGGGTGGCGCAGTCGGTTAAGCGTCCGACTTCAGCCAGGTCACGATCTCGCGGTCCGTGAGTTCGAGCCCCGCGTCGGGCTCTGGGCTGATGGCTCAGAGCCTGGAGCCTGTTTCCAATTCTGTGTCTCCCTCTCTCTCTGCCCCTCCCCCGTTCATGCTCTGTCTCTCTCTGTCCCAAAAATAAATAAACGTTGAAAAAAAAAATAGAATTTTGAATTTTGGTCTTTTCCTGGGCTTGCCAGATGCAGTACGAGGGGCTCGTGAAGCTGAGCCTGGCAAAAAGTCGCAGCTTCTGGTAGGCCACATCATCACAAGGGTAGACAAAAATACACTTGAAATCATTCTGTTTTTCACTTTAGTATAGTTTTGAATAAAGTACATGAGATACTCAATGCTTCTTTATAAAATAGGCTTTGTGTCATGTTAGGGGAGTTTGCCCAACCGTAGACGAATTCAAGTGTTCTAGCACATTGAAGTTCAGCTAGGCTAAGCTATGATGTTGAGTAGGTTAGGTATAATAAATGCACTTTTGCCTTATGATATTTTCAACTTACAATGGGTTTATGGGGGCATAATCCCATTGTAAGTCAAGGAAGATCTATAAACTCACTCACGGCCCGAAATTGGTAAAGGAGATGGAAAGAGGCTCCAGAAAGACTCCAGCAGAACAACATTCTCATTGATCAGGAAGTTTATCTCCTTGTTATAGAATTTAGAGATGCAAAAACGACTATCATTGGGGTGCCTGGGTGGCTTAGTTGGTTAAGCTTCCAACTTCAGTTCAGGTCATGATCTCACAGGCAGTGAGTTCGAGCCCACATGGGGCTCTTGTGCTGACAGCTCGGAGCCTGGAGCCTGCTGCAGATTCTGTGTCTCCCTCTCTCTCTCCCCTTCCCCCACTTGTGCTCTGTCTCTCTCTCAAAAATAAATAAACATTAAACAAAAAAAAAGCGACTCTCATAATTAATGGGAGAAGCTGTTTATTTTGCATTACACTTTTGGTTACAAGTGGGTTTCTTTCTCCTTGGTCTGAAGTGGGTAAGACTGGGATCAAACTTAGCTCTACTTGACTCCAAATCAAATGCTGTTAACCTCCACAGCACTCTACCTTCAATGAGATCAAAGCAAATAACCAAACTGAACCCCACACTGTTTCCCCTGGGACTGATCTGCTCCCTGCACAAATAATAATGCCGTTTTGCAACCTTACTGCGCTTGTCATTTCTTTTCTTGTAATTCTGGGGACACATCTTTGACTTTAATAAAAGCACTGCTGAATAATTTGCTGGCTACGAAACGTCAGACTCTTTCCTAAAAGCCACTTTACGCTTAAACCTTTTAAAATAGATTATTTGAAAAACCTCCTTTGCGTTTACGTTTCCTCGTGTTGTTAACCAGATTGCTTCTAAAGTTGTGCTCCCAGCAGGGCCTTCTGCTGACATTGTCACTGAGAGAAATAAACACGAAGACTCTCAGGGTGCCACAGCGACTTTAATTTTCTAGTTTTTGACAGAATCCTGTGCTTCCTGTGACAAAAAGTCAAACCTAAACTCCTGGCCTTACTACGATATCATTACTCTCTACAATGTCAATAAGCCTGGAAACTCGTGAATGACAAGGACACAGTCACAGAATCCCTTCACTTCAAGGGATTCTCCTGCCCTCTGGTGTCCAAACTGAATCTCTGAACAAACTGTATTTTGTTCAGATGGACTTTTTCAACCGTTATTGAACTTTAGGCCTTGAGAATAAGAAGTTGCAAATGAAATAAAATATGGCAGAATCCACAATATAGCAGGTAGTAGGGGTCAAAAATGGAAACCAAACTGAGGTCAGGCCAACGGTAGCAGGTTGCTGGAAACCTCAGAATCGGAGGAAGATTTTTAAAGGCAGATTTCATTTTTGATATTTGACTTATTATTAAAAGATTTACTTGGTAGTTTTATTCGGTGTTGATAAGGAAATTTATAATGTATGCCTAAGTGTCAAATGTTGATAAATGTTTACTTGAAAGGGAGTTTCAGTTTTTAAACCATTCTCTTATCAAAAAGGTGAGAAGGTGCTTTAAAAATTGCTTCTTGGGGCGCCTGGGTGGCGCAGTCGGTTAAGCGTCCGACTTCAGCCAGGTCACGATCTCACGGTCCGTGAGTTCGAGCCCCGCATCAGGCTCTGGGCTGATGGCTCCGAGCCTGGAGCCTGTTTCCGATTCTGTGTCTCCCTCTCTCTCTGCTCCTCCCCCGTTCATGCTCTGTCTCTCTCTGTCCCAAAAATAAATAAACGTTGAAAAAAAATTAAAAAATAAAGTAAAAATAAAAATTGCTTCTTGTGGTAAGAACACTTAAGGTGAGATCTATGCTTTTAACATATTTCTAAGTTTATGAATACAGTAGTGCCTGTAGATAATGTTGTGCAAAAGATCTCTAGAACTTCTTCACGTTGAATAACTGAAATTGTATACCATTAATTAGTGACTTCTTACATTCCACGCCCCTTAGCCCCTGGTAACCACAGTTTTATCTTTGGCTTTCATGAGTTTGAATATGTATATAAATGGAAGTATGTAGTTGTTTTAAAATTTTTTTCAAAGTTTATTCATTTTTGAGAGACAGAGACAGAGCACAAGTGGGGCAGGGACAGAGAGAGAGGGAGACACAGAATCTGAAGAGGCTCCAGGCTCTGAGCTGTCAGCACAGAGCCCAGTGCGGGGCTCAAAATCACGGACTGAGAGATCATGATCTGAGCTGAAGATGGATGCCTAACCGACTGAGCCACTCAGGGTCCCCATGTAGTTTTGACCTTCTGTGACTAACTTACTTCACTTAGCGTAATGTCTTCTTTGTTCATCTACATGGGCACCTGTTGAAGGATTTCCTTTTTTTTTTTTTTTTTAAGACTGAATAGTATTTCATTGTGGGTATATATCACTTTTTTCTTTTTCTTTTTCTTTTTTTTTTTTTTTACCCATTTATCAGGTGATGGACATCTAGACTGTTTCCACCTACAATATAAATAATAGAACTAGCATATGATCTCACTTCTGGGTATTTATCCAAAAGAATTGAAATCAGGATCTTGAAAAGAGATTAGCACTCCCATGTTCATTGCAGCCCTATCACCATAGCCAAAATGGGGAAAGGACTTGTTTTTGAAGTTCAAATATTTAAGAAATGTCTGTTTCACTATTCTCAAATCATTTTGGTGCAGTTTTTGACTATTTCTAAACCTCTAATGATGAGAAAAAATTCATTTTTAGATTTCATTTTCCCCGAAATACTGCTTTTACTGTTAAATGTTTTAGCTTTACTTTCAAAGGTTGAAACCTACACATGAATTTC
The DNA here is from genome assembly GCF_014898765.1 of Herpailurus yagouaroundi. NCBI lineage: Eukaryota > Metazoa > Chordata > Mammalia > Carnivora > Felidae > Herpailurus > Herpailurus yagouaroundi. The sequence goes on from NW_024412391.1 coordinate 72,012,182, forward strand.
CCAACTAAGTTTCCATTTTATGGTGAGGAGCAAAACAAAGTAGTTATAGGCCCTCTTCTAATTCCATTACTACAGGTGCACTGAAGTCACATGCAATATCACATCTACTAAACTAACCTCCTTGTACCCATTTATTGCCCCTCATATCCTGTAAAAACTTGACTAAAATTCTTAAATCTCAAAGAATCCCCGAATAAACATCTCTCCTTACCAATTCTGTTTTAGGAATTTAGATCTTTAGAAAAATTTAAAATATCTTTTTCTTTTTATCCATATATCAATCAGCCATTTAATTTAATGGACCTGCTACAAAACAGTAACATTGTTTTAATGTTAAGTGATTTTTCAGCTACCACCACCAAATGTAAAATAATTAAATCTCTCTTTCTATAACATTTCAAATCTTTGCCTAACAAGAAGCCCCACCGTGTACAACTCATACAGCTTTTTCTCTAGAGTAAATCGAAGGTAAGGGCTTTCTTTTCCATGGGGCCAATATTCTCTTTATGCCAAGCTACTTATTAGGTTCAATGAGCTTTTCCTTTTTCTCATATAGAGTTCCTCTAAAGGAAAGGAAACCTTGGAGCGCCTGGGTGGCTCAGTTGGTTGAGCGTCTGACTTCTGCCCAGGTCATGATCTAGTGGTTCATGGGTTTGAGCCCTGCGTCAGGCTCTGTGCTGACATCTCAGAGCCTGGAGCCTGCTTCAAATTCTGTGTCCCTCCCTCCCCGCCATCTGCCTGTCCCCCGCTCATGCTCTGTCTCTCTGTCTCTCAAAAATAAATAAACATTAAAAAAAAGGAAACCTTAAAAAAGACAGAGCTACAGCTATATGTTTTGTTAAATGTCTAGCACAATTAAGTTTAGCTTAAACTATTTAATTTTGAAAGTAAATGATCAAAAATTGTTGGTTTAATTGTTGTCTTTAAAGTACTACCCAGTTATAGTAGACAGAATCCAACCTTTGTACAAGCAGGGGAGCATACTATGACATTTTTTAAGTTCAGAGGTTAAAGTTCATTTGCCAATTGTAAATAAAATTTTGAATGGATATTTGCAACAGGTACATGCATTTCTTCAAATGCTAGAAGACATATCGCTATATTAGACACTGAACAATAAAGAGGAAACTTGAGTTGTTGTTGCTTTACCTTTTAAGCATAGCAGAATATTCAAGATTCAAATATAACAACAATAAAGCTGGCTTTTAGTTGCAAAAAAAGAAAAAGAAGAAAGAGACAAATGTACCCCCATATTTGTACCCCTGGCCTTTCTAGTTCTGATACTGAAGACAGAGTCTTTCCTCATCCACATTTAGAAACTGACTCACAGCTGAATAGGCAGGGGGATAGAATGGCACTTGTGAAATCACAATTATTTTTCGGGGCCCCTGGGAGGCTCAGTCAGTTAAGCCTCCGACTCTTTGTTTTGGCTCAGGTTATGATCTCACTGATCATGAGTTCGAGCCCTGCATCAGGCTCTGCTCAGATGGTGCAGAGCCTACTTGGGATTCTCTTTCCCTCTCTGTCTGTCCCTCCCCTGCCCGCTCCCGCTCTCAAAATAAACAAATAAATTAAAAACTAATAGTTACTAAAAGAAATTGCATGTATTTTTTTACTTTATAAATAAAAAAAAAAACTTCCTTTTTGTATTTAGGTTATTTTTCCCAGTTTGCTAAAAATGGAAGCCTGGTTCAGTCTTTCCTTGTGCCCTGTCTTCCCTCACATTAGTCAGTCCTATGATTTGTTTAAAAGGAAAGTGCAACCTGTAGAAAACAGCCTGAAGCAGCAGGAGGAGAAAACTTTGAACAGCTGTCTGGTGCCTTGCCAAGGGGCAAAGCTCTCGCGTTGGATAAAAACCATTTTTCTCCTCTCGTCCGTCGCTTCCCACTACACTACTAAAGGCCCTATACAAACACATAGATGTGCCAAGCACAACACGGTCACACCTAGCCAGCTGTGCAGCCGGCCCTGAGATTGCTGCTGTTGGGTCACCCTTTCCTTTCACGGCACGCCTGGGCAGGTCTCTTCTGAAATACCCTTGTGCTGGTATTGTTTCCAGCAAGATACTCACATTTTAAGATTTGGGTAACAGCTCTCTCTCTTTTTTTTTCTTTCTGAAATTTTAAACGATCTTAAGACTTTTTCAACATGACAGGTAGAGAAACAGATAAGTTCCCTAACTTATTTCCTATAGGCCCTGGGGTAGTGGAAATCAGGGAAATGTTAGAAAGCTGGAGGCAGAAATAAATGGTCCTCTACCGTATAGTCAGAGGGGCTGTGTTAATATGTAGAAATTAAAAGGACATACATACGGAGAAAAATTCGCTAGATTTTTAATACCTGAGATGTAGCTAGATACCTAGCTTCAAGAGGAACATTCTCTAGGATTTGGGGAGGAAACGGCTTGATATGATCATTTACTTCAGATGCACCATTTCCCCACACTTTCTCTTTTTCCTTTATAGGATTTTTCTTTCCTACTTTACTCTCCTACCTGCTCCGGTCGCTTGGCATCTCTGGTTGTTTTTAGATCTGTGTGCCTCACAGCTATATGATATCAAAGGGGAAATCTCACTGTTTTTAATGTGCTAAAATAACAATATTTGGTTCAAATGGTACTCTCTTCAACCTCAGGGAGTAACTCTACCAAATCACTTTCATTTGTGAAAGCAATGTGGAGACGCAGACCTCGGAGATCACACACAGCAACGTAACGGATAAAGATCTTATCCAAACACTGGCAGCATGCCAGAAGGAAAAGCTGCCATAGGAGGGAAAAATACATTTCCAAAGGTCATTTTATAATAGTCAACAGAAACCAGGTTTTCCTTCTCATCTTTTTTCTTTGATTTTATTACACTTAAACCTTTGCGTCAGAGGTGAGCAAAGAGGAAAAGCCCCACGTTTGCTTCTTGGCTAAATTGTTCCCATTTCGTTCATCCATACTTTTCTCATATTAAAATTTCTAATTATTTGAAAATTTGATAGCAGAAACTGGCTTGAATGTCATGATATTTCTTTTGAAAATTTGGCTGCTTGCATAACTATAGTTGCAAAGGCAAAGGAAAAGAAGATCTTAAGCTGGAGGGCTGTTTCAAAAATGTGATGCAAGCAAAATCATGCTTTTGCTCTGATTTTAATGATAAGCCAACCAGATTTTACCGCAGGCAGTATAAGCTATAAGCCCACTATAGTCTCCTTTGGCGGGGCCTCCAACATGCAGCCTGTAATTGGGCAAGAGCTTTGTATCGTTTGAGCTCCACATCCATTTTGACTTGCAGCTTAATCTATTTAATATAGGGTTCCTTCCATTATCGACTTGAGAGATTCCACTTGTCTGAAGGCTAAGTGCTAGAAACAATGACTGAAGACATTCAGCTCTTCAGACCAACATCCAGTTAACAATAAGCTAAGTAATTGCCAAATAGCTAATATTCTGCACCTCTTTGGTGCAGACCTGGGAAAAATAAAGAGATTTCAGGGAAAGATTATTTTTTTTAAGATCAGACATGCAAGGGGCGCCTGGGTGGCTCAGTCGGTTAAGTGACCGACTTCGGCTCAGGTCATGATCTCTCGGTCCGTGAGTTCGAGCCCCGCGTCGGGCTCTGTGCTGACCGCTCAGAGCCTGGAGCCTGTTTCAGATTCTGTGTCTCCCTCTCTCTGACCCTCCCCTGTTCATGCTCTGTCTCTCCCTGTCTCAAAAATAAATAAGACGTTAAAGATCAGACATGCAAGAATTCTGTAAAAGATAGAAATATTCTTCCATTACTAATGGAAAATCATTAACAAAATCTTTTAGTACAACTTCTTTGATATTTCTTCCAATTTAATGACCCATTATGATTTTATTCCTATAAAATTGGAGGTAAGGGTCATATGTTGTGGCTAACCGGTATCTTTAATTCCCTGAGAACGATCCTCTGGAGGTTCAGGATTTGAGAAGCACAGTTTGAAGCCTTGACAAGATTCTAATTAGCGCCTGGTGTAAATGGCTCAGTTTTGTGGAGATTGTGTTTCCACCTTGTGTAAAAATTAAAACAGGGAAAAGTAGCACTTTCTTTAAGACTTTCTCCTGTATGTCTGCAACATAGAGCCAAAGTTTGCCATTCCAAAGGAATGTTAGCCCATGAAGAATTCAAATGTAATAGCAGCATTGTTCTGAGTTAGCTTTTTGAATTACAGTATACAGAAATCATAAAATAAATTTGATATGTGGAAAGTTAAATATTTGCCTGAAAAAAAATCTAATCATAAAGCAATTCTTTATATTCTTTGGATAAAGGCACATCACGTTCATTCAATTTGTACTAGTGTGAACATTTGTGTCTTACCACCAGGGGGCAGGGTATGCTAACTATTGAATTAGTGAACACTAAAAGGCAAAGGAGAGACAATTTTAGACAGAAGTGAAAAATTCCCTGAATGGTTTCTTCACAGATCCTTTAGGGAAAGAGCTGTTGAATTGTTCACAGTGTAATTTTCACACCAGTTATAAAAAAAAAAAAAAAAAAAAAACTAATTATGATGTAAAACTATTAAAGCTCTTTTACAAGTAATTTTTATGACGTGGTGATTTGTTCCATTTAATTTTTAATAATCATGGGTTTAATTTAAAACTGCAATCTTAAATGAATTAAAAGAAATTGAAAATAATGGTTTCTCATATATTCCCATGTTTATAAATCGCTTTCTTCATAATTATTTCAACTCAAATTTCATGTAGCTTCATAGGAAACAAATTCACTGTGGAAGCTTTTGAAAACACAGAAAATTAGATATAATTTACAATTTTTTTTTTTAGAAACTTTGAGAAGGTTGAATAGGCAAGGATAATCTGTTTCGCTAGGTTCCCTTTGGTGACCATTAGCCATTTCTCCTGCCAACAAGTAAAGACAGTTGCTTTTTGAGATCTGAAGTTAATTCAGGAGGATAACAGTTCAAAAGGCAACAGAAATATCTAGCATAGGGGTTTTATATTCAGCTTTCTGAGGCCAGAATTTTTGGAAGAAAGGACAATTGTCTTGGGATTGAAATTACAAATTTTCACTTGTGCCAGTGCAGCTGAAAAGAGTATTTCAAAAGCAGAAGCCCAACTGGGCAGAGATAAAGGACTTAAAATGTAGACAAATTTTTGAGGTATAGTTGACGTATTAGTTTCAGGTATGCAAAGTGATGATTTGATGTTTGAATATCTTGAAAAATATACAGTAAGTCTAGTTAACATACATCACCATACATAGTTACAAAATCATTTTCCTTGTAATGAGAACTTTAAAGATGTATTCTCTTAGCAACTTTCAAATACACAGTACAATGTTATTAACAATACTCATCATGCTACCCACTATTTCCCATGACTTAATTTTTTTTATAACTGGAAATCTGTACCCTTTGACCCCCTTCACCCATTGTGACAACCCTCCCACTCCTTGTCTCTGGCAACCAACCACTGATCCGTTCTTTGTATCTGTGAGTTTGGTGTTTTTGTTTTTAAGATTCCACATATAAGTGAGGTCATATGGTATTTGCCTTTCTCTGTCTGACTTATTTTAAGCATAATGTGCTCATGGTGCATCCCTGTTGTCTCAAATGACAAAATTCCATTCTTTTTTTGGGGGGGGGGGGTGAATAATATTCCCCTGTAATCATTAAAATAACTTTGAGAGAGAAAACTGGATTTAAATATATTCAAAGTAAACTGATATGCCCCGATTCGAGAGTCCCCCCGAAAACAAACCACCAGAGTCCAGAGTCAAAGCCAAGCGGCAAGGGTCGTTTATTGCAGGTTCGAACCCGGTCCTCCGCGCACTCGTTGCCGGTGACGCTAAGAGGCCCCGAGCAAGGATCTTACAGCTTCTTTTACAGACAGGCACAAACAAGTTAGGGATTTTTTGAGGTTACAGAGCTGTTATTGGTTGACATTTAAATTTGAACACTCAGCAGAACTCGATTGGTTCCCGCCTTCACGTCAGACTACAACCGGGCGTGCCCTGGCTGGATTCGGGAATGGCGGCGGGGGGAGGGGAAAGATCTTTTCTTTGCAGTTGTGAGTATACCTGGTAACTTTTCTCTTAGCCTCTCATAAACTATGTTTGTTGACAAGCATATGTGATTCCATATTGATCCTGTTCACCATTCCTTTCATATTGTCAATAATAAGCCTTAAAAACTTTATTATAAGTAAATATAAGTTCCTCAGCTGTATGAACAATGTCTTTACTTCTCTACTCATTTCTTTTCAGTGTCCAAGCAAAACCTATGATCCACTGATTAAATCCACCCGAGATTTTCCGGATGATGTCATCAGTTTCATAAAGCGGCACCCTGTGATGTTTAAATCGGTGTACCCAGTTGCGGGAGGACCAACATTCAAGCGAATCAATGTGGATTACAGATTGACCCAGATCGTGGTGGATCACGTTGTTGCAGAAGATGGACAATACGATGTAATGTTCCTTGGAACAGGTATGCTAGACCCAGATGATGCTTTCTTTCAAAGGAATTTTTCACTATTAGACAAAGGAAGCAAAGACTTCAAAAAGATTATTGGTTGAAATCAAAATGAGTAATTATTAGCTGATATCTAGTCACTATTTCTTAACATTGCATAACACATGCTTTTAATTGACAGTTATAAATATCTCCCAGCCTCCTTTAGTGGTATTTGAGATTTCAAAATATATTTGTATGTTATGACTATAACATGCCTGCTTAGATTAGGTGCCCAATACATATTTGTTGAATGATTATGGACTAAAATTAAACAAGTACAGCTAAGCAATGTTTATTTTCAGACTTCACATTTTTTTCTCTCTGGGGAGATATTTGATTCCCTGCCCCCCGCCCCCAGCCCCGCAAAAGATCCCTTCACTCAATTTTGAGAATCATTGACTGAGTTGACTTAAAATGGCTTTTCAAAAAATTAAGCAATACTTTGTAAAGATCTTTAAGTAGAAACTTCCTGGAGATTATTTTTCCTATCCTTGAATTTTGTGGATTAAGTATCACTTTCATTATTAGAGACTATTTTATTTATTTTTTTGTCAACTCAGTCATTATAAAATGATTTAAAAAATATTTTCCAGAAAAAGAAATATTGCTTATTTAGTATGCCTCAAAAAAAGAAAGAAAAAGGAAATAGAAAAATATCATCTAATGATACATGCATTCTAATGACAGTAAAGGTAACATGCATCATTGAGATAAAAGCACTTCATCCTGGATAATGTTATGTGATTTAATGAATCAGGCATTGTGTAAAGAAATCAAAATTAATGTGTTTTCAAGAAATGGGCATTTTTTTATTGAAATAGGTTTTCAGAACTACAGAACAGTTTTATTTTTAAAAAACATACTGGGGCGCCTGGGTGGCGCAGTCGGTTAAGCTTCCGACTTCAGCCAGGTCACGATCTCGCGGTCCGTGAGTTCGAGCCCCGCGTCGGGCTCTGGGCTGATGGCTCGGAGCCTGGAGCCTGTTTCCGATTCTGTGTCTCCCTCTCTCTCTGCCCCTCCCCTGTTCATGCTCTGTCTCTCTCTGTCCCAAAAATAAATAAACGTTG
>NW_024412391.1:72019840-72032764 GCF_014898765.1 Herpailurus yagouaroundi
AAATAAACGTTGAAAAAAAAAATTAAAAAAAAAAATGAAAAAAAACCATATTGTTTTTACAAAAAAAAAAAAAAAAAAAAAAAAAAAAAAAGAAGAAGGCTCAGAGCCTGGAGATTTCTTCAGATTCTGTGTCTCCTCTTTCTGCCCCACCCCTGCTCACGTTCTGTCTCTGTCTGTCAAAAACAAATAAACATTAAAAAAATTTTTCTAATAAATACATTGAAAAAAAGTAGAGTTTATTAGGGAACGTGCATGTGACAGACTTAGAGGGTTTTCAGAATACCTGTTGTCAAGCCTGATTATGCTGCAGGTGGCAATAACAAGACATAGGAAAGTAAGTGATGTTCTCAAGACTATAGAGATTACTACAGAAGCAGACCAAGTAAGTACAGTAAAACCTTGGATTGAGAGTAACTTGTTCTGCGAGTGTTCTGCAAGACGAGCAAACATTTCTAATAAACTTTAACTGGATAAACAACTGATTTCTCGCAATACGAGTTAGTACCTGATACCAAATGTCGTGTGATCACAACTGAGCCAATGGTTCTTAAAATTTGCTTAGATATATGAGTGCTTTGGATTACAAGCCTGTTTCTGGAATGACTTATGCTCACAAACCAAGGTTTTACTTTAATTAGTCTGTCACTAATTCTAAGGAGTTTGCTACTGAATTTGCGCTGTCCGCCCAAAGCGTTCCTAGGTCAACACTTCGCTGTCATAAATGCCATTCGGCCACTAGGTGGTACTACCTAACTTTGACTGAGAAAATTATAAGGTAACTAAGATAGATGGATCGATTTTCAATTATGACATTTGGAAAATGTATATTTTATATTTTTTCAAAGATCCTAGAGTCCTTTAAAAACCGAATTAAATATTTCAGACTATTTTGGGCAAATAGGATCATTACTATCCATATTAAAATTCTTCAACCACAGTGCCAGAAGCTTAAAAGCATCTATATTGTATAAATTAATTTCCAAATGAGATTTTTTTTCTCCTTCTAAAATGTTCTTTTGATTGTCTTTCTGTAATAAATAGCATGTCACCTTGTAAACTGAAATAGAAGATCCTGTATTTAAGGCATCTTTACTAAATGTCAATTTTTGGTTTATAGTCTTTTAAATTTTGGTTACTCTTAAATTAAACCAAAATAATTTTAAACAAAACTTCAGTTTCCAGCCTATTAGTAAAGTTTCTGTAAATAAAATATGTTGGTGAGTGAGTTAAAATTCCCCCCATATAGATGGCTTCGGTGGTTTCTCTTCCCTTTGTTAACATTATTTAACAATGTATATATCTTACCTTTCGCCATAACTTAGATGTGATAAGCACTGAATAAATATCTCTTACATTGAGAGAGAGAGAGAGAGAGAGAAAATATTTTAATATATCTTAACATTTTAAATTCAGTTACAAAAATATCATTCCACTTTAGTTATAATTTCAGCCATTATTTGAATGAGACGTACATACTCCTTTTGCTCGAAAGATTTTTGAGTGCATGTCTTTTAATGTCTTCCTTATAAAAACTATCATGTTTCGGAAGGAGGGAATCATATCCATTAAGCTTCACTTCTTGTGTGCCTTGTTTAATCTGACTTTTCCAAAGGCTTTGAAAAAAAAAGGAGGGAACAGTTGTGAAGGTTGCTAGGCATATACTTAAAGGAGAAACAGCAGGATTATAGGTCATGTATTTTTTCAGACATTGGAACAGTCCTAAAAGTTGTCAGCATTTCAAAGGAGAAGTGGAATATGGAAGAAGTAGTGCTGGAAGAGTTGCAGATATTCAAGGTAAGACAGTCCAGAGTTCCAGAAGAGATGGGGACACTTAGTCCTTGATACAGGACAGTGTGTTTTAATACATCGTCACTTTTCCTAGAGAAGTCTGTGCAATTAGCTCCTTTATTTTCCTTTTCCTTAAGCAACGGAAAAAAGTTTTTCAAGCAACTGAGAACAGGACTCCTCTCTCCCCGTAGAATACCACTAAAATCAGGGCTCCTGGGATGGCCGCTCATTACTTTATTCTCTAAGCATATGGTCAGACAAATCGCCACAGTGGATGAAAGCCCGGGGTCTGGGGTCTCTGACTACCCAGATGCTTTTCTACTTTAAACGGTTGACTTTTCAATTTTTCCTCCATTGAATTTGAGAAAACTGGAAGAGTGTGTAAATCACATGTCCCTGCTTTTCCGTAAGGAATCTTTTTTAAACAAGGTTGCATGATAGTAAAGCCTTGATGTATGCTACGTCCCTCTAGAGAGCTAGATCTAAAATAATAATTTTCTAGATTTGGGGAATGTCTTTGACTTTTAACAATACATTTGAGCTGTGGTATTCTCTGTAGATGCTCAGTGACATTTAGTTCAAAATTATTTTCTGAAAGTAACATTAGAAATAAAAGTGTATTTCTGACAGGAGCCTTGACAAATATGTTGTGTCTTTTATAACATTTTTGTTGAGATAGTTCATTAAAATGGGCTGTTTCCCTGTGAACATCTATTGCCTTAAAAAAAAAAAATCAAGTAGAGACCCCCACTGTGAGGAGCTCAAGGTAATTAACATGCTGAGTTCCACAGGATCCTGTTTACATTGTGATGATAATAGTGGTCAAGGAGTTAACAAGAACAAGATCTGCTATCTGGCATCTACCAAAAACAAAGTCTTGGGTGGTTCCTGAGGGAAAAACTGATGTCAAATCTAAGTGTGAACCCAGAAGCCAAATATGAAGCTCCCACAATATATAAGGTGCATTAAAATAAGTTTTACTTAATGGTGGTTAGTGGTCAAGAGGAATTATTTGGATTCCATTGTGAAGATTAAATAATGAACCTGTGTCCTTCATTTAAAAAAAAAAAAGTTTTGGGATAGCACGTTCTCATTTTAACATTTTTCTTTCATTTTTTTGCTTCATGTATTTTCTTAAATTTTTGGTATCTGCTACTGTTTTTCGGTTTGTAAATACTGGCTGGTGAGAAACGAATGGACAGTAAATAGATGATAAGTAGATGAAAAATTCTTAAAGATTCCATCCTTTTTTGTTTGGTAGCTTCTGTGTTCATGTTTCTAATTTTCTATTGCATGCATAAAGCCATAGTTTCAACAAGTAAAGCAAGTCCTAGTTCATATCACAGAATCTTGTGCATCAGTAGCTTGCCATGTTCCATAAAGAATATGCTCATCCACAAAGAACACTATAGCTTTTCAGAACTCTGCTACTTGAACAAGTTTTTCAACTACCGATCTAAGTAAGAGCAGAACTAGGTAATAAATAATTATGGAGATGTTCTTGTCAACACTAGTTTGAATTATATGGAAGCAGTTAAGATAAGCAGATTTAGAAGGAGAAACCTTGTGGGTAACTGGGAGCGATTTCCAATGCACAGTGTTTCCTCATACACTTAGATAGTTTTTCTGTAATAAGATACTTTAAAGGAACTATTTTGATCCTTTCTATTAAGGTAGAATTAGAAGGAAAGAACAAATGTTAAGATCCTTTCCCCCTCTATATAACAGACCCTTGAAGTTTTCTTCAGTGATCTTTGGTACGTGACAAGAGAACATATTGGCTGCTATAAAAGACTCTTAATGATTATCTTTATTAACATTTGATTTTTATTTTCAGCACTCATCAATCATCCTGAACATGGAGTTGTCTCTGAAGCAGGTACTTTCTAATTTTTCTGTAAAAATTAGCCACAAAAGCAACAGGCTGCTTGAATTCATTTTAGGGAAACTCTATTGATATTGGAAGTTAAATTATAAATAATGTAAAAAGCTTTAAATTGTGTGTTTCTTTTATAACCAATTAGAGGCCAGTGTTGTAGGCTTGCCTTAGGAGAAGTAGAACCAAATATCATTACTTGAATGATAGATATTCCCCTTCCCTTGGCTCTTGAAAACTGAGCTCACTTTCTTTGTTTCATGAGGATGTGTCTCTGTCAAGGCCATAAGAAGTTCATGTAGAATACTAACCATAATCACGAAAAATGGTTTTTAATCAGGGAGCCTAGAAATTACACTATGGACGATGGTGGCAAAGAGCCCGAGAGTCAACTGCCGGCCTTCCACTTAGTATCTGACTCTGGGAATCAATTTCCTTAACAGAGAAATTAGGGAAATAAAATCCACCACCTAATAAATAGGATGCTGCACACAAAATTTGAGACAAAGAGTTGGCACATCGTAAGTGTGAAGTAAATGGTATCTGATGACAATGACAATAATAATATTTAATAGATCATAAGTTCTCAATATGATACTCAAAATCCCAATTAATTCAAGAGGTTCAGGCTTGTATTAGCATTTGTATATGTACCCCCAGGATAAAAAAATTATGGGATACTATGCTTAATTTTTTTAATATAATTTATTGTCAAGTTGGCTAACATAAAGTGTATACAGTGTGCTCTTGGTTTTGGGGGTAGATTCCCGTGATTCATAGCTTACGTACAACACCCACTGTTCATCCCAACAAGTGTCCTCCTCAATGCCCATCACCCATTTTCCCCTTTCCCCCCTAACATTGTCTTCATCTATGTGGCTAGTAATGACACAGAAACTATTAGGGAAAAGATCTAAATAGATTTCTTATTTGATCTTTTCCATTAATTTTTTTCACCGAATGTTTAGTTCTTAAAGGCCTACTACTACCCTTGGAGGGTATAGAAATGAACGAATGGCATAGTCCTTCACTTAGAAGCTCACAGTGGAGCTGGGAGACATAGAAAGAACACGCTACCAATGCAAAACAATAATGGAAGCCTGTACAGGGAAAACACAGGGGAGGAACTGGTCTAAGAGGAAGCCAGGTAGAGCAGAGGAAGGAAGTGAAAAGAACAGACGTGTGGGGCGTGGGTGGCTCAGTCGATTAAGCATCTGACTCTTGGTTTCGGCGCAGGTCATGCTCTCACAGGTTCATGAGATCAAGCCCTGCATCAGGTTCTGCACTCACAGCGTGGAGCCTGCTTGGAATTCTCTCTCTCTCCTTTTCTCTTTGCCCCTCCCCCCCCTCAAAATAAGTAAATATACATTAACCAAAAAGAAGAGACATGTAACCTGAACTATGAAGGATGTTGCAGTTAACCGGTTAAATTAAAAAGGGGATGGGAAGAGGAAGCCTATGCCAAGGAAAAAAGGAGAACATTTGGAAAGGTGTGAGCGGTGAGAAATCATAGCTTATTCTAATAAGTTTGTGAACAATTAGAGCAAAGGGCATATGTGTGTGCAAGGGGCAAGGAGGCTAGAAATGATTCTGGGACATAAAACAGAGCAAGATTAGGTACATCCTTATATGTCTTCCTAAGAAGTTTAAGAGTTTTATCTGAGGACAACGAAAACCTTTAAAGATCTTCAGCAGGAATGTGTTGTGATAAGCTTTTCCTTTTAGGAAGGTCAGTCTGGTGTGGCAGAGCGGAAGATGGATCGAGTCCTGGGGTAGAGGTGGGGGTTGTCGGAACACGAGGCTGAAGCCAGTGGAAATATTAGAACACTTATAAGTAATCCAGGGAAGAAACAATAAAGACAGACAAAAGTGTTGGCAGTGGAGAGGGAGAGGAGGAGATAGAGAGTTCTGTGTAAGAGAATGGAAAAGATACGGTGGCTGACTAAGAGATAAAGGGGATTCAGAGACAACTCCCAGCTTTGTGTCCTGGGTGACAAAGCTAGGGTAGCAGGGCTAGATTTAGGGCAATCCAGTATGTCAACCTTGACGATGTTTTCAAGATGCACCTGACGCTTTATACAATAAGACAGGCAAAGAAATGAGGATAGAAAAGAGGGGGCACCTCACATTTAATGCAAAGAAAGGAATCCTCAAAGGAGACAGAAATCTTAGGCAGAAATAAAGACAGAGAACAAGAAAAAGTTGACGGTCAAGGGAGGCATGATTCTTGGTGTTAAACACTTTGGAGAATTGAAGTAAAGTAAATACTGAACTGGGTGCATTGCATTTAGCAGCTAGGAGGTCTTAACTGACATTTTAATAGGCAGGGCAGGTAGAAGATAGATGTCTGTAGATTGAGTACGTATATTTATTTATGTCAACATTTACTTCTCAGGTTTTTCCCCTTTGTGTAAAGTCTGATATGGCCCGCTGTCGTTGACCATGAGTTCACTGAAGGCACAGACTCTGGCTTAGTTATTCGTATCCTCCCTCTCCCTACGTCTTCCACCACGTACACTCAGCGAATGCTCATAAAGAGCAGTGCATTGTTTTCAGAACATATTTCCAAAATGCACCTTTATATGCTGAGTTGTTTAGTATCCTGCAGCCTTTCATTGGTGATATGGCATCTTTTGAGCCTCCTTAATACTTTCTTCACAGTGATACCAAGCATTTTCTCTCCAGCTTATAACCCATTTCCCTTCAGGGATCAAGAGGTATTTCATTAGCAAATGAAATGGTTCAAACCACAAGAAAGTTTCATAAATCTCTTTTCAGCCGTCTCTCACGCAAGAAGCCACAGCAGCGGAAGACCATCAGTGTTGCCCATCACATCTGTGCTTGATATAATCTACCAAAGCACATTTTCAACCATTGAGAAAGAATTTGACGTCTTAATTCCTCAGTCTAGCAGCTGGGTTTCGACCTTCTTAAATTACTGCCAAGGTTATCCTAGCTCTCTAGAATGCTGTCCATTTCGGTATCAACATCTTCAAACCGCCATGCTGCCAGGAGTAGAAGTGATCGACTCATCTTACTCTTTGTTATGTTTCTGTACAACTGCTTATTTTCTGTACAAGGGCACCCGAGGAGACAGATTTAGATCTGTGATGTGGTATTCAGGAAAGGGAAGTTCTTAAGGCTGGTCTGAAAGATGCTTCTAATTCATTTGTTTTGCCTGATTTGTAGCAACAATTGTACGTCGGTTCCCGGGATGGATTGGTTCAGCTCTCCTTGAACAGATGCGACACTTATGGGAAAGCTTGTGCAGACTGTTGCCTGGCCAGAGACCCCTACTGTGCCTGGGATGGAAATGCATGCTCTCGATATGCGCCCACTTCAAAACGGTAAGAGGCACACGGAGTGAAGGTGAAGCCTTCTTCTCTACCCAGCAACTATCTCACCGGAATACCTTGTCTTCTAGTTTAAATTAAAGACGATTTAATTGTAGAAAACATGGTCTCTGGTAAGAACGTTAAAATTAAATTTTGCATAAAACTAAATGTTGGAGGAGCATGAAATAGAGTGTTCTGAAGTGCCGAAGTGTGGAACTTGAAAAAGTTCTGAAAAATTGTTTACATGCTTTTCCTTCATCTCTATTAAATACCATTAAAAGTTGGTTTTTCTCGACTACTTTGCCCTTCCTCCATTCCTCCCGTCTTCCCTTATTTTTACATGGTCTATGTTTACCCTTACTGTTTTGCAAATAATGTATACATATATGTGTTCGTAAAAGCGTAGGTTATAAACAACCCACAACACGTCTCAGTGACTTGGTACAATTTTATTTTTACTGTAATAAGTCTAACTTGGTCAACTTCTGTCACTCAGATGTACATAAACATCAAAATGCTGTCCTGCTGTTTACTGTTCGTTGCTTTATGTGCTCTTAAAAATGAAGCTATTCTGAGCCAACAAAACCCAGTTAGAAATGTATCCTCTATACACACGGGCAAAAGCACCACAAAATCATCCAAGGATGTCCATGTCAGCACTGTTTTCAGTAGCAAAATTATTGGAAACAACCTGAATTGTCATCAGGATGACTGATGCTAGCTAAATATGTTATGATCATAAATTGTTAAATGTGCGTTATGGTAACACCCTTTTTCTGCAGTATTGTTCAAGGTATATTTTTCCTCTAGGTAAAATGTCAGCAATTTGTATATGGTATTTTTTTTTTAATCTTTAGGTCTGTATTAACTATGATGACAAGTGAGTGCATGTTAGTCCCACTAGTACGTACACACTTGTTTCTTCTTGAAATTTGACTCACATGTCAAATTTCAAATTCGAGGATTCACAGATTGAATGCATAGTACAACAGTAGATAGGGCTTATAATTAGGAGACAGTTTAGATTCCCTGAAATTTCTGGATTCGCTGTGGGTGGGGAGATACCGCTATTACCAGTTCAAAGTAAAAAACGCCAATATTCTGTTATAGTTTTTGGCTAAGAATATACTTCTCATAGTGAGCCCTTGGGGAATATTTTTCTTTTCTAGAAACTAAAAATCAAAGAGTGCTCATTAGCTCGTAATGGACCTTCAGTTTGATGAATTGACCCTGTTTCTTAAGAAGCCACGATTTAAAAACATTCTTGACCTTATATACCTCACGCAATCATAATTTTTCTTCTTATATTTCCCAAGACTCTATCTCTGATCTTGCACACATGCCCCTGTGATAGTTTCCCTTACCTTAACATAAATGTCCACGGGAGCCAAAAAAATGTACGTGCTAGATGAATCTCATACAGGCTCGTCACCTGGTCAGTACTGCCCTTAAGCAACACCCTGGATATTGCAGATTTTACTGTGACTTTTACAATTGCTGAAGTGGCAACATAAAATAGCCAACGCAAATGAAAATAGACTGTAAGAGTTTAAGACTTCTTTAATTCAGGGTAGCAGCTTTCTCTTTTCTTATGCAATAGCTACTGTTTTCTCTTAAGGAAAATATGTGACAGTAATGCACAACACCATTATTTATTATTATCCTTGTCTCTACTATCAGAAAAACAATGTGAACAGCATATCAGCAGATAGGATTAGCCACTCATGCTCTACCAAACTGGTACTTCTATCTGAGAGGACAGTGTTTAACTTGTTGCTTAATCAAATCTATGGACTAGCGAATCTCCATAGGGTAACAAGTTCTAGATTTGTGGTTACTTTCCTACCCACGAAATAAAGCTCTTGTACATCTTGTTACTTTCCCATGGACTGATTGAAAAAAGAGGGTAAGGATGGTTTGCCTCCCCCATTGGATGTATCTGAAACCTGGGCTATATTTATAGTCAACCTGTTCTTTTGAACAATTTGTCAAAAGTCAGAGGAGTTCAATAAAATTCCTATCATCTTATTTCCAAAACAGGATGCATTCTGTTAGGACTCTGTTGCTAGTAGTATTTGGATTAACGTTAGATGGGAATAGTGCCCTGCGTTTGAGTTGAGCAGTGAGACAAGCATAGTTCTGCTCTTGCCACTGTTATTAGTGTTAAATGCCGACTTTATCTGTTCCAGATATCATGCTCAATGTTCTAAACAGTTTAATCCCTTTTCCATAGGCGAGCCAGACGCCAAGATGTAAAGTATGGAGACCCGATCACCCAGTGCTGGGACATAGAAGACAGTAAGTATAAGTTTAATATGCTTTTCTCCCATTTAAAATGTTAAGCCTAGTTTTTGTGTGCCTTTTTATTATATGACTTAAAATATCTATTATATGGGAAGCTCTCATTTTATATAATGCTTATGTTCTGGAAAAGCAACAGGAGATTTTATCAATCAACCCCCTGTCTACATGCCTAAGTGAATAATCCTTTGTTATATCATTATTTGTATCATATGTCTTTTAAAATTCCTATCCCTTTTTTTTTTTGTATTTTTTACTGCCTTACCCATCCTCATAAAGTTTGAAAACTGCTAATAAAGATAAAAGAGGATATAGTCCAAAACATATGGACATTCAGAGTAAACTCAGAGACCCTTCCAGAAAGGTCTGATGAGAGTGTAGCACTTGTTAGAAAGTTTTAGGTAGTGTATGCATTATGTGAATTTGTGTATTAATTCATGTTTTCATTCAATCAGTAAATGTTTATTAAGTGACTTCCAGGTGCATATAATTGTCCTGGGTACATGTTGAGACAAAGAAACTCCTTCGAGGGCTTATAATTCTTTGGGGAGATGTCATAAGGCACAATTAGTGATATGGGAGTTTAGCAAAGAGAGACATCACCAGAAGCTGTCTTGTTCAGAGAAAATTTCATGGAAGATCTTGAGAGCCCGAGTATGACTGGGACAAAGTGGAGAATAAAAAGGAGTGAGTCTGATAACAGAGGGAAAAAAATCTATAAGAGTATATTGCAAAATATCTATACGAAAAATTCCCCTCAAAATCCATGAGTATATTCCAAAAAAAAAAAAATGTATAAGAATATATTCCATAGCTTTGGTTACTTTCCACTCTCAAGCTCTACCTTCAGAGGATATATGCTCACGCACACGCATACACGCACTCAACTGGAGAAACAAAACTGCCTTCCCTTCATCACATTGTTAGTAACCACCCCCACGTTCCATAAACAACCCAATTTCATAGTCTATAACCAGTGACCCAGCAGCTTTGTAATTTAAACACAAAACAATTATTTATAATTTATAATTTCATTCTTCTGAAAAATAAGCTCTGGTCCAGAAGAGTATGTTTGACCTTGTTCTACTGCATGGGTGACTGCCTGTCGTGTCCAGTGTTTTATTTAGCAGGCGTTACCATGTGCAACCTACATGGTGTTTTCTCCGCACCCGCGAGATGTTTCCAGAACAGTTACAAGTATTGAGGATATACCCGTGAATGAAAAAGAAAACAGTCTGTGCATCCATGGAACTTCTGTTCAAGTTGTGTCAGGGGAGGGAACAGACGGTAAACTTAAAAAGAAGTAAAATAGATGTAATGTCAGATAGTGATAAGTGTTGTAAAGAGAGTGATTCAAAACACAGTTCCTGCTGAGGGGGGAGATAGTGACTCACCATATCCTGTTCCTGCTGTGACCAACCACACACAGTCTCTGCCAATCATCACCATCACTGCCCCAATCCATTTTTTTTGTCAAGGTCTCCAGCAGTTCCTTCCTTGCCAAATCCAATGGCCAATTTTCAGTTGTCATTTCTACTTAATGTCTAACTCCCTCCTCCTTGAAACACATTCTTCATTTGACTTCCGTGCAGTGATGTGCTAGGGCCAGTTCTTAATGGTCCCATGAGAGCTGATGGCTTATTATTTAGGAATTGCATAAGCTGGTTTTAAACCCTTAGTAGCTTGGTTCAGCCAGAGTGGGAGTTTTTACACAAAAAAGAACAAGCACTACAAATCAGGGTTTTTTGTTTTGGTTTGGTTTGGTTTGGTTTTTCCAAAGACATGGTGTCTCAGCATTCTTGGGCTTCATGCCCCGCCCCCCCCGCCCCCCCCCCCACATCCTTATGATTTTCCTCTCACTTTACAGGCTGCTCCTTCTGAGTGTTCTTAACTCTCCTTTGCATCCCACCATCTAAACGTAAAATCTTTGCCTGTTCACTGCCTAACACCATCAATTTCAATACTCTCCGAGGCAATTTGCTCCCAGATTCTTAGTCCGGTTCTAAACTCTGTCTTGTGTGCCAGACCACTTGTATGCCTACCCAAGAGCTCATCTTGGATGCCTAATAAGCGTCCCAATTGATCTATGAGAAAGAATTAGTGCTGTCTTTTCCTAAACTTCGTTGTTCTGCAGTGAAGACTTACCCATATTAATAAATAGCACCTCCATTCACCCAACTGCTTAGCAAAAAAAAGCAGCTAGGCATCATCTTTTTCTTCTTCTCTTTCTTCCACAGCCTAGTACCAACCTCACAATAAGTCCTTTTGGCTCTGTGGCCACCACTGCTCCTACTCTTCATCACATCCCGATGTGCCCGCTTACCCAAAGCCACCACGCCTGTCCCGGAGCCGTTTATCTGGTCCTCCTGCTTCCGTTTTTTCCCCTGGTCAGTCTCCATCCCACTTAGTAGCCAGAGTAACCTTTCAGAAACTACAGTCAGATAACAGCTTCTCTTACTCAAAATCTTTCACTAGCTTCTTAGAACAATTAGTGAAAAACCCATAGCGTTTACCATGGCCTCTAGAGTCTGCCTGATCTAGTTCCTGATACTTGCTTGGATCCTCTCGTTTCACTGTTGCATGGCTCGCTCACTGGTTTCTCTTTTTCAAAAGCCCCAGTCTTGTTCCTGCCTCAGCTAGGTTTGTATTTATTTCCTCCGTACCTACCTAAAGAACTCATATTCAGGTGTCACACCATTTTTTTTTTTATTTTTCTAATGATTATTTATTTTTGAGAGAGAAATGGAGTGTGAGCAGAGGAGGGGCAGAGAGAGAGGGAGACACAGAATCTGAAGCAGGCTCCAGGCTCTGAACTGTCAGCACAGAGCCCAATGCGGGGCTCGAACCCACAAACCGTGAGATCATGACCTGAGCCGAAGTCAGACTTTTAACCGACTGAGCCACCCAGGTGCCCCCACACCATTTAATTTTATGCTTAAAATATTGTCTCAGGGGCACCTGGGTGGCTCAGTCGGTTAAGCGTCTGACTTCGGCTCAGGTCGTGATCTCGAGGTTTGTGGGTTCGAGCCCCACATCGGGCTCTGTGCTGCCAGCTAGGAGTCTGGAGCTTGATTCAGATTCTATGCCTCTCTCTGCCACTCTTGTGCTTGCCCTCTCTCTCTCTCTATCTCTCTCTCTCTGTCTCTCTCTTAAAAATAAATAAGTGTAAAAAAATTAATTAAATGTTTTTGTCTCAGAGACACCTTTTCTGACCATCCTGAGATACTTTCTCCGTGTTCTACCTCTGATTCCCTGATCTGCTTTTTTATTTGTAGCGCATAACACTGCCAAATACTATGTTCTTTAATTTATTCACTTGATGACCTTGTCCCTGTCACTGGGATGTAAATTGTATCCTAGGCACAAAAGAATGTTTGCGTAATGCATGGGTAAAGGAGAGGATACTTAGCTGGGTAGCATCTGAGCTTCGCTAAAAGAGCAAAGGCAAATTTTACCGTAGATGAAGTCATAATAATTACAATCAGAAAGACCTCACAGAGGTTGGGCTAGGTTTGTGACAGCTCCTATGGAATTCTATGGAGTTTATGTTTACCCTGTAGACTATAAGAAGTTATCTCATGTTTCCGGGAACAGTCATTTAAATATATATATATATATATATAT
>NW_024412391.1:72033164-72250513 GCF_014898765.1 Herpailurus yagouaroundi
ATATATATATATATATATATATACACACACACATATATATACACACATACACATATATATATATGGGTAGTTGATACCTATTTGGAAAGCCAGAGACAGAAAATCAACTGTGGGCATTAAAGTAGAGATAATAAGGGTATTTAAAAACTAATGTATTTGCAATCTTAAGGAATTTATTAAGTTATAATTGACAGGTAGCATTTATACTAGTTTCAAGTACACAACAAGGATTCAATACTTGCATACATTGTGAAACAATCACAATAGGTCTAAGTTAGCATCCGTCACCACAGTTACAAAATATGCTGCAGTAAATGTGGGCGGGGCAGGGGGGGTGGAATATATCTTTCCAAGTTAAGGTTTTGTTTTGTTTTGTTTTTCAGGTAGATACCCAGAAGTGGACTCTCTAGATCCTATATTAGTTACATTTATTTGAGGAACCTCTGTACTGTCTTCCCTGGCGCTAATTTACATTCCCATCAACAGTGCACAAGTGTTTCCCTTTCTCCACATCCTTGCCAACACTTGTTATTTCTTATCTTTCAGACCGTAGCCATTCTGACAGATATGAGACGATAGCTCATCGTGGTTTTGATTTGCATTTCCCTGGTGATCAGTGATGCTGAGCATCTTTTCATGTACCTGCTGGCCATCTGTTATGTTCTCTTTGAAAAAAAAAAAAATGTTCAGTTTCTCTGCTCATTTGCAATTGGATTATTTGGGGGCTTTTGCTATTGAGTTGTATGAGTTGTTTATACATTTTCGATATTAAGGCCTTATCACATATATTATTTGCAAACATTTTCTCCCATTTGGTAGGAAGACATTTCATTTTGTTGACGATGGTCTTTGCCGTGCAGAAGCTTTTAGTTTGATGTCGTCCTTCTTATTTATTTTTGCTTGTGTTGTTTGTGTTCTGGCATCAAATTAAAAGAATCACCAATAAAATACATCAAGGAGCTTACTGCCTGAGTTTTCTTCTAGGGGTTTTATGGTTTCAAGTCTTACATTTAACACTTCCATCCATTCGGGGTTAATTTTTATGTATGATGTAAGGTAGTGGTCCTTTTTCTTTTTTCTTTTTCCTTTTTTTTTTTTTTTTTTTTTTTTTTAATGTGACTGTCCAGTTTTCCTAACACCATTTGTTTAAAAGACTGTCCTTTTCCTGTTGTATATTCTGGGCTCTTTTATTGCAAAAATAATTGACTATCTATGTGTGGGTTTATTTCTGGGCTCTCTGTTCTGTTCCACTGATCTGTGTCTGTTTTTATGCCAGTACCATACTGTTTTAATTACTATAGTTTTGTTACTATGGTTTAAAACCAGGGAGCCTAAGGGATCCCATCAGAGCAGCACCCACAAAGCCTCCAGCTTTGTTCTTTTTTTTCTTAAAGCTGGCTTTGGCTCTTCGGAGTCTTTTATGGTTCTGTGCAAATTTTTAGAATTATTTCTTTCCCCGTGAAAAATGTGATTGGTGTTTTAATAGGGATTGCACTGAATCCAAAAATTGCTTTTAGTAGTATGGACATTTTTGCCAATATTAATTCTTTTAATCCATGAGCATGAAGTATCTTTCCATTTACTTGTGCCTTATTCAATTTCTGTCATTAATGCCTTATAGTTTGCAATGTGTGGGTGTTTCATGTCCGTAGATAAATTTATTCCTAGGTACTCATTCTTTTTGATGCAGTTGTAAATAAGATTGCTAAAAGTAGGAAATTTAAAACTCAAAAATGAAACAAAGATTATTGCTAACAGTAAATTCATTTCCTGTCGAACGGACATAGTGATGACTTCGTGTCAAAGAGTCACTGTTTTTCCTGACTTGAAAAAGCATTTCATACGATCAACTATTTCATTTTCACTAATGTATCTTTTACTAAGTTGACCGATTCTTTGGCCGAATCAGTCTCATTGAGTTTCTCCCCCACTCTTGCCTCATCACCTAACAATCAGCCTGAAACCTCCCTGCTCTGTTCCTGAACTCCTTTTGCTCAGAAAATGGCATCTGTTATTTGAAATGATACATGCCTTTCTCTTCCATGATTGGCACTGGGGATCTTTCTGTGCATTAGGAATTTATTAACTGTGAAAATCACAGATATAATCTGTTGAATCGGCAGGGATGGTGGATATATTACAAGTTTCAAATGGAATCCACACATTTTGAAGGTTAGATGAGGTTAATTCATGATGGTGTCAGCACGCCTGACTTAATCATTGCTGGTAAAACACAAACAAGTTCAAAAGAAGTTTCTTCAAAGGCAAGCCCAACTATTGGATATATGTGCATTCATGCCATTTGCTGATAATTTTGTGTGCTTACATGTAGGATTCACAGAGGTCCCTTAAGCCTTACTCTTGGTTTATGCCTAAAATGCTAAGTAGGCCCATCTGCAGAATTGAGACATCTGAATATATGATGAAAAAGTGCATGTTTGGGCCAGGCTGAGCAGCTGTCATTTTTTATTTGATCAAATTTGAGCTACAGATCTTAGATCACACATGGGACACAGCCTTTGGCTACTCTGGATGGAATGTATTTCAGATGGTGCAGTTGATTTACGAGAATAGGGTGTCTGAGACAATGCTCCCTTAGCAGCCCATTAACTATCTTATAGCAAATACATGTTGGGCTTAAGAATCCCTCTTTGAATAAAAGAGAACATTTTTTGGTAGATAATGTGTATAAGTCCAGATTCTGAGTATTAGAGCATCTAGCTGAATATCATCAGTATAGCATTTTATCAAGTACAGACCACTGTACTTACTTTTTTGACTTTAAAATTTCTTAATGTTATGTGGTCAGCTCTGTGGATCAATTCATGATAGAATTGCTCTTTAAAGATGAAGTAAATTGCTCCTCTGGAACTATCTACAAAATTGGTTATATTTTATACAAATTAAAAGGGGTGAATCCTTAAAAGACGCTAAAGTTGTATTCAGTTCAGCTCGAATAAAAAGACTCAGTGTTTAGAGTTAGATCTTATGAGAGTTCTTACTTTAAAAAATTGGTTGCAAATAGTTAATGTATTGATGAAAGGATAAAAATTGTAATGCAGGGATAGAGTTTTAAAAATCAATCTATTAGATAATATTTGACTCTTCGGTAACAATATTATAACATGAATTTCCTCTCTCTTTAATAATGTGTATGAATCTTTTCCTCATAGCATCTGTTCTAAATCAGTCTATTTTCCCATTGCTTTTAAAATCAGGTCAAGGTTAATCTCCTATTCCATGTTTGCTTTCCAGGCATTAGTCATGAAACTGCTGATGAAAAGGTGATTTTTGGCATTGAATTTAATTCAACCTTTCTGGAATGTATACCTAAATCCCAACAAGCATCTATTAAGTGGTATATCCAGCGGTCAGGAGATGAGCATCGAGAGGAGGTAAGTTATAGTCTTCAAAGAATGCTCATCTCGAGGGAAATAGTGTAAAAGTTAAATCAAGTTTTGGTGGTGAGAGATGTTCAATGTTTAGTGCCGTATGGCGCTCTCCTCATTATTTGGGGTAAAGAGGAAAATACTAATTTATACGCACTAACATGGAAGATAACAATGCTTTTGATATGAATAGGACAACTTAGGAGCGAGCACCTGGGTGACTCAGTTGGTTAAGCATCCAACTCTTGATTTCGGCTCAGGTCATGATCTCATGGTTCATTAGGTCGAGCCCCGTGTTGGGCTCTGGGCTGACAGTGCAGAGCCTGCTTGGGATTCTCTTTCAGCCCCTCCCCTGCTTGCATTAATAAACTTAAAAAAAAAAATAATAGGACAACTTAATACAGACACATTAATAAAATATAATTAAAATTAGATTGAATATTTATAAGAAATTTACATATTTTTTTTCCAAATTTTCATTCTCATAGATTGTCTGTATTTTAGAGCAATTCCCTGGTCAAAAACAAGAACACATATTTTCCCCCTACGGTAGGGTAAGGAGTAAATTTTGACTGTGTTTACACTTAGGTCATAATAGTGGTTTAACTATTGTGTTTAACTTAGATCACAAAGTGAAACAGGTTGAATATGGATACAGAAAGAAATACCTATCTTTGTCATATCAGGTGAACAAGTTGGATAACTATCTGGACATGTACCCCTTCACTCTGGATGTGTTAAAATTAAATTAGCAAAAGGAAAAGCAGTATGGGTGTTCTCTTTATCTTTTGACTTTTTCTGTTTGAGTCTAAGACATACATATGATTGAAACATACAACAGAAATTTTGTGAGGTAGATAAATTATATATGTTGCTGAACTTAATGAGATGACTTTGGGTAGTCTGAGAAATCCTGTATTATTATTTGGTGCCATGAAACAAAGGGAAAAAGGCAAAGTTTTTATTTTTCTCTTTCAGTGCCTAAGAGAAACCAGTGACACTCAGTACAGAGTTCTAATATTCCCAATAGTAAACCAAGGATATTGTAACGAGTAATGGAATGAACTCAGGATTCAGAATTCGATATTTGATTGAATCGCAGTCCTGTGTTTGGTAATATCATTGAGCCTGTATGCGCCAGGATTTTCTAAAGTGAACGAAATAAATTCAAAAGTTACTATGAAAGTAAAATGAGAAAATACAGATGAGAATGTGAATTTCAAAGCAGAGGATTACTCACAAGTGTAAAATACACTTATAAAATTACAGATACGCGGGGCACCTGGGTGGCCCAGTCAGTTAAGTGTCAGACTCTTGGTTTAGGCTCAGATAATGATCTCACACTTTGTGAGTTCCAGCCCCACACTGGGCTCTGCACTGGTGGTGCAGAGCCTTCTGCTTATGATTCTTTCTCTCCCTCTCTCTCTGCCCTCCCCCCCCCTCTTTCTGTCTCTCAAGTTTACATAACTTAAAAAAAATTGCAGATACTCTCTATCAGGAAGATGTGTGAAATAGGAAATAGCACTGGTCATGGTTTCAGCTTGACTGCTGAGGATTTATGAGCAGGTTGAGAAGTTTTCCTAACACTCAATTTCTCTGTCATATAAATAGGCAGAGCAGATGCTCTAAAATACCAGCCTCCTTGATAAGTCTATAAACATTTAAAATAATACATGTAATCGGTCAGACATTAGTAGAGAATAGTGGTTCTCAACTGCAGGCGAATTTGCTGCTAGTGTTCACATCTGGCGATATCCAGAGACGTTCTTGGTTGTCACAGCTGGATGGACGGTGGGTTGAGGGTGCTATTGGTATCTCTTGTGGGTAGAGGTCCGGGATGATGTTAAACATTGTTCAGTTCAGAATCCCTCACAAGAATGAGTTTTCTGGCCCCAAATCTCAGTAGTGCTGAGGCTGAGAAGCCTTGCAGTAGAAGGACCAAGTTGATCATAAGAAATTGATGGAAAGATATGTTCTACCATTACATTAAGGTGTTAATATCTTTCTCTTCATCTGAAATCTTCAAGAACAAATGTTTTTATTAAAATGTTGACTCTACATGCTTAATACCAAGGGAATACTCCAGTGATTGTCATGTCTGATTTCTCCAATAAAACTTGGATTCTTCATCATTACTGACATACATATATTCTAAGATTACAGCATATCCGTATTTATAATACATGTTTATCTTAAGGGCCCCATTTTTTCCAATATATATTAAAGTATTATCTGACATGGAAGTGATTATAAAACTTGGAAACATAAAGCATTAACTTTTTATCGAAGAAATATTGAATCTGAATTTTAACATGCACATTTTTAGTTACATTGTAATATTTTACTCTTAAATGTCCCAAACCAGCAGTTTTAATTTTATAGCTAATAAAGTTTGATAATTTCTCACCAGTTAAAAGTAATTCTTTAAATATGATGCTTCTTCCATGGCAAATTTAATCTGACTTTTAAAAGACTATGGTACTCTGCTTGGGGGGGGGTAGTCTCCTAGTTCTAGACATATACATTTGCCTATTCATGTTTCCATTCGCATCTTTCATATTCCTGAAGAGGCAACGCATTCCTTTAATGTACCTTTTAACAGTATATCATATGGTCATGGTGGTACCATGCTCCATGAATTTTAATGGGGCAGAAATAGTGTATTTTACTTAAAAGTATGCTAGCTGTAATATTTCAACTGCTATTTTCATCTACCTTTGTAAGTAGGTAGTTACACATTGTCCAGGATATGCAGTCCTGCTTCCTGAGCTGAGGAAAGGGGCAAAATCCAGACTAGACTTGAGGCATTTTTCCCAGCAGGCTGTCCTCTGCTCCTTACCAAGAAGGTCACAGTTTGGAATCTTTCCCCACTGAAAAAAAGCCTGCGGGAGGGACTAGAATCTCCTGTGGCACAGAGCCTGTCACCAGCTTATTCTCTGCCAGGAGGAGAACATTTCCTTACTGAGCTGTTTCACAGTTGGGTGCTGTTGGGGAGGTCATGAGTCAGTTATCTGCTGACTTCCTTATAAAGCTGTTCTTGAAATTGATGATGTTTATGCTGTAAGTAGCAAGTTAATCGGCAGTCCCTGAGCTTCTGTTGAACTTTTGGGGTCTGAATGACTAGAAGAGGTAATACCTTATGCCATTTGTGGGAGTATTTTCTTGTGTGTGTGTGTGTGTGTGTGTGTGTGTGTGTGTGTGTGTGTTCAAAAAATATTTTAAACACATCTTCAAGTATTTGTATTTTTCCATGCGTAGGTCTTTGTTTTATTGTCATTCTTTCTATTATAAAAGCAATATAAATGGTTTGGAAAATATAGTGACACATAGAGAATTATGAGGCCTCTAATGATGTCTATTCCATTTTTTTTTCCACTAACCATTACGCTTTGAGCAGCTTTCCTTATCATTCAGTTTGAATACCATGTTTTTTCCTAGCCCTAAGCCCGCCGCCCTGACACCACAGTCTTCCATGATTATTCCAAGTTATTTAAATAGCACGTGTTTCCTCTTTGAAAAAAATAGTGGTCAACTTCCTGATATCTAAATCTTCCTCTGCTCTTCTGTTTTCTTAGGACATATCTTTTGAGGTAAAATAACTGAGTGAAAAGTTATCTTTATGGCTTTTGATGAGCAGCTGTATATTGCTAATTTCTTGTCAAAATCACCATATATGAATTTGCCTTCTCATACTTCATAGTTGTCAGTTTCCATTGTATTTGAAGTGCTGTACCCATCATTTGTTTAGTTAATTTATTTATTTTTATTTATTTCTAATGTTTTTATTTACTTTTGAGAGAGAGAGAGAGTGAGCGAGCATGAGTGGGGGGAAGGGCAGAGAAAGAGAGAAGGACAGAGGATTCAAGCCAACTCTGGCTGACATCAGAGAGCCCGACGTGGGGCTTGAACTCACAAACTGTGAGATCATCACCTGAGCCGAAGTCGGATGTTCAACGGACTGAGCCACCCAGGCTCCACCATTTGCTTAGTTTACATTGAAGTATTCATTAAAAATGATTTTCACAGGGGCACCTGGTTGGCTGAGTCGGTTAAGCATCCAACTTCGGCTCAGGTCATGATCTTTCGGTTCATGAGTGCGAGCCCTGCATCGGGCTCTGTGCTGACAGCTCGGAGCCTGGAGCCTGCTTCACATTCTGTGTCTCCCTCTCTCTCTGCCCCTCCCCTGCTTGCATTCTGTCTTTCTCTCTCTCTCAAAAATAAACATTAAAAATTTTTAAAATTATTTTCACCAACTCTTTTAAACTCTATTATTGATGTGAACATTTTAATGCTGTGCATAAGTAACTTATTATGTTTTATGTCTCTAAAATGTGTGTTCCTTACATAAAAGAGTTTTATATTTTACATAGACAAATCTATAGATTTATATCTCGATGATGTCTCACTTATGATGCTTAGAAACTCCTTCCCTAACGAAACAGCAAATATATATTTTCCTAGTTATTACCATTTTATTCTTACCATTGCAGTTTGCATTTTATATTTACATTTACTCTAAGACACCAGATTAATCTAGGGGCTAGTGATGTATAAATTCCATTTTTTTTTCTTTTAAAGAACGAATCAATTGCCTCAGAACTATTTTTAAATAAGTCTTCCTTCTATGTTTGTTGCAGAAAAGAGATATTCTTGAAGGCCTAGTCACTTCGAAGACACATGCCATGCTTTAGCTATGAGAGATCTGACAGGCAAATTATCTGCAAGGGAATTACCATTAGGCCGCTATTATTGGAGAGCAGAGTCCCTGACCTTTACCTGCTGCTTCATACCTAAATGTCCTTTGTCCCTCTCCATGCTACTCTTCTCGTGTTAAATGAATTGCCCTTCACTGAAGATCTACATTTAATAATGCCAAATATATTATCCTTGTTCACATTAGGCAAATGGATGGTCGACCCCAGTTCGAGCGTGGTTTTGATTTAGCGGAGCAGTTTTTACTTATCACTCTCAGAGTGGAGAAAATTCCATGAGTTTAAATCAGAGGCCAGAGATTACATTATCTCTTTGTAAAGGAGCTGAATTTTCTAAATGGACTGTGCTGACATCTCACTGTGGAGATACAGCCTGCGTAATGCATCCTGTTCCAGGATGGAAGGCAAGCAGTACAGAGGAGGAGAACGTGAAGTAGACAAATGTGAATTAGCCGCTTAATTTCTGGGCCGCAGCTTCCTGTCTCTAGATAGCAAAAAAACCCTATGAAAATATAGCAATTCCAACTGTATTTTATTAGAAATACTATTTCAATCAAGGCATGTTTTTGAAAATTGACAAAGAAAAAACACTTAAATGATCTAATAAACATTAGATAAATCCAGAAAGAAATTTATTAAAGTGCATTTTATATCTATAGGTCAAAAAAAAAAAAAAGAAAAATTAAGCATTCCATGGAAGAAAGAAAAGGGAAGGATCACACTGGACTAAGGAAATGCCAGGTGTTTATGAAACTCTGAGTCCAGTAGGGACAGACATAGACGCAGAAGGAGGGAAGAGAGCTGGACTTCAGAGTTAAACAAATAAACAGGATACAAAAAGAGAACAGCAGAGATAATGAAGTGTTACATCATATGTGCGAAATCAAAGTCATAATTTCTTCCTGTCAGGAGATTAAAGAGAACAATAAAAAGTAGTGAGTCAGAGCTGTGACAGCTCTCTAAAAGCCACATTAAGCGCAGCTTAAACATCAGCAAGAGTTCCAGTTATGAAATCTAGAGATGAACTGAAACTGAAGTCACCCACCTTGACTGTCATGCTAATAACCACAGGCCATTTTCTATTAAGAGGAAATTACAAAAAAATAAAAGCCTCAGAACATCACCTCTCCAGCTTTCCAGTGACAGTGCAGTAGTCTATAATGTTGCTAATAATACCTCACACTTTAACCTTCCAAGAGCTTTACTCTTAACCCCCCAAATACACCATATGCTCTGTCACCAACTTGATAAATGGAAGCCCCATCGGAGAAGATAAATGAGTAATCATAGGAAGCAGAGTCGGCAGATAAGTACCAGATCCTAGGCTTTGGAGGCAGAATTTTGTGATCTAAGATATATTTAAAATTTGAAGAATAATTCCTACAGGAAAATTATTTAAAGGAAAACGTGTACGTAACGTGTTAAATTTGAGATTAGTATTTCTGCTTAAGATGGACCCTTGCGAATCCTACCAATTCAAGTTCACATTTGTTATTTTAGGCGTGAGACTCCCCCATTTCTGTGAATGTAAGTGAATGACAACAGCGTTTTTAAGTGCCTGGGCCTTTAGAGTAAGTCCATTAAGAAAAAAAAAAAAAAAATAGCACACACAAGAATCACCAAATGGGGAAAGTTAAGGGAAACAAACAAACAAAACCTTGACGGTGTGGATTCAGTGTAGAACGAAGGCAGCCTGGAGACCATTCAGCTTCATTAACCAGGGATCTGGGCTGTGACCTGCCTTTGGCCTCGCGTGGTACCCCACCAGCTGCACTTCTCTGGCACAGAGGGTGGTTGGCTATATACTTGTTAGTTAACTGGGCTGGTAGCCAGAGATGTTTCTTTTCCTTTGCTCATATTTCCACAATTGGAGGGACTTTTTCCTACATATTTTTCACATAAAGATGCAGTGTATAATCCACCCACTGTGAATAAATTTAATTTAGCCGTCTTTATGCCTCCTTGATTTCCATCCACTAAAAGTCTACAATTCAGGGACAGATGTGTAAACTGGGAAATCTTCCAGACTTCTTTGTTGTTGTTGTTATTCTACGTAGTGCCGAGCCACTCAACAATATTCCACATGAAACAGGGCTCTTGTGTCGGTAAACGCGCCTCCAGTTATATTGAAGGTAGATTTGCTATTCACACCAGGTTGGGAGCCAGGCAAGCCTAAATGCTTGAATTGTCTTCCAGTGCTGTTGCTTCAAAGGGTAAAGGGCATCATGTTTCAGGAGGGGTTCTTTTTTGTTCATTGAGTTTTCTCACACTTGAAATCACATTACTAGGTCATGGTATACCGAGGTATGGCAAATATTTCCACAAATGACATAATCTAAAGTATCACATATACACACAGTATCAAAATTCAATCCATAGTAAAAAGGGAAATTCAGCTTTAAATGTTGCTAACCTTCTGACGATGGTCCTACTCAGTTACAGCTCTAACATCCCAAAAGCTGTATCCATGCTTTTCCCCTAGACTTTTAACAAGTCGCCACTTACGGTCTCCATATGCTGCTCAGCTCACTTACTGGGTGATATCCAGAAGACAGAGTGAATTCCTTTTGGAATCCTTGTTCTATTTCTACTTCACAGGTAGTAGCATGTGCTAAAATCCCTCTTTCTGCACGATGACTGTCAGTGTCCCGTTCTGGCTCAGAAATTCAGATACCAATTGGTGTTTTTAATATTCCACTTGGTACATGAAATTTCTGTAAAGATGGTCGGTTGAGAGTTTCCAGTTTTACTTCATTGTTTTTTATAGCTTTCATTCCTACCTGTAGACTGGGAGAAAAACGAACTATGTTCCAAAGGTTTAGTTAGATAAGAATGAGATGCAAACCTGCATCTTCGGGGGCTGTTACTTTTGTGGAATTTGTCACTGTCTTCCACTGTGGCTGGTAATATTATGCTTGATGACAGGGAGACGGGAATAGATCTCTTAGGTTCATCTGACTAAACCTAGGGAGCCTCTGTTCATTTGCTCATAGCCCTCTCTGCTTTTCATTTATTACCTCCATTTTTCCAATTCTGCAGTTGAAACCTGATGAAAGGATCATCAAAACAGAATACGGGCTACTGATTCGAAGTTTGCAGAAGAAGGACTCTGGGATGTATTACTGCAAAGCCCAGGAGCACACTTTTATCCACACCATAGTGAAGCTGACTTTGAATGTCATTGAGAGTGAACAGATGGAAAATACCCAGAGGGCAGAGCACGAGGAGGGGCAGGTCAAGGATCTGTTGGCCGAGTCACGGTTGAGATACAAAGACTACATCCAGATCCTTAGCAGCCCAAACTTCAGCCTCGACCAGTACTGCGAACAGATGTGGCACAGGGAGAAGCGGAGACAGCGAACCAAGGGCGGCCCCAAGTGGAAACACATGCAGGAGATGAAGAAGAAACGAAATCGAAGGCATCACAGAGACCTGGATGAGCTTCCGAGAGCCATGGACACGTAGTTTTTTCTTTAATTTAAAGAAAAGCATGCTTTACCTGCAAAAATAGAATCTTCTGTTTTGTACACCCCATATACGAACTCATAAGAGCTTTCCACAGAGTTGTGCTAAGGCAAAGGACCCAAGAACGATAATCTGAATAAGACTATATGTGGTGAATATGGCATAGCGAGGGCAAATGATTCATCTGAACCGGTTTTCTGAGAACTAAACATGGACTTGCAAAGTAGTAGAATTAGCCTCAAAATAGGGGCTTCCCACTTGTAAATGTTTTATGTCCTGAGTTTTTGAATTTGTTATGTCATGTAAATACCTGAGGTCAGCAAGCATCAAATTTTATATTGTCATAAGGTGCTTTATTTCCCTTGCATGGACGTTAAGGATGGAGTTGACCATGCAGTTGTGCTATATATATGTTCTTATGAACAGATATATCAATTCTGCTCTAGGACTGGCTACCACACGGTAGGAATTGGAAGACACAAATGCACACAGCCCACACTATCAACAGGATCTTTCCCGGTTCACTCTTGGTTCATGGTTTAGGAGTTTGGAGAGGTGCATTATTTCAAACTACAGAGGTTACGTTCGTTGTACTGCAGTGTGATTTACTGAAGGTATAAATGCTCCTCCCAGCATTCCTTATGACTTGTCAGGAGAAACAGGTTCGTGGAGAGAAGTTAGTGCTCGGTTATGTGTTTTTAGAATATATGCCGAGCTTTACAGGGACGGAATGCTTCATAAATATTTTAATAAGACATGGGAAAACATTTTAATAAGGGAAACACCATGATGTATACTGCATCCTAATGGGAAGGCATACAGATGGGATTTGTTAAGAGACAGAAAGAAAGACAGCCATAAATTCTGGCTTTGGGGAAAACTCGTATCCCCATAAAAAGGAAGAACAATCACAAATAAAGTGGGCGAAATGTAATGTAGCTTTGGTCACCAGGGTATAAGTAGCTGCCAATTTGTAATCCATCTGTTAAAAAAATTCTACATTATAACAAACTGCTAGCGAAAGTCTGAGGAAAAGTAAATTTTCTAAAAGATCATGGGAAGAATGAACACAGATTTATTTACAACCAATGGGATTTCAGTAGTACTTCCTCTCTTTTTTTCTAAAATTTCATTGTACTCTGTGAATTATTTCCATTTACTGCCTTTATTCTCTCCTGAATATTGGATTATTGGATTTTATTTGAGTGAATAGGAAAATAACAATATATGCATATAGAGAGAGATAGAATTAGGTAGACTAGAGTGGTGGGGAGTGGGGATATATATTTGTTGAATAACAGAACAAATGCAAAAATTTTGACAACGGAAAGGGTTAAATTAACTCTTTGACATCTTTTCTTCACACAATCTTTTTGCATTTCTGAGATTATATGCTGTAATTCAAGTAACATTGCTTTCGTAATTTAATAATAAATAAGCCTAATGCATGTAAAGAAACCGAACTCGCAGCATTAACCTAAACATTTTTCATATTTTGTTAGCACTTTCGAATGTTTCCAATTTGACTTTCCCTCTCTGCATACGTATGGTATGTTTCCTGCCTGTGGAAGCAGGACTCACCTTTCCTTCTTGGAACACAAAACCCTTAGCCTTCTTCTGTTTTGCCTCTTCACGCCCTTTTTAGTGTGAAATGAAAAATTAGTCACTTCCTCACATGGAAGGCAGCCTTTCAGAAAACTGAATAGCAGACATTGCTCGTTTATCATGCATGCTGCATATCTTGAAAGAAGAGCCTCTGAGAACCTGTGTGGTTAAAGGGCACCTTATTAGAGTTCAGTGTCATGTCTGTGACTGACTCGATGTTCAGAACATTCAATCTTACGTTCATTTTATTTGTCTTGCTTACCTATGTCAAAGTAGTCACACTGCTATGTGAGGTTAAGTACCTCTTTTGAAATGATACCGTAAATATTTGTAGGTGTTTCACTATACAGAAAGCTTAAATAAGTTTTTGTTTGTTTGTTTGTTTGTTTTTAAGGTGAACCAGACACACTCTTTAAAAGTAATGCATAAGAAAGCTGTAGGGAGATCAGGCTAATTGAATATCATAATGAGAGTGTCTGTAACTTTGGATTCGCTGGGTCTAAATGTTCCAGGAACTCATAGCAAGCTCAAAGCAAATAAATGGGAGGCTGTTTTATTTTTAAGATTTCCTGTATATCAGACAGTCATGATCAAAGCAGAGATGGCTTTGGGAAAATTACATGAAGCTCAAATGTTAGGATTGACTTCTGTAATAAATTTGGTTTTCATCAAAATACGAATGGTCAGGCCATTTTTTAACTGCTCCTTTTTAATCTTAATTATTTAGATAAAGTGTGGGCAACTTCTTTTACCCTACAGCTAATATTTGGGCTGCTTTAGATCTAAAACATTAACTTATGGTAATTGCTTAAAATATATTTGAAATATTGAGTAAATATTGAGTGAAACAAAAAGTCATAGAATAAAAAAAATATGGACAAAGATTTATGTGTATTTGGAAAGATAGAGGACATCTAAGCTCCATTGAATTTTTAACCTTTTAATTGCCTGGAACACTTAAGACAGCGTGAATGTATAAAGTCTGGGGCTGAGACAAAATATATACGTCCTCACCACTGAAGGTTTTACCAAAATTTCCTTGAAATCATGAAAACCAAAATTATAGTCATGGTTTCAAAAATGCTTGCTAAGAAATCAGCTATCTATGGAGAGGTCTTAAAATGTCTGCTTATTCTTGGTTTCATATTTCTCTCCCCTGTTTTGAATACATATGTCTTTAACTTGCATATTCTTGCCTGCATTTCATTCCATCTATTTATGCTGCTAAATGGAATTCTGCCTTTCTGCATACATTTACATTCAATTCATTGGGAATTTTGAGAGTTTGCTTAGAAATGAATAGTAATTAATTTATGTAGAAGCTTTCTTTCCTCCAAAGAGCTCAAAACACTACATTCATATTACTGAATAAACATTTTGGAAAACCAACCAAATTACTTAAGAGATGGAACAGTAGTCAGAGAAATTCAGAAATTTGCAAAAGCTACAACAGTAGAGGAATCACAATCTGCACCAAATCTCACCAATGTTTGGCTAACTGATGCTCATTTTCAATACGCTACCTGCAAAATTGTCTTACTCTTGAATTCTGCCTTTGGTCAATATTTCAGTTCTTTTATGCTGTTAAGTTTTGTTCCTGCTGAATTGTATAGACTCAATTAAAAACTGAGTTTACAGTGGCCAGTGACTGTTTTTCAACATTATCAAAACTAAACTTTCAAAGTTTTATGTTAACCACATGTCCACAGAATATTAAGTTGAATAAGAACATTAATTAGACACTGGTATTTTAAACTTAAATATAAGCTATATTTCATATATATAATAAATACCAATGAAAATCAAAACTGAAATGGCTTCTCTTTAGAATGTTCCATTTGTCGCAGACAACATGTTGGAAAAGTGATTAGCCTTACTGGGAATGGATAGTTTAGAAAAAAGTGATATTTGAAATGTTTTTATAGAAAGATGTATTTTTCTCAGTAAATGACCACAGCATTTTAATAATTTAGCTTACAAGTGAGGTTAAAAAACAAGATTTAAAATTCCAATATTGACAGTGCAAAGATATGAATACGCACATGAATTATACCTCTCGTTTAAATATTTTGTAGTGTAAATTATTTATGGTAAGTTTGAGATAGAGGATTTTTTGGGAAAGGGCAAAAATCTATCAGCTAGTCATGTAATTTAATTCTGGTATTGTAAGTGGTTACCAATCAATTTTCAATTACAGTTTTGCTATTTTAAAAGAAATGTAGTCTTGTAATCTAAAATAATTGAAAATTGTCAAATGTATATTTTGGTTGTATTATATAATAAAACACAAGCATTAGTGTTCTATGGTTATAAACAGAATGTTGGTTTGTGTGCAAGTTTTGTTTTCAAACCCTAAACATGGTAACCGAAATTTATGCAGGGAATTGCATTAAGAATAAGTGTCTCTCCCCAATTAATACAATTATGTAGCTACCCTTTACTGTGATCTAAATTTAGACTTTGGCAGACTGACATAAACATTACTACCCGAAGTAACTACTTTTAAGACTTCCAGTGATCACCTTATACATAAAATTTGAAAATACTCACCTATATGTTTAGCCCTATGACTATAATTTATTAAAGGAGTAAGCCGAGGTTTTTGGTTTTTGTCTTATAAAGAAACATCTTGAATTTCTTTTACAGAATATTCTATTTCTGGTCAATTTGGTACATTTGTGAAGGATAGTTTATATTTTCAAGCAGATAATACATAATACCCCCCCAACCCAGTTATGAAATAGCTTGTAGAGATATTGTACAGAAAAATGTCAGGTTTTCTGTGTGCTCTGACAATCTTCAAACATGAGTGTTTACAGTTATGTATAATCCTTGAATGAAAAAAATATAGATATATTGGCATTCTTAGTAGAACCTTAGTAGGATCATGTCCAAGTCATTAATATAAATAGAATATAATACAAGCTCAGTCACTGAGACAATTCCAGTTGTATTTGTTTGAATATAGAAAAGTGCTTGAGTGGGGCGCCCGGGTGGCTCTGTGGGTTGAGCGTCTGACTTCGGCTCAGGTCATGATCTCACAGTCCGTGAGTTCGAGCCCTGCGTCGGGCTCTGTGCTGACAGCTCAGAGCCTGGAACCTGCTTCAGATTCTGTGTCTCCCTCTCTCTCTGCCCCATCTCCACTCATGCTCTGTCTCTCTCTGTCTTAAAAATAAATAAAACATTTAAAAAAATAAAAAAGAAAGAAAAAGAAAAGTGCTTGAGTAATTCTCAAGGCAAGAGAAACAAGAGTTGAACATTTAAGTTGAGAAGTAAAAGCATCTATAACCATGTAACTTGTTACCTGCATTAACAGTTTTTCTAGTCCAGGGAAAAGTCTTGCCCAGGAAGATGGAGCTGAATATAACTTTATTGTTTCTTTCAGAAGTTGATACACTTTTCCTTGGTGTATATATTGGTACAAAGACACATCTTGGAGAATGTTTGGGTATACCCAATTAGGTTTAAAAAGCACATGTTCCAAGAACCAGCTTTTCACAATTACATACGTACCCTTGAGAGCCTTTTCCACATGTGCAATAATAGACATTTTTAAAAATAGTTATTCTAGAATTAATTATAATAGAAAAAAGGAGAACAATCTATTTTCTACAAGAAGAGAATGGATAAATTGAAGTATAGTCACTAAATGGATACAGAAATTTAAGTGAAAAAAATGTCTGTGTGCATCAACATAGAAACATGTCAGAAACACTGTTAAATGAGCAAAGTCAAGGAGTGTAGGAATGCAAGCAGAATTACACTGGATGTCAAGTTTAAAGAAGCAAATGATACTGCTTATGGATACGTACATTCATATATAAGTAGTAAACACATGAAAAAACATTTCTGGAAAAGTTAAACCCCAAATTTAAATAGATTTTCCTCCAAGAAACAAGAGAAAGAGGATATAGGGAGCTACAACTGTTTCAATAAAGTTTTGCTTTCTTAAAAAACATGCCTAAGCCCAGTGTTATATTTACATTACATATATTTGTAGGAACTAGTATATTTAAATGTTAATAATTGACGAAGTTGGTCATTGGATTGCAGTTTAAATATATTACTCTCAATACAATTCTGTGTGCTTGAAATATTTCACAATAAAAAGTAAATTAAGGATCTAAATCTCACAGAACAAATTATTCAATAATAGATTCTAAAGAGGGAGGGAAAGAGAGAAAAGAATCAGATATAGAAATATCAGATATTCAGCCATCATAATAGATGCAGCTTTCCAGCTCCAGTTACTCTCACATTACGGACTTTCTTGGACACCCTGATTATTTTTAAAAAACGTGACAGCTAGGACCTTGGTTGGCCTCAGGGACCCTCGGATAATGTCTAGTTTTCAAAGCAACACCTTATTGTTATGGAAATGCCTAAGGCATCTAGGATATGGAACTATATGCTTAATATGCCAAAAAGACTCCAAACAGCTGAGTTGGCCTTTCTTGGATTGGACACTGTTCAAGGTTGATATTTAAAATATAGAGTTCCTTCTTTCTGGCTTGCATATCAAAATTATAAACCAGCTTACACCCTTTAGGTAACTGAAGAAGAAAGAGAAATATTTATATCTTGCAAAATGTCTTTAAATGGTCCCACAAATCATTATTTTCTGTAGAAAGATTTTAGATTGATATAACTTGCCTTTTTAATTTACTATGGATGTTTTGTTTATGTGTAGAGATCGGCCAAAATTTAGCCCAACATTTTTGCCCTTTACCTATTCTCAATTTTATTGGGTCCTGATAGTGAGGGATTTGTGTATTTAAATATGTAATCGCAGGAGTATTTGGGGGTATATTCAGAGAGTATTAATTTAAAGTACGTCAACCTGAATAAGAAGAGAATGAAACCAATTTACCAGATGGGAAGTTATCATTTAGAATCAGGAAAAGGACTGCTTCATCCTATCCCTCTAAGCTTTTTATATATTGAAACAAGTACGATTGTGTAATTATCTTCAATTATTGAATTGTGTTATAAATGTAGCCCTTTCATACAGATCATTTTGACTACGGGAAACAAATAAAAAATTAGAGTCACCTGTTGTAATTTGTGTTGTTGCTCTAGTCTGAATTGATATTTGGAAGCGGTCTTAGGCTTCAGGGGCCACAGGCAAAGTTAAGAGTCAGAATTACCGTAACTTACTCCTGGGTGAAAACCATAGAAAGCTGGACAAGAAGGCAAAGGGCTGATTATTAGGAACTTTACGATTCACACGAGATAGAGATTTCATCCTGTGGCCAGGGGGAGACACTTTGGTATTTTTAAGCAGAGAAATGACAGAATGGTATCTCCATTAAATTTGCATACGAGAAATCAATGTAAAGTGAAAAATGACCTCTTGATTTCCATGCGTTGCAACTGGGTGGATGACAGTTTAAAAAAGGGAGAGAGAGAGAGAGAGAGAGAGAGAGGGAGAGAGAGAGAGAGAGAGGGAGAGAGAGAGAGAGATAGTAGTCCACACCCCCACTTTCCCTGGTTTTAATTACCCTGCTCAACAGCTATTCAGAAGTAGAGGATCCTCCTTCTGACCCACCGGCAGGTCACTTGCAGCCAAACGCTGCGTCACAACGCATGTCTCCTTCACCTCACTTCACCTGTTCCCGCGGGCGTGTTGCCGTCTCCCGTCGTCACAAGAAGGGTAAGTACAGTCCAATAAGATATTTTGAGAGCGAGACCACATTCACATAACTTTTGTTACAGCAGATCGTTACAATTGCTCTATTTTATTATTAATTTGTGCCGTTCATCTCTTCCTGCGCCCAATTTACAAACTAAACTTTATCATAGGGATGCATGTAGAGAAAATAAGAACAGCGTACGTGACGTTCAGTACTATCTGTGTGTTCAGGCATCCACCGGCGGTCTTGGAACCTATCCCTCACGGAGAAGGGGGGTGGTCACTGAAAAGGTTAGGGTGGAGGTCATGGTTTCAACATTAAACACCGAGTTTGGGATGATTTGAAAGAGTGTCGGGTAGGCAGTTTGAAACATGGGCTTGGTGCTCAGAAAAGTGAAAGCTGGGATTATTTGGTGGTCATGGTCGTAGAGGACGGAAGCAAGGCAACGGGGAATGCAGTAAACATAAGCAGACCTGGGTGGTCAACTTGGAGCCTACATTAGTGTGTGTCTCCTGATGTGAACTTGTCATTAATTTGTCTGTATCTTAATGAGATATCTCTCAGGTAGCAAAAAGCTTACAGAATTATGGATGTTCCTTGTTTCTCCCCCCAGAAACTAAACTGCTTGAGGACAAAGTCTGTATTCTTAGTATCTAGCAGCCTTTAGCAACTGAAAAAGAGTTAAACAAGTGTTGTGAAACAACAAAAGAGTTTTCCTCAAAATTATTATGATTCTTTATTTAAGGAACTGGTAAGAAAAAAATTCCACCAAATGGAAGCATTTTTAAAAATTCCTACCCCATGTGCTTCTTTTTAAATCAAATTGGTAAATTGATGAAGGCCCATTTTCATTTTGAATGTTCTTCTGTTTTAAACAGCAATTACAAACTGGTGTTGGGTTTTTTTTCTTTGATTCAGGTGGACTCAATGCCACAAACTACGAGATTTAAACTGATAGAAAGAAGGTCCATATAATTTGTGATGGATGGTTTGTTTAAGCGCAAGGACTTTAAAGTGGTCTTTAAAGAAAACTTGAAAGGTTTAAATTCATAGCGTAGTCAAGAATATAGATATCTCTGACAGAAATTCTTTGGTAAATAGCATTTTATTTTTGCCGTAGTATTTTCCTGTTTGATTTACATGAAAGGGCATCTAAGCGTTAAATGAAACTTCTTGGGAAAACATTCTACTAGACCTTTAATATCAAGTGCTGAATCTAAGCAAACCAAAGTTTTAACATTGTTTCTTTATCCATTTTGGCCCCTGTTTATATTGTCTAAAAATGTGACTGAGTTAGGTATACTGGCTACATTTACACTATCTCTTAAACAACAAAGTAAGTTTCTGTCACTTAGAACTATTAAGATGCATTACTTAAAATGCATTATGAATTTTTAAAAGTGAAATACTGACATATGAAAGTTTTGATTTTATTTTTTTAATGTTTTATTTATTTTTGAGAGAGAGAGAGAGAGAGAGAGAACCAGGAGGGAGGGTCAGAGAGAGAGGAAGACACAGAATCTGAAGCAGGCTCCAGGCTCTGAGCTGTCAGTGCAGAGCCCAGTGTGAGGCTGGAACTCACGAACTGTGAGATCATGACTGGAGCAGAACTCAGACGCTTAATCAACTGAGCCACCCAGATGCCCTGAGAGTTTTGATTTTAATTTGAATCCAGGAAGATGTATGTAATTTGCAAAAAACAGCTCTTAAATTTCCCATGCCTGAAAAAACAAACAAACAAACAAACAAACAATCCCCCCCCCAAAAAAAGAAAGGATTCCTAGCTTTAGCAAGAACTATTTCCTTTCTCTGTGATTATATAAAAACAAAAACAACGAACTACAGCCCTCTCTTTTGGACATAATACAAATTAAAGCTATTTGTAAATGTATTTATTTTATAAATCAAGCGTACAAATGATCTAAGTAACAAAAATATAAAAGTAATTATTTTTGAGTATGTAGAGACTCTGTTGTCTGAGATTTATATGATATAGATGTATATCTGAGGAATCTAAACACGAACTCCACACCACACACATTTAGACAACTGTCCATTGTTTTCCACTGTATCTTACTGAGAGAGCTACTAACATGGGTAAGTGGTTTGTGGTACCTCTTGCCAAGATGGTGAATTGGATAAGGTTCCAGTTTATCCTTTTTCATGTCAATATAATGGTGTGAGGGGAGATGAGGACCAAAGGGAAATAAGCGAGTGCTCTACTCGTCTCTTTCTGGTGGGGAGATAAAGATAAGCGTAAGGAATCAGTAACAGTGAATTGGCAGGATTATATGTCTTAAGTTAAAGAAAACCTCTATAGAAATTAAAACAAAACAAAACAAAAAAACTAGGCTCAATTCCAAATTTAACATGGGCAAGAGGGGATTATAGTTAAGAAATAGAGTGAGGGCCAGTGGAAAGAAAATTATTAAGAGGAAACATCATGGATAAGAGGGGATTCTGGTTAAACCAACTTAACAGGATTCTTGAGGAAGTCAGCCCTGGGTAATGAGATAACATCTAGGGATGGTGAAGGATGAGGAAATGATCGGATATCAAGGGTAATCAGACATTGAAGGTGGGGGATCCTGGATAAACTGACTTGACAAGATTTCTTTTAAAACTGGGCGATGCAGGTCCTACAGGATGGACTCTGAAGCCCAAGATCAAAGTCTAGTTGAGAAGAGGGTTTAGAGGGGCCTAAATAAAGTTGGGTGAAGGAGAGACTCTTTGTCAGTTTGACATCCCAAGGCCCAAGAAGTGGGGTAGTGGTAGAGGATGGAATACAGATGTGCAGCCTCGGGTTTTCACATGTTTATGCTAGGGGGCCCTTGAAGGTCAGCAAGCAAATAGAGTGACTCATGGGCCTGATGCCTGACGCATCCATTTACACTCTTGTTCCAGCTCTGCAAATATAATGGACTACCCTAGATTTGGGGATAAGATACACAAAGAGAGTGGACTTGCATGAACCAATGAAAACAATGTGTTTCGAACGGTGAACTATAATCAGCTCAAGCCTCCGTAGCTGAGATTAGGAGGAAAGAGAAAGAGTATTGCATTTGAGCACACCAATAGGACACAGTAGCTACTGAACTGCTCGTCTGTGGGAAAATCTGCCCCTTCGTGGACAAACATCTCACCATGGATGTTACTGCAGGAAAAGGGCTCCCTTCTTGGAAGGTAGCCATAGCCCAGATTTCCTAAATGAGTACTTTTAGATTGCTTTATTTGCACTGTAATATTGCTTTTATTTTAGTTAATTTTTGAGTGAAATATCCTTATGTGGACTTTCCCAAGATATTGGCCACGATCTGAAATAGAGCTTCTTGGGGGAAAATGTGATTGGAGTTTCAAACTCTGGAACAAAATAAACATGAAAGTTACTAAAACCAACCAATTACTGCATGCATACAATGTGTTAGCTGCTTTGCAGGCATGATCTCAGTTTATGCTCACATCAACACTTAGACATAGGAATTATTATCCATGTTTTTCAGAAGAAGCTAAGACTGGGCAGGGAATAAATGTGTGACTTAAAGTCATTACAGATACCGTAGAGCTGGTAAGTGGCAGAACCGAGATTCGCATCCTGGCTGTTTGATTCAAAATTCCAAGTTGTGCACAATAACAATACTGACTCTTGGCCCATTTGCAAATTGGACATGTCTATAATAAGTATTCTCATTACTGCTGTATTGAGACTTAGGTTTGTTTTTATTTATTAATTACCAATCATTATGGCAGTTAAACTTAATGGAATATAATCTTTATTAAATCCTTTAAAAGCCTAGTAAAGTAAATACTACTTTAATTTACATTTCCCCATGAAAAAACTCAGAATTCCAGAGATTAAATGAATTTACTAATGGCATTTTATTTTAGCCATACTAACATAGACATGCTTTGTGCCAGTTCTAAATGCTTTAGAAATATAAACTCATTTAATTCCACAGCCTCCTGCAAAACCAGTACTGTTTTCATCCAGATTTTACAAATGAGGAAACTGAGGCACCATAAGAGTAAATAACTTGCTTCAGGCCACATGGGGG
The DNA here is from genome assembly GCF_014898765.1 of Herpailurus yagouaroundi. Taxonomy (NCBI): domain Eukaryota; kingdom Metazoa; phylum Chordata; class Mammalia; order Carnivora; family Felidae; genus Herpailurus; species Herpailurus yagouaroundi. The sequence goes on from NW_024412391.1 coordinate 72,056,021, forward strand.
CAGAGACTGTATTTGAACCCAAGTTGGTTGGCTCTGAATCAGTCTGTGCTGTCTCATGCTGCAAACTGATGAAAGCAAGCATTGACTTTCAAGGCCAACCCTTAAACTCTGCTGTAGGAACAGCTATACAACATTATTACAGTCAAGAAATTATACTTAGGATGACTATTAAAGGACAAAAATAGAATAGTCATGGTATAAGTTTCTATGTTGCTGCATAAGAATTATTAACTGGATTGGAGCGCCTGCATGGCTCAGTTGGTTATGTGTCTGACTCTTGATTTTGGCTCAGGTCGTGATCTCATGATTCGTGATATTGAGCCCCACATCCGGCTCTCTGCTCACAGCCTGCTTAGGATCCTCTCTCTCTTCCTTTCTCTCTGCCCCTCCTCCCCTCTCTTTCTCTCAAAAATAAACAAACTTAAAAAAATAATTATTACATTTTTAACTTGATTTGTTCTCTTTCTTTCAAGATGATGTCTCATTCTTAAGATTTTCTGAATTAATATAGTCCCATGGATTTAGAAAATGCAAGCACAGAGATGGTGTGGAATGGCCTGGGACTGGGTGGTAGCTGTGGCACCACGTTAAAATATTTACGTTCAGGGGCGCCTGGGTGGCTCATTTGGTTAAATGTCCGACTTCAGTTCAGGTCATGAACTCGCAGTTCATGAGTTCGGGGCCCCCATGGGGCTCTGTGCTGACAGTTCAGAGCCTGCAGCCTGCTTCGGATTCTGTGTCTCCCCCTGTCTCTGCTCCTCCCCCCCCCCCACTCTCTCTCAAAAATAACTTAAGATTTAAAAAATATAAGGGCAGGGGAGGTGATGGGTACTGAAGAGGGCATCTTTGGGGATGAGCACTGGGTGTTGTATGGAAACCAATTTGACAATAAATTTCATATATTAAAAAAATAAAATAAAAAAATAAAAAATGTATATTTGTGTTTATATTTTCAGTTAATAACATTCTAGTCATTCATTCACATTTGTAAAATTGAAGCCATCCCTTCCATAGATATTTAGTTGCTTTTGTGTTTTAGCATGAGCCTTTCAACTAAAACAGTTGTGGTTTTCAGAGTGAGCATCATATAAATATCAAATTGAGGCTCTTTGCTAAGTCTGAAAGTGTCTGGTGGTTGGAAGTTACTGCTCTTCTGCTGAGAAGTAAGAGCGATAGTGTCTGTAGAGTTTAGGTGAATGATGGCTCCATTTTGGAAGGTATATTAGACAGGAAGCCTCTGCTGGAGGCTGAGAGGACTCAATTCCATTTTTTTCTTTTGGCGCAGACTGCTTTCTCTCCAGGGAGCCAAGTCTGTAATGAGGACATAAGTCAGGTAACACTATCAAGTGGAGGAGGCTATGCTTCACTCCAGAACAGCATTGATATATTCTTTGCTGACCAAGGTGCAGGACTGATTACACACAGAAGAGTGGATTCCAAAAGAAAGTTGTAGGCAGTTGCTATCATGTGCATTTACAAAAATAATGAGCTAGAGAGAACAGCTTGTCCTAAGACGTTGACTAGGGGCAAAAATAAATATATATATATATATATTTTTTTTTTTTTTTTGAAGTAAAGGGAGTAGTGATCAGTAACAGTCTAATTTATAAGTTTCTGGTGAGTAGAAGCCTGGCAATTTTCCGTGAATATTCTATTCTTTATTTCAAATTGTGTCCTATTCCATTTTATTTGATTTAAGTAATATTTATTATATGAACACATAGTGGATGAATATAGAGTATATAACCATCCGATATTATAAGAGTGAAGCAACATACGTTTATTAAACTGTATCTTTTCTTCCCCCTCAGGCCTCTTTGTAGAAGTTTCCATGTCATTGTTGAAGTGCAGAGATCCCTAACACAATAGGATCAGACATATTCCATTAGAACAATAATCTCCTTAGAAGCAGGATCTAAATTCTGTCTGTGTGTGTGTGTGTGTGTGTGTGCGCGCGCGTGTGTGTGTAGACATTTACTCATTGTTCTTTTTCTGCTTTGAAGATATATGACATGAAAAATTAATCTGGCTAGAGAAAAAGATGCAAAAAGTGCATGAAAAAATATGTTGTTGTTGTTGTTGTTGTTGTTGTTGTTGTTGTTTTTACAAGGATCTAAGTATGCTAGGAATTTGCCAGAGATTTATCTCTTGCTCTTCCTGGCATCATCTCCCATATGATTTCCATAATTTCTTACATCCTAGGAAACTTGTACAATATGATTCCTGGCTATGTCTCCACAGTTTAGACAGTCACAAATGTTCAACCATCTACTCATTTGACTCAATACATACCCTTCCTGGGTAGATGTGAACACACACAGTGAAGAATGGGTATCGAGTACATGCTTAGTTGTGCATCGTACTCATTTATATACAAGAACAGTGTGATATTGACATCAAATTACTTTCCTCTTTGATTCTATTACATGAGTCTCTTTTGGGTCTTCCTACTATCATGCCATTCTCTGTAAAGTCTTTAGTCTTTTTTCAGCTTCTGCTTATCTTGTCTAGTTCTTAAATTCTGACATACCCCAGGGAAGACTCACTTATCTGAAGCCATATCCCTTTGGTTCAAATCCACGCTCTACTATAGGAGAGCTATTTGACTTTAGGAAAGTTATTTATCCTTTATGTGGTCCACCTGTGTATTGAGGGTAACACCAGTGTTATAATATGCTCAATATAAGTATTAGCTATGATTATTATTCCCCACAGGCAACTTATTTTATGCCTTCGGCTCTGCCTGCCATTTCTATGCCAAAGATTCCCAAATAGGCATCTTGTATGAGGACTCTTCTCCTCAGCTCCAGAATGTTATGCTAAAATTTCTGTTAGCTACCACTTTCTGGATTTACCATTCATCTCAAAGTAACATAAGTAAATCTAAACACATGACTTCATATTTTTTATTTTGGTGGATGGCAACATCCAAAATTTTCCCTCTCCCCATTTTGATCCCACATCTGGTATCAACTGTTATCATCAATATACCTTCCCGGTGTAGATTCTTTTTTACTAAAGACCTTATTTTTTTAGAGCAGCTATAGGTTTTTTATAAAATTGAGAGGAAGGTATAAGGATCACTCATGTACTCCCTTCCCATATGTATGCATAGCCTCCCCCATTATCAGCATCACTGATCAGAATGGTGCACTTTTCACCAAGGATGAACCTCCATCATAATTACCCAAAGTTCATAGTTTACTTTAGGGTTCACTCATGGTGATGTGCATTCTATGGGTTTGGACAAATATATAATGACATATACATCAGTACATTATACAGAGTTTTTCCCTGCCTTAAAATCTTCTGTGTTCTACATATTCTTCTCTCCCCATCACCCCCTACCCCTGACAACCAATGATTTTATTACCATCTCCGTATTTTGCCGTTTCCAGAATGCCACCTAGTTGCGATTATACAGTATATAATCTTCTCAGATTGGCTTTTTTCACTTCATAACATGCACTTCAGTTTTTTTCCATGTATGTCATGGCTTGATAGCTATTGTCTTTTTAGTAGCTGAATGATTTTCTGTTGTCTGGATGTACCATGGTTTATTTGTCTCTTCACCTACTGAAGGACATCTCGCTTGCTCCCACATTTTGGCAATCATGTACAAAGCTCCTATAAACATCGGTGTGCAGATTTTGGGGTGGATGTGAATTTTCAACTCTTTTGGGTAAGTACCAAGGGATGCAATTGCTGGATCATATGATAAAATACGCTGAATTTTGTAAGAAACCATCAAACTGTTTTCCAGTGTGGCTGTACCATTTCTTCATCAGTATTTGGTGTTGTCTGTGTTCCAGATTTTGACCATTCTAATAGGTATGTAGTAGTATCCTACTGTTGGATTCTTTATGGGGCTGAAAAACCAATGTATGATCCCAGAGAAAGAGAATATGTAAAGGCTAGCACTATTTTTAAGTTATACTTATATGGGACAGTTAAAAGAATTTGAAGACAGATCTTGACAATGTAGAGAGGAAAACACACGCTGTGGAGTAACATCCCTGGAGACAGATGGAAGAAAAAAGCTTCTGCTCCCTTATATTGCATACTATTAGGTTTTTTGAGGACCCAGGAACCCATACTATTGAATCACAAGAAAGTAAAATAAATAGGTTCCTTTCATGTACAGCTAAACCTCCACTGGAATTTGATCTATTTTTTTTCCTAGAATAAGTGTCTGTGATACTATCATCAAAACTTCTTTTTTATAATAAACAGTCATAAATTCATTCCCTGTGAAAGTATGATAACAACATAATTATTGTACAAGATTGGTATTTAGTCCAAATTTTATCTTGGCTTAAAAATAACAGTTCTCACTAATGGCAATAATCAGATTTTGCTTTCTCAGTTATCTTCAGTTTGGTAAAAGTATTCTTACTATTCAGTTTACCACATAGTTTATAAGACGTCCAGAGGAAAGTTCCAAAAGTCCTTTACATAAGAACATTATTATCTGCCTCTCAATCCATAAAAGTTACAATTCCACTCTAGTTTTATTTACTGAGCTAAGTGCTCCCATAATAGGCTTTATCACTGATACCTTCCTCTAGTAAAACAATAATTTTGTCAATTATTGAAATATTTAACTTGATTAATAACAAAACTCCGTATTTATAAAAGGGGCTTCTATCAATTCTTTGTTGGGAGTATGCAGTAGATACAAAAACACCAGACTCAGATTGAATTTGCAGCAATGGCAATGAAGGGAAACATGATGGGTCAACTTGAGCTGCTTGATTGTATTTGGTGGCAATAATCAAAGATTTAAACAAAATCATCCAACTTATATCAATTCCTATCAGTCTTGTATCATTTGATTTATACTGAAAGTATACATGTGTATTTGGCGAGATAAATATAAACAAAGAATAAAACCCAGCAGCTTCGATAGTTTAGGATAATATACTTGATTATAAATTCATTAGACAAAATAGCTCTTTAATATATTCTAAAATAATAAGGAGATAATACAATTTAATATAGAGAAGTATGTTTAATGATGATCATATAGTGGTGATATGTACACATATTTGAGGTATGTTATGTAGCAGGAAAATGACCCTGGAAAGCAGAGTCTTTTTTCTTTCTTTTTTTTTTTTAATTTATAAAGGAGGTTTTTTGTGTTGTTTTTTTTAATGTTTGTATTTATTTTTGAGACAGAGAGAGACAGAGCATGAGCAGGGGAGGGGCAGAGAGAGAGGGAGACACAGAATCCGAAGCAGGCTCCGGGCTCTGAGCTGTCAGCACAGAGCCCGACGTGGGCCTCAAACTCACAGACTGTGAGATCATGACCTGAGCTGAAGTCGGACGCCCGACCAACTGAGCCACCCAAGAGACCCATGGAAAGCAGAGTCTTGATACTATTCTGGGGATTGACACTAACAGATCATGGACACATCACTTCTATTATCTCTGCCAGATTTCTTTCATGAACATGATTAATGTTGGTATAGATGTGTTGCCCAAATAGTGCTTTTTGAAATATTCCTCTAGAAATTTTAACAGATAGGTCATTGAAAAGGGGCTGATTGATCACATATGTTTGGGAAATAGTGTTTTTTATATCCTGTCTTGAAATTCACAATGCATATTTGAAAATGAAAGACTCTAAATAAATTAAGGCTGTGATTTACTTTTTTGGAGGGAATAATTGTTTAACAAGGTTAATTGAATTTGGATCACATTTTTATGTTACCTTTATACACGTTTAGAAGCTAGATACCTTCTAAAGTCTTTCCATTTTTTAAAAACCATAATTATATCTCAGAAATCACTGAAGTAACATGCCAGATAAAAAGAAATAAGTCTTTATCAATCTCATCTAAGCTAGTGAGCAATGGCAGAAATAAAGATTTTGATGCATTTTGTCTTTACCAGACATTCATGGATACAGAAAGTATGGACTCTATTTCACTGGTAAAATGTATTTTTCTGAGCACAGTATTACAATGCCTTCATTCCTTTACTCCACATTCATTGAGATCAAGGGTCAGTGATAAGGATTTTCTGGGTGAGAGGAGGAAGGCAATTTGAAGTATAACATTAGATTAATATCTACTGTTGAAATCTTTCCTTAGGAACAGGTCAGCAGGCTTGTAAGTTGGCTAAATGGTCATATCTTAGCTATGCCTGTTTGAAATGCTGGGCTCTGTTTCAGGAGGACACATGAGGCTTTCCCTTACCAAAGGGTAGCGACAGTATCTTTAAGTCTATTTACTACACAGTCTGTTTCCCTCTCATTTGGAAAGAAAATGAGAGTTTGGGCTTGATAAAAGTTTGCAGAAATTACAACCATTTATATGGAAAAAAAATTAAATACACATTATGGAAAATGTACCTTTTCTCTTTGAGTCTTTAGAAATCACATACGTTTCTCCATCTAAGATAGTGAAATGACTACTCTCTAAACCAACTGGCCTTCCCTCCCTGCTGTTCCCATGGAAATTATGAACAAGATATACAAATAGGAAAAAGCTACTTCAGTGCAGAAAACTAATAAAATCTATCACTGAAGACCACTAGAAAACGAGTCTTTGTTAAATCTAGACGGATGGGATAAGTTTAAAGGATAGCGTGGAAAAAACGCTTGGGATTATCCCTTATATTATTGTATTTGGACATAAATGGCACAAAAGGGCAGTAATATCACTGAGACAAAATGGAAACCATGAAGAGGAAGTTAAAGTTCATGGGATCATCAGTCCAAAAAGGAGATACTTGGGGACTATCCTGTGAATTGTGTGGCCAAACCAGGCAGAGTGCAGATCCCTACAACATGCATTTATGCTACAGGAGAGCTTCATAGGAGCAAATCTGCACGGTGTATACAGTAGTTAGTGACCATTAGATTGGAGGGTAAATAAAATTAGTTGAATAAAATGGCAATAAAACACAGAGTAGATATACAATTGCCCCATGAACAACATGGATTTGAATTGTGTGGGTCCCCTTATATGTGTTTTTTTTACAGTAGAGTACTGTAAATATATTTTGTCTTCCTTATGATTTTCTTAATAACATTTTCTTTTGTCTACTTTATTGTAAGAATATATTATATAATACAAAATATATAATTAGTTGACTATTATTGGTAAGGCTTCTAGTCAGTGGTAGGCCATTAGTTGTTAAGTTTGGGAGGAGTCACAAGTTATACATGGATTTTCAACTGTACAAGAGATTGGTATCCCTAACCCCTGTTTTGTTTAAGTGTCAACTATATTTTATAAGGGTGCCTGGTAGATGAGGGAGCAGGAGGTGAATCCAGCCCACATACTTAGTGCCAAGATGTAGGTCTTACCAAGTGGGTGCTGCATCTACCTAGAGGAAGGGTAACATTTTTACCTCACAAAACTGCCATCTGTCCAGAAGATACAAAAGTCAGGGTAGGCTAATATCAGACCTCAAGAAAAGCATATTTCAAGTGAAATTTTCATAGACAATATTGGTGCTTCCCATGCAGTGGGCCACAACACACGCAGATGCTCAAAAACTCAACTGCATATCCTTTCAGCATCCCTTAAGACCTAGGGTAGGCTGGAACCCTAAGGGTCAATGCTTTCCAGCTCAAGAAACCATATCTGTTTATCCCTGCTTGCCATACATTTCCTAAGCCTGCTGTGCCATGAAAAAGGTGTGAACGCACTGGCCATGAACAATTTACATATTCAATCAACTACTAATTATCATTTTCCCATGGTGTGCTTTGTTCTGGAGAATAGATGGACAAAAGAGCTAAGAGCCCCCCATGCATTCTTTATTCCCCTACATGACAATATCTTTTGCAACGTGTTCCTAATGTTATTCTCCATCCTACTAACATGTAGCTCTTCTTCATAACCCCTAGCATCTTAATCCATAGGATCACAAAGTTCCAGATGTCATCATCATTAACCTGAGGAGTGATAATTAATTCGTTAACTGTGCAGTGTGAGTGCATGTGAGTGAATATGCATTATGAATATGTGTGTTGGGTAAGATAAGGATTAATACTAAAAAAAATAATGCATCTCAAAAGTGTAGCTCAGGTCAGTACAATTTGAGTGTTGAGTATCTCTGGAAAGTTTCCAGACAGAAACCAGTAGAGGAGGAGCAGAGACAGAGGGAGACACAGAGGCCGAAGCAGGCTCCAGGCTCTGAGCTGTCAGCACAGAGCCCGGCGTGGGGCTCGAACTCTTGAACCACGAGATCATGACCTGAGCTGAAGTTGGCCGCTTAACCGACTGAACCACCCAAGCACCGCCCCCCACTTAAATTTTCATAGGTGAATGTAGAGCTCCACTTAGCCCTATTTTGGGATTTTTTAAAATAGAAGTTATGTTCAGATGTTTTTAGCAAATTCTGAATATAAACTCATTATTTCATTACTGTTCTTTCCCTACTAGTCTGCTGTCTTTGTTCTGCTCCTTTTTGTGGACTGCTATTCAGTTTTCCTGTTTATCGTAATATACCCAGCACAGTGCTTGACACATCATGGATGTTGAATTAATGTAATTCTCACTTTTCTTACAGTTTCTATTTGAGTTCATCTTTTCTTAAGTTTTCTCTCTCCTATATAGTCTACCAAAAATTTTTTTCTCCACACATCATTCTGTATATAAACTGAGCTGACATTTTTCACAATTCTAGGCTTCATCATTTTTGCAAATTAAAGACTATGTCAACTTCAATTGTACTTTCAATATACTAAAGGCCTAGTGACTGTCACTCAAAACAAATATATTAGGCCAATTTTTTTGGAAAAACTATCAAATCCATAATACTTCTTTCTGAGTGTGGTTCTGTTCTAATATTTACTGCTGAAGTGAGAAGCCGCAATTAATTGGACCTGGGTCTTTTCCTCTCACACATCTCTTTACTTACCACTTGTCCAAATTCTATATTAGGAAGGGAGACAGGGAGCAGAGGTAAAGGCCTCTTTCCAAGTTTTCAAACCTTCCCCCTGCGTGCCCTTGAGAACTAAGGCTCAAAATTATGTAGATGCTGTTCCCTTTGAGATAAAAGGAGATACTGTTACCCCGCGTGGTGAATAAATCATAATAAATCTAAGACACAGAACAAGATGAGCATTAGCAAGAGACCAATGAGCAAGTTTGAAAAATGAGGATTAGCCAATTGCTCCCTAATGTCAAACCAGGATCCAGTAGAAATAATCATTCCGGCATCTGACAGAGGAAGGTCAAAGGTCAGGACTTGATGTCACCATAGTCTGATTTCCCAACTTCATTGAGCAGGTGCTTAATAAAGCATGATTATTTGTTATGTTTAAAGAGTGCAGAACAAAGCATGATGTAGAGTGATTCCAGCTCTGTTATTCTGGTGAGAACACTGTAACCTTTCTGTGAATGCCAGTTACCTAGGGTCATTACTTTGTCAGAGTTGATCTCTTTGCCTCAAAGTATGGAACGCAAAACTATTATATTACATGAAACTACTAATGTCACTGATGCATCTTCAGTGATTATAAAGAAGAAAGAATTTAAGGTCAGCAGAAAGAGCCCAGAATGACTGGGTGATTAGATAAAAACGCGTTTTACTGAGACATGTAAGTGCAAAGGTTGTATACAACTGGCAGAATTTTTCACACAGTTTATTCATAGAAAGAAAGAGAATGAGAGAGAAAGAGAGAAAGGATCTTTTCACAACACAATTAATTCTGACTGTTCTAAGAAGTTTCAGTTAGTGAAGACATCATTAAACATAACAAACCTAATATCAGGAGTTTAAAACATTGCTTACTAGGCCCATTTCCTTATCCTTCTCTCTCCTCCTCTTTTTGTTCCTAGAAGTCATTTAAGTTAAAAAATTTAATACTTAAACAATTAGAAAGGTCAGAAGCTCAGGAATCAGAACAACTGTCTGCATGTGAATCCCATGTTCCCCACTTAATGCGCCAATCTTTTTAAGCATGTTTCTTAACCTCTTTGTATCTCTGTTACTTTGAAAAAAATTTTTTTTGATGTTTATTTATTTTTGAGAGAGACAGAGACAGAGCGTAAACCGGGGAGGGGCAGAGAGAGGGAGACACAGAGTCCGAAACAAGCTCCAGGCTCTGAGCTGTCAGCACAGAGCCTGATGCAGGGCTCGAACCCACGAACCGTGAGATCATGAACTGAGCCTAAGTCAGATGCGTAACCGACTGAGCCACCTAGGCGTCCCTATATGACTTTTATAGCACTTACAAAATACCCTGAATGGCATTACTGAAGATCTCAGAAATTTAGAGAGAAGTGACAATCTTTGTAAAATAAATACTTGCTGAAAACTTAACCGACACTCAAGCACACTGGTCTCCATGCCTCCTGGTATTTATGCCCTTGTGTATTTCCCTTGCACATTGAATCTGTGCTGGCTCTGAGACTCACTTTAAACAACAGCATGCAGGAGACCTAACACTGTACAAGTCTCAGATCTAAGCCTTGCAAAGGCCTGGAAGTTTCTACCTTTGAGTCTTTGGGAGCCCTGAACTATCATGCACTAAATGTGACCACTGTGCTGGAGAGACCATCTGGAGAGACCACATAGAGAGGAAATGTGGAGGGAGAGCCCTGAGGCCATACAAAAGGAGAGAGAGGCCTGGCTGGCCATCCCAGCTCAGCCCTGCCTTTCAGCTCTCCCAGCCTGGGAGCCAGACCTGTGATGGGGCCATGTTTTACGTTCCAGCCTCAGTGGTTCTCTAACACTGTCAGCATGAGAGACATAAAGAAAGACCAGGAAATGACTACAAGGGCAACTCAAAGAATTATGAGATAAAGTAAACTGTTGTTATGTTGAGGCACTGATTTGGGAGAAGAAAGTTTCTTATATATAGATAGCAGAAAGAGGCAATAAGGAAAAGGTGGGTGTTCTGTTCAGTGTGGTAGCATACTACCAAAAAAAAATTATAATATATGTTATCAATTGTATATCAATTACTTACTGAAATGATAATATTTTGTTTATATTGGGCTACATGAAATAAAATGTATTATTAATATTAATCTCACCTATTTCTTTGTACTATGTGAAATTTGTCTTCTAGTAAAATTAAAATTACACAAGTGTTTGGCATTGTATTTCTATTTGACAGAATAGTTATAAAGAGTTAAACCTAGAATTGGTTTTAGAATAGACTTTGCTTTTGAGAAGAGTTTTAGATCCCATATACCCTGCACCCAGTTTCTACTATGAACATTTTATATTAGTCTGGCTCATTTATTACAATGAATAGATTAATACTGATATATTATCATTAACTAAGTTCCATTCTTTATTCAGATTTCCTTAGTTGTCATATAATGGCCTTCATCTATTCTAGGATCTTATCCAGGATACGATATTACATTTAGTCATTTTGGCTTCTTAGACTCTTCTTGGCTGTCACAGTTTCTCAAACATTCTTTGTTTTTGATGACTCAGGTGGATTGATTAATGACCCTTGGGATATATTCCCATGTCCCAATCCCTAACGCCTGAGAATATGACTTTATTTGGAAATAGGTTGTTTTTGTTTTTATATGTAATTAATATATAAGTAAGTTGAGGATCCTTCAGATGAGATTGTCCTGGGTTATGGGGGTGGACTCTCAATCCAATGATGAGTGTTCTTACAAGAGATAAAAGTAGAGATACTTACAAGAGATAAAGTAGAGATAAACAGACAGAAGAGGAAGAAGCAATGTGATCACAGAGGTGGGAGTGATGCATCCACAAGCACAGGAATGCCAACAACTACCAGAAGCTGGAAGAGTCAAGGGACAGAATTTCTCCCAGAACCTCTGAAGGGAGCACAGCCCTCCCAACACATTTGGAAAACAATGACTTTGACAGTTGTGATAGTAATGGTCAGGTATTTTCTCCCATGCCCCTTATAAAATTCATCTGGTGTTTTTCTCATAGTTAGCATTCTTGGAAGGAAGATTGCAGAGATGAAGTGCCATTTTCTCATATTGCATCAAATGTACATGCTGTCAACATGATTTGTTGATATCACTATTGGTTTTGACCTTGAACCTCTAGGTCAGAAAATGTTTCTCCTCTATGAAGATACTCTTTCCCCCCAACCTCCTTCTCCATATTGTAACCTTTGGGAGGAATTTTGACAAGCCTGTTTAAAACTGATAATCAACTGGGGTGCCTGGGTGTCTCAGTCAGTTGAGAGTCCTGTTTCGGCTCAGGTCATGATCTTACGGTTTGTGAGTTTGAGCCCTGCATGGGGCTCCCTGATGTTAGTGCAGAGCCTACTTTGGATGCTCTGTTCTCCTCGCTCTCTGCTCCTCCCCCATTAGCATTCTCTCTCTCAAAAATAGATAAAACATTTATAAAAAAAAAAAAAAACGGCAACAACTTATAATCAATTGGAGGGAAGAAATAGCCATGAAATCTCCTGAGAGGGAGCATAGATACTGGTGACTACTGGTCAAGGACAAAAACAGAACAATAGCAACCACAGTGCAAAATTGGTAAGGCCACATTCAGAAATTAGGAGAGACCTTTATTCTTCTGAAATAAGAAGAAATAAATAAAGGAGAGGTAAGGAGATAGAAATATTGACTAGGTAATGCAAAGGAAAGTTAAAGACTTCATAGATAAAGACCCCTTATCAAGAAAGTACAATTCAATTCAATGCAAAAAACATTGAGACTTATTATATACCAGACACTGAACTTGTACCCTGAAGAATCCAAATTTAGCGAGATTGAAATTTAGCAAGATTGAATTTCTGTCTTAAGATATTTATCATTTGAAAATGAAGGATATCATATGAATAAGGTATAAAAATAAACACAGCAATGTAGGATATTTTTAAAAGGCAATAGCATTGACATCCATCTAAAACTCAGGAAAGTTTCCAAAGATCAGCTGGTATTTGAGAGAAAACCCACTAAACCACAAAACCTGACATGGTAGCATGACCTAAAAATAATTGTCAAAATAGTTCTCAACTTTGCAGGTTCTGACATGCTGTTTGTCACTGACCCAGAATTGATTAGACTTGGGGATGGAACTCAAGCCAAGAAAAATCATAAAAATATAAACCAGGATGAAAAGTATTAATTATTATGGGAGCTATAACTATCAGACAGGTTGAATGTGGAAAAAATTGTATGAAAAATTTAAGTGATAAAAGATTGCTTGATGAGCCTTGAATGGGAGGATAGAGTATTCGTTATTTACATGGGTTCAGATATAAAGGCATTAACCTGGCAAGCTTTAGTTCCACGGTCTATAAAAAATGAGACTAGAAATAGCTCCTGTATCAAAGGATCAAATGAAGTAAGGCATGCTTAGCACAGGGTCTGGAACATAATCAACTCCCAGAAATTATTACCATTCCTATGACCATTATTATTTGCTTAGCCATTGTGTTCCTTCCCCATCCTGGTTTCCTTCAATATGGCAGCAGCTCATACCCATTCATGTTCCTCTAGTAGCTCGCAAAGTGTTTGGCACCAAGAAAACATTAAATATGTGAGTTTAGTCTACTTAATTATGGAAAAGTTGGTTGTATCAAGGAGCAAGAAGTAGAAGTAATTTAGAGGGCTGATAGAAACAATGTGTTTCAAACCAATTTGATCTTTTAAAAAAAAAGTTAAAAATGAAGACATTATCCATTACAAATGTCTTGTGAAAGGCCATTTTAATGTTCATGAATATGTACATTTAAAAAATATACACGTGACAAAGCTACAGTTCCCTTTGCAGCAGCACTGGGTCCTGCTCTTGATCACATGAAAAGAATTAAAGACAAGCATGAGGGAGTGGGGGGTGGGGTGGTTTGTGGTTAGGAGACTTGGTTGCTATTTATAAGTAGAAAATGGAAGAGAAGGTGTCATAAACTGAAACTAGGGAGGTCTAATACTAACTAAGTCACAGGGTTGTCTCTGTGGATTGAGTTAAGCCCCTTAACAACTTCTCTGTTTTATTTTCTCCATCTGTTTTACCAGGCTATTGGGAGGATTATTTAGTTAATGTTGAAGACTATATTTATCAATTCCACAAAATGTCTGTTATTTAATGATGAGAGAACACTAAGCGACGCTGTGGGAGTATCACAGGGGCGAGCAACAGTGCTATTGTCAGCTGAGTCCTTCAGAGACCCACAGGACAAAATATGATATGCAGTTCTCAAGCATTTGGAATTGTGTTTCAATAATTATTTCTCCTTCTTGCTCCCCCAAGTCAATTGGGTTTTCCACTTTGTGGGCTTGACAAGCAATTTGTTTTTTATGGTGGTAGAATTTTTGAGTGGTCTCAACATTATCCCCAAAGTGATTTCTCGAAACAGAAATTACAGTGACACAATGCACTACAAAGTGATAACCTTTTTTTTTTTGTTCCTGCATATTCTGAATGTGAATGCTTCACTGTAACTTTGAATCTCATCAAAGAGTTTTGTTCTTCCTTTAGTGACAGAAACAGTCTCATTTTTAGTAATCCAATCCTAAACTACAGACTGGGAAGTCCTCAATATATCACATTTAAATATAATTTTTCTATAGGATATACAATACGGAGAAATTCTGAATGAGAAATAATCACATATGCTGACTGCTTCAAGGAGAAAAGAATTTCCTTTGTGAAATCAGCGCTTGCAAACAGTCTGCATTTTAACAATTCCATAATAGATCTCATTCTGAGTCAGCTTTAGCATACTTTGATTTCTAGTTGTGGAATACTATCTCAGTACCTCGTAATGTGCAACTATACACAAATCTTCTTACTTCAGAAGAGGACCATAGGGAAGAAAAATATGCCAAGGCACTCAGCATACAATATGTCAGTCTTACAATAAGGCCTAGTAAATAAAATCCCCTGTAAAATGAAACCTCCATATGAGGTAAATCAGTTCTTTCAGGTCAGTAGGGTAACATTTGGTAAATTACCTCTGTTCCTTCCTACCACAAGAGATTGATATTACTTCACATATGTGAGCTAGTAATGCTCACCACGCATCAAACTCTTCTGAATTGCTCTAAGGATCATGCCCGGTTTGAATAAGAATGAAAATATTATTAATGGATAATTTAGACTTTAGGCCTCAGGCTGGATTCATGCTGTTACTCGGTCAGGATACTGGCACTCTCCCTCCTTTATGTTTGCACAACAGTGACATGAGCTAAGCTCGAATATCCTTCCAGAGATCTGGCCTGCATCCCTCTTTGTGTGGGTTTAATTTGCACCCTTCTTAGTATTTTTGTGTGTTATAGTTGCTTTTATACCAGGTTGAATGGAATTTCAGACACAAGTGAAAGGAGTTCCATTTTCATAACTCAAAATTAATCATGCCCCAGCATCATGAATGTAGCTCTCTGGGCGGTAATCCTGGAGTTAATGTTCCCCCTTGAAAATGAAAACACTCATTTAGGATCTTTATTGAGGGTTATCGTGTCTACAGAGCGCGTGTTTGGCGTGACTTTAGAATGTGGCTCCAGTAATTTCTACTGTGCTGCATGTTAATCATGTTAATTCAGGGGCTCAATTTCATATCAGAATCATAAACAGAGCTGGAGTCCCGGATGTATTTTAACGTGGAGGAAGGTGGTGGTAAATGAGATGTCCAGGAAGGGTCAGCAGATGCTCAAAGGAAGTTTTATAGAAGGTGGAGGCTAAGAGACAGATTCGGTGAGCCGACTGCTTAAAGTGTCTTGCCTTTTTTGCCCCTCTGTACTACCAAAGGGGCTTGTAGTCGATAAACATTTGTTTGAATTGACAATCACTCCTGGAAAAATTAGGAAAACTCCGCCTATGTACTCCAACATAAATTTCACATTTCGGCGGCCTCCATTTCTGCTGCCTTCTCCAATCAACCAATTCTCCTTCCTACCTAAACCCTCAAAGTCCCACCAGGTGGATCCTGCCTCCTGTCCAACCACCCAAAGCAGCCATGGATCGTAGCACAAAAGTCAGCTCTGCCTCATCACTCATGTGTCAGTGATTATTTGAATGAGTTGGAAGTTGACTAAAAAGTTTAACAATCATTTGAATCTTTGTGTGTGAGGGGGCGGTTTTCTAGGTAACATTCACATTTTAATACTGTCTTTTAATTATTTGCACTAAAAGTAGTGGTAGGTGAGTAACGAGGTGGCTGTCTGCCTCACCCCCACCTCTAAGAAAACCAGCTTCATCTGTGACTTTGCATATGATAAGCTCCTTCCCCCGCCCCTCCCTTTGCTTTGCTTGATGGACACCTAACCTGTGGCAGATCAAATTAACTCTTTAGGGAATTAAAACTTGAGCATCAAAGAGGGAATTAATTAGCTTGTGGAGCAACACTGAAGAAACAACAAAAAAAGCCAAGTGGAATCATGTATTAAAGGCAACATTTCTTGATGTCCTTTTGCGCGTGAATGAATAAAGGGAAGTCAGTCTGTAAAAAGCAAAAGAAAATAAAGCAAGTTGGTTGAAGAAGTTAAAGATGAGTTTCTTTTGTGAATATAGGAAGTAGAATGAGCTCTTAATTACTTTTCTATTCTTCTGAGGCCTGACTTTCATCTTGTGTGTGGGTTTTACAAGATACTCACAAAGTTTCCATTCTCTTCCTGCCACAGAGCAAGTTCTTTTCCCAGCGCTCTTCTGTATTTTTTTGTTCTCTCCCTCCCTCCATCTGTTTCTCATCCTCTCCGCCTTTCTCTTTTTCTGTCTCTTAAGCTTGTTATCCCTCACACTCACTCATTCTTCAGCAATCTCTCTCTCTCTCTCTCTCGTTTTCCCTCGGTCTCTGTTTCTTCCTCTCCGTCTCTCTTTAAACTTGCATTACTCTAGATTTATCTTCCTTGCAATTTGATAGGATGATGAAGTGTTGAATCACCTTCGTAGGACCAGGGGGCACTCCAAGCTTATTTATAAGTGAATATTGTGTTTTGGGGGATTTCCTCTGTGCCCCTTAAATCACACCCACTTTTACCTGAGTGCTTGTGAGAATAGCATTGGTGGTAATGCTCTCCAAAATGCTGGCTATTAAAGGCTCTGCTGGCCTAATTTGAAAAATAGCATGAACTGTTAGCACAGCTATGATCTATTTTCAGACGTGAGAATGGAAATTGTGAGGTCTGAGGCCTGGAGGTATTACTGTTATCTCATTGGTATACTATTTAATGACACACTGATGGGGGTGCTAGTCCATTAACTAATACTCTCTTGATATTTCCAACTCTTCAAGCCTTCTCCCAACTGCCTCTTCTGAAATCATGGAGTAGAAGAAAGATGTAAATGTAGAAATTTGAAATTAAATCTTATGGGATTTCACTGAACATAAAGGCCTGGGGGCTCTTCCAACTATTTTGAAGTCTAAGAATGATATAGGAGAAAGGGACCCTCACCTTCTGTATGGAGCTACCGTTTCACATGTGGTCATTTTAATGAGACACACTTATCACCTGACTAAAAAAGTCATTGTCCTAAATGACCTAAGGTTATTCCCTTATCTTTTCCCAAATTAAGTACTCTGTTAACTTATTCCCCTTGGATTATACATTATCTCAAAAATACACATTACTTTGAAAGAGTTTGTTGTTATGCCCAGAATTTGTGATCCCCAAAGACCACCAGGGAGCCGAGTCCGATGCAAAAGCAAAAGAGCCTTTCTTTATTCGAGCTAGCTCGAGCTCAGTCCCCTACCTGCACCGTCGCAGCAGTGAGATACTGAGATACCGGGGAGAGAGAGTGAGTTTCAAAAGCACAAAGGTTTTATAGGGGTCTAGGGGCAGCCAATTGGCTGGGGAAGGGTCAGAGTCCTGTTACGCAGGTCGCTGGGCGTGTTTTGATCAGGAAGTTTGAGCGGGTGAGCGGGAGGTTACTCAAGGGGAGGAGGCGCGATCTGAGGTTTCTGCGATTTTCCCGGAAAAGGGGTCATGTCGGGGACATAGTCACTCAAGGTGGAGAACACAGAACAAGAAGGAGTCTGGCGTAGGCCCGCCCTTTCATTTGTGATGTTACATTCACACGTTAAACTATAATCAAAACAACCTCATGTACCCACCAACTAGTTTAAGAAATAGAACACTCAGATATAATGTAAGCCCCTTCTGTACCTTTGATATAAATTTTACTCTTTCCTTTCAATGCATTTTCTTCTTCTCCTTCATCCAAACTCCACCCATATTTCCTTCCTAGGACGCCAGAACAAGGAAGAATATAAGAGAGTATTTATCCCTGCCTTGTTCTTATCTTATTGTTTTCAGTATTTCACCATTAAATACGTTTATTCTAAGTTTTTTGTTGTCTTTTCTATGTCTTTTTCTATGTCTTTTCTATGTCTTTAAGCAGAATGGGAAAGTTTACTTCCAGCCCTGGTTTACTGAAAGCTTTTTTTCAGGAATAGAGATTGAATTTTGACCAGTTTTTTTCCTACATCTATTGAATGAACATATTATTTTTCTTTATTCTGTATCAGATACTGACTATAAATTCTAGCTTCTGACCCATAATTCTCATGGGGGATAATCCAATCGGTCCAGTGTCAGGTGTGAGTGTGGGTCCAGCTAAGTACAACTCAGGGGAGGAGACAGGTTAAGTAAGTCCATACAGATAGATCATTGCCCATTGAGTAAAACTGTGGTTAAACATCCAGTGATCAAGGATATGGCATGTCCAAATCATATGTCATCAGAGGACAACTGTTACTTCTAAAATACCTTCTTTGTTGGTATTTTAACTTGATTTATTTAATAGTTCCTCCTCCAACTAAAGGCAGTTGTTCACTTAATAAAAGACAAATGCAAAATGTCATTAGCCTTCATTAAATGCTTATATCAAATCACAAAAGAAAACAACTTCAAAAATAGAATCAATAAGCCATCAGAAAGCCATTCTTTTTAAAGTATTTTTTATTTATTTCTGTATATTTTATTATTGAAAGAACATATAAGATTCTTCAAGTTAGATTAAGGCTAAATTTTTTTTTAATGTCTATTTGTTTTTGAGAAACAGGGAGACAGACATGAGTGGGGGAGGGTAGAGAGAAAGAGACACACAGAATCTGAGGCAGGCTCCAGGCTCTGAGCTGTCAGCACAGAGCCTGAGGCAGGGCTTGAACTCATGAATGCGTGATCATGACTGAAGCTGAAGTTGAACACTTAACCAAATGAGCCACCCAGGTGCCCCAAAGCCAAACTTTTAAACTAATTTATATTTAATACATTTGGCATACTTAGGAGATGATTCTCATAAACTGGTAATACTTTATTTTTATTTTTTACATATTTTGGCATATTGCTAGATTTGACGTTAATTGACAGTTATTCTATTAAGTAAATCAGTATTTTTAAAAAAATATCCAGTGACAATGTAACAAACCTGAATGGGTCTGTGCCAGGATGATAAATACATTATTGATGTAATATATAGCAAATGAGGGGGCATCATGCAGGTTTTGGCAAGGTAGATTAACAAGGAATAGTGAAAAGAAGTGTGTGAAAGATGAAAGTCAATGATTTGACCTTCTTTATCTGCTTAAGGGATTGGGGAGATTTTCTGTCAATCAAACATTTCCAAAATAAAGCCGTCTATCAATTACCAATCCAAAATGCTAAAGATTTTTAATTTAATGAAGTAACTTACTGGGAACTTAGCCTTAACTGTCAATATTGGAATTTTTATTAGCTTCATTTACTTTAGTTTAGAAAGCAACTTTCTAATAAGATTGCATTAGGGAAAGGTGGAAAGTGGGAATTCATGCAATCTTGTATTGTACAATTCACTTGCCTCCTGTTATAAGATATGGAGGAAAGTAATATTTCAGCCAAATTGTTACTAAACAGACACCAACTAGTGAATGTCAAATGTGCTCCTCAAACCAATCACACAGGATGCTCCACTTCTAGTTAACCTCCCTCTAGCTTCCCCATGCCAACAACCTTCAATTAAAGTTTATATGCATCCTTCCCTCTTTTTTTCTTTTCCCACAGTAAAGCTTCCTGCTCTCACGACTGCCTTTGAGTCTGCCAAACCCAAGAGGTGGCGGCCAACTCCCTTGTTATAGCAAGCTCTGAATAAATAGCCTCCGTTTGTTCTCATTTGGTGGTCTTATTTGGTGGTCTTCACTTATTCCACAACATATTTTTCTATATCAAGGTACATTAAGTATTCAGTTTAAAACTTAATAGCAGAACAGTTCATTCTAATTTTTAAAATATGTAAAATATTCCATGATCTTTGAAAAGACATCTAAGTGTAGTTGTATACTGATGGCATGCATTATCTATTTTCAATGACACTCATTCAGATAAACCTCTATCAGTGAAGAGAATGGCAACTGAGTATTAGTGAAGAGGATATCTCAATATATTTCTAAAAGACAGGCAAGTCACCTGATGTTCAATGTGGAAGAGGCCACACCCTGGTATATAGCACAAAAGAAGCCTATTTCCTCTGAAGAATCACAAAGAGGTTTAGTGAGGAGTTTTAGAATCAGATACTTTTTTTCCCTTCAGAAATTAAATGAATTTTGCCAAAAGAAATATAGGATCTAATGCCCTCCAAATAGAGATCCTAGAGATGCCTTTATTTTGGGTTTTCAGATTTTCGGTAGCACATAACCAGCTCTCTGCCCTCTCACTGTAAAATGTCACCAGTCAAGGAGCTCCATCTAAACACAGTTTCTAACTGTTATAGCCAAACGGGGAATTCTGGTTCTTAGTAAGATGTAATAGTTTTAGGCAAGACCAGAGTTTCCATTACCACAAATAGCAAAATGTGGTTAAATCACAAAGTTTTTATTTGTATGGCATCAGAGGGCTATGGAGGGATAGAAGTCCTACCTGACTAAAATTCCACAAATAGCGTCATCATTTAGACATGAGCTAACAACAGGCAGCTCACTTCCTTTGGGAGTTTTGTGATTCTGAGGATGGACCTAAGACCCAGGTTTGACCCAAGCAAAGGGCCTCTACAAGGGGAAAGAGAAACCCAGCAAAGATTTGATCAGCTGCACAGAGAGAAAGTAACAAAACTGGCTATTTGAAGGGCCTCAACAGAAGGCTGGGTTTGTGAAGAATTTGCAAAAGTCTAATGTGGCCAAAGAGACCAAAAGGCACGGTGTGATAGGCAGACTGAAATCTCCTTTAGTCTCACTGTATTCAGAAAGCAACCTCCTGGAGAGGGTCTCAAAATAAGAGAAGTAAAAACTGAAAAGCCTTCGAGGGAATGGTGTATTGACATTGTGTGTCTGTAATCACTTTTCTTCTTGAGATACTTTCTGAATTCAGACAATGTCTAGTGGCTGAGGAGGCTGAGGGTTTAGGCTTGGCATTTGGCAGAATGCTGCTTTTCAAGACAGAGATTTGGACAGTCACCTTACTAACTACATAGGAGGTATGAAGAGCCCCAGGTCCAGTAGGTTACAGAAGTAAGGTAAAAATATGACTCAGTAGGAGGTGCTATAAACGTTTTAAAACATTGTAACCTTTTGTCAATATATACGGTCAGAAACTAAAGGGACATGTATAGGTTAGGGTGGAAGGAATATAATGTTGGAGGAACCTAAGTGTATTGATTTCAGTGCATTAAGCAGAGATTCTGAATTCAGTGTGTTAATTCAAACCATGGGAATAGCTTTAACAGTTTGCTTGGTTGGTCTATACCAGATTAAATTGAAATTGCAGAACTTCCTTAGTGTACTATAAAGGAAAGTATGCAAAAGCTCATGAAGATTGGAATCCTAGAATAGATTTCTCATTTAAGACCTACTCAACCATCCCCATAACCTGTCCCTGGGAGATAGATTCTAGAGGATACTATCATTACAAAGCCTTTCAGAAATGCCTTGTTGAGGAGAGTCCTGGAGTCCTTGAAGATGTTTGGAGGCTGTACTCCACAGGCTAAAAATACAACCAGAGTGCCATTGAATTGGACTCTGAATGCATTGAAGATGATGTGCACCTGAGATGGCAGGAACCAACTAATTGCACTTAATCACCAGAGAAAAGTGAGTGTGGTTACTGCACTGGACATCACAGTCAATGCCGTAATTAAAATTGTTTGACCCACAGAGATTTTTGCCATTGGCTAATTGATCAGAATCCCCCTTGATCTAAAATTGATGGCAGTATACAAAAATCTTATTTGATTTATGTATTTAAAAGAGTTCTAAATCTGGTTAATGTTAATAGAAGTCTGACTTGAATTACCAAAATAGAGAATTATAATCCCTTCACCAATTCCCATACTTGATTCAGTTCACAGACTCAGAACTCCTGGAGTGTATGGGAGGCCAGGGCTCTTTGAGGAAGGACTCTGCTACTCTGCCAAAAACACACTATAAATCTTCCTTCCTCAAAGAACTTGCGGCCATTTTTCAGAGTGACTATGAATTTGGGAAGGGGAATAAAGAAACTTTTCATGGATTACTGGGTACTAGCTCTAATTCCTAAACACACCGAACACTACTCTGGCCTGTATATTGAGTATGGGCTTATGGAAGTTAGGTGATCAATGGAGGTTTGGCTCCAGTCCATGTCAGAGTGGGTCAAGTGGGTCCATAAACTCACCCTATTTTTTCCAAATCCAGATCTGCAATTCTTAGTTAGCATAGCAACTGGCAGGATCCTCACATGGGTACCTTGATCCATGGGATAGGTGGATGTTGTGATATTTCAGCAAACAACAAACACAACGGGTGAGGGATGGGTGTACTGGCCAGTAACTGGGACCTGGGAGAGATATCAAGGGCATCCACTCCTGCCGATATCACTGTGAGGCTGGGGAGGGGAATGGACTTTGACATTTTAAATTTTTACTTAAATTTCATTGTCATTTGATTCCCTTTAAATTTCCATATTGTCCCTTTCCATGTTTGAGTTATATTTCCATGTGATTTGTTATTTTACAATAATTTTAAGCAATTCAAATAAAAGAAACTAAATTCTCCTTTGATTTTACTGTTAAAAAGTTAACACAGTAATGGTTTAAGAGCATCTTTCTAACAATTCCCTTAGTAAAAATTGGTGACGCCAACCTTTCAACTGCAAACAGAAGCCTCACTCTTTAGAAAATGTGGGAGGAACGGATAGCTGTTGGTTTTAAAGTTCCCTAGACTTATGCAAATTCTCATCATTTCTCCATGTTTCTGTTGACATTTGCATTGTGGAATGATAGCGAAAAGTCCGGTGTAGACATAAAATAGGTACATCATATTAGTGCTGAGGAACATAGAAACTATTTAACTCATCTGCGTTCCTTTAGAGATAATGTTGTGGACACATAGAGGAGGAAGATGACTGGCTTAGGTGGCAGACATTTAGAAGAATCAAGATTCACAGTCACTATGTTCCAGGGCCCTATCAACATGCTTCCCAAATATTTTATGAAGTCCTAATGCTCAGACTGAAATGTTTATTTACTTTTCTTTTTCTGAAAACCTGCAAAATCATTATGTATCAGGGAAGAGAGAAATAAACTAGAACAGGCTCATTTTGTTGTGAATGGATACTCACTGTTAAGTATAAAAAATGATAGAATGGTTTAATTCTTAAATTTGTCTTTAGATTAGGTTTTTATTCCAGAGAAGGGAAAAGAAGAGTGTGGGAAATTTTAAGACAGGAATAAAAATTCCCATTGTTGAAATGAAAGCAAGCATCATCTCTTGGGACCCATCAAGATAAAAAGCTTCTGCACAGTGAAGGAAAAAAATCAACAAAACTAAAAGACAGCCTATGGATGGGAGAAGATATTTGCAAATGACATATCCAATAAAGGGTTAGTATCCAGAATCTATAGTGTACTTATCAACCTCAACACCCAAAAAACAAACAACCCAGTTAAGAAGTGGGCAGAAGACATGAATAGACATTTTTCCAAAGAAGACATCCAGATGGCTAACAGACACATGAAAAGATGCTCAACCTCGCTCATCATCAGGGAAATACTAGTCAAAACCACAATGAGATACCACCTCACACCTGTCAGAATGGCTAAAATTAGCAACACAAGAAACAATAGGTGTTAGCAAGGATGCAGAGAAAAAGGAACCCTCTTGCACTCCCGGTGGAAGTGCAAACTGGTGCAGCCCCTCTGGAGAACCATATGAAGTTTCCTCAAAAACTGAAAAATAGAACTACTCTATAATCTAGCAATGTTACTATTAGGTGTGTATGCAAAGGATACAAAAATACAAAATCAAGGGGTACATGCACCCCAATGTTTACAGCAGCATTATCAACAACAGCCAAACTGTAGAGAAAGCCCAAATGTCTATTGACTGATGAATGGATAAAGAAGTGGATAATATAACGGAATATCACTCAGCCATCAAAAAGAATAAAATCTTGACATTTGCAATGATGTGGATGGAACTAGTATGTATTATGCTAAGTGAAATAAGTCAGTCAGAGAAAGACAAATATATGATTTCACTCATATGTGGAATTTGAGAAGCAAAACAGATGAACATGAGAAGGGGAGGGAAGAGAAGAAAGGGAAACAAAACACAAGAGACTCTTAACAATAGGGAAAAACTTAGGTTTGATGGAGGGAGGGGGTAGGTAGGATGTGGGCTAGATGGGTTCTGGGTAGTAAGAAGGGCACTTGTGATGATCACTGGGTGTTGACGTAAGTGATGAATCACTGAATTCTACTTCTGAAACCAATATTGCGCTGTATATTAGCTGACTAAAATTTAAATTACAAAAAAAATTCCCATCGTTGGATGTCAAAAGGGAGGGTAAGATAGATGCTTCATTTGACTCAGAGACAGCAAGTAAGCACTATTATGTAAACCAGTGGTCAGTTTCAAGGACATCAAATTTAGAGAGAACTTAACCAGTAACAACAGTCTAATAGTAACCAAGTATAGAAATGTGTTAAGCATACTATGTGGCACCATGTATAAAAGTGAATAATGTTTAATAATTTGTTTGCATACATGCAAAATATTTCTGGAAAGCTACACAGGAATTGATCATGAATAATCTCGTGGCAGGGAACCAATTGGTTAGGAATAGGGTAAGAATGAAGAATTTTCAATATCTATTTTTTTGTTAGCCTTCAGTTTTGGCTAATAAAGCTACCCACAGCTGTAAACCTAGAATCACTCCACCCACAGTGTTTTTTCTGTCTGCCACTGCAAATAATCTTGAAAGCAGAGGATTGGATTGTGGTTTGTTGAATGCCATGTGGAAAGCATTTTCCTCACTGCCTATCAGATTGAGTGTGAGCTTAAGTTCACCTCTTCAAAAATCTTTATATCATTAATAGATTGTCCACCATCACACTTTGCACACAGAGATGCCCATAAATTGTACACACAATTCTAACATTTTATGTTGGTAAGAGAAGCAAACCAACAAACTATGTGAGATCAAACCAGACTCTAACTACTGTTATATTTCTAGAATCCTGCTTTATATTTTGCTGAGTATTTGAAAGAAGAGCAACAAATAACTGCTCTTCAAAAGTTGTAAATAACTTCTAAAATATCAAAATGTATACTATTTTCACATAGGTCATGGATTTATGACTCTGAGTGCTTCATATTTAGTACATTTTCCTCAATTATTCCACACAGCCCTGAAAAGAAGCTCCCACATATAAGAGTGTTATTTT
Source organism: Herpailurus yagouaroundi (assembly GCF_014898765.1). Classification (NCBI taxonomy): domain Eukaryota; kingdom Metazoa; phylum Chordata; class Mammalia; order Carnivora; family Felidae; genus Herpailurus; species Herpailurus yagouaroundi. The sequence continues at coordinate 72,081,554 of NW_024412391.1, forward strand.
TATCATTTTAATTTCCTGATCCTCAACCTATAATGTCAGAATAGATCTCCTTACTCTAGGCTAATTACTAATTATTTTAGTAAAAATATGAGACTTCTTGACATGACTCTTTTTGCATATTCAGATCATCCATTTGCTTCAATAACAGTGTTTATCCTACTTTAAAAGAATTTCAGACCCAGGACTCACCAAATAAGTGCTGTGTACTGCTGTAAGTGCCTTCTTTTGCATTTTTAGCTCAATAAATTGAATTGCATAAATTGTTTTTAGTGACTTATCAGTATAAATCTAGAGCGATTCAAATTCAGGATTATGCATTTCACATGTCAACTATAGCATTCTAATACTGGGTTTTAATTTCCTGTAAATATTTTTATTTTAAAAGGAAACTATAATTTTCAGGAGTAATATCAAATGCCTTTGGCACTGAACTTCATTTGAAACACTATATTTTGTGGAATGATGATATAACATATTTAACAAATTCTCTTACTAGATTTGTTTTTAATTTTTTCTAGCAAAAGAACAAATAGCTTGCAAATTCCACTCTGATGCTTCTCAATGCACTAAAACCCCACCACCTGAAAATAATCCAGCACAAGGTCACACCTTACAATGGAAACATTTAAGTGTCTCTTTGGCAGGAAAGAAATGCTATCTTTAATGTACTTCTCTATATACTGTGTCAACCTCATAGTTAAATTATACTGTGGACTCAAACCAAGCTCTACTCATGGTTGCACCTCTTATCCCTTTATTAACCTTTAGGTTTTTATGATCTGTTAGGCATAGATAAACATCTGTTGAACAGACCAAAATCATACCTAGCCACCTGTCTAACTATTTCAAAGGCTACCAATAAAAATACCGGGAGTGTATAAACAGTGACTGGCTTCATGTTGAGATGAACATATTTTCTATGCACCACAATTCTCATGACCCTGTTTTCAGCAACTCACACGGTAGACACCTGTGACTAGTTGGTTCTAGATTTGGGTGAAGCATAACATCTCGAGCTCAAAGTATGTTGCATCCTTTAATAGGAGGAGGGTGCAAATTAACCTTGGGAATATAACCAAACATGTAAAAATACACTTGCACCCACGTGGAAATTTAATTTGGATTAACTTTTCTGGATCAAGATGATATTAGAGTAGAAGAATATCAAAATTGTTAAAAGCAGGGGTGCCTTCGTGGCTCGGTCGGTTGGGCATCTGACTTCGGCTCAGGGCATGATCTCATGGTTCATCGGTTCGAGCCCCACGTCCGGCTACGTGTTGACAGCTCAGAGCCTGGATCCTCCTTCGGATTCCGTGTCTCCCTCTCTCTCTGGCCCTCCTCACTTACACTCTGTGTCTCAAAAACAACTAACCATTAAAAAAATTTTTTTTAATTGTTAAAAGCAATTTATTTATTTTAATTATTTTTTACCTTTTTATTAATTTTTGAGAGACAGACGGAGACAGAGTATGAGCAGGGCAGGGGCAGAGAGAGAAGAAGACACAGAATCTGAAGTAGGCTCCAGGCTCTGAGCTGTCAGCACAGAGCCCGTCAGAGGGTGCTTGAACTGATGAACCTAGATATCGTGACCTGAGTCGATGTTGTATGCCACCAAGGTGTCCCTAAAAGCAACTTAAAGTATTTAAAAATACCTTTAATTTGTTCCATTTATTTCAAAGTCTTGTGTAAAAGGAGTTTATTAGTAGAAGCTGGACATGTTATCATTTAAGTATTTTTTCATTAAAATTTTCTATTTTTTTCTTAGGGGCGCCTGGGTGGCGCAGTCGGTTAAGCGTCCGACTTCAGCCAGGTCACGATCTCGCGGTCCGTGAGTTCGAGCCCCGCGTCGGGCTCTGAGGCTGATGGCTCAGAGCCTGGAGCCTGCTTCCCATTCTGTGTCTCCCTCTCTCTCTGCCCCTCCCCCATTCATGCTCTGTCTCTCTCTGTCCCAAAAATAAATAAACGTTGAAAAAAAAATAAAATTTTCTATTTTTTTCTTAAAGACTGTACCTCAACGATTTAAGTTATGTTAGCAATAAGCAATTCACTCAATAATCTGGGATGAATTGAAGACAACAGAGGTACCAGAAGTTCACCCTTAACTAGAAAGAATCAGAATGTCTATCAAATAGTTCATCGAAATAAGAAATAAAGCTATAGCTTAGAGTCATTTTTTTTTTCACTAAGGCAAGCTACTAGATTTAGAAACAGTTGTAAGCAAGAATATAAACTCATCATATAATTGATGAGTCACATTATTATAAAATAGAGACAAACAGTATTTATTTATTTTTTAATTTTTTTTCAACGTTTTTTATTTATTTTTGGGACAGAGAGAGACAGAGCATGAACGGGGGAGGGGCAGAGAGAGAGGGAGACACCGAATCGGAAACAGGCTCCAGGCTCCGAGCCATCAGCCCAGAGCCTGAAGCGGGGCTCGAACTCACGGACTGCGAGATCGTGACCTGGCTGAAGTTGGACGCTTAACCGACTGCGCCACCCAGGTGCCCCAGACAAACAGTATTTAAATCACACCAGGAAACTGAATTGAGTTATACTTACAGAAAATATGAACTGAGAGCTAGAAGGTAAGCTTGGGATTGTATTGTAGTTGGGAAAGATGTAGTCTGAATAGCCTCTGTTAATCTTTTGGCAACCTTATAAGGGGGACAAAAAAAAAAAAAAAGACATTAGGGAATCATTTTGAATAGGGGCAAGGGAAATAGAAATAGAAGTGGCACTGCCCATTGTGACTATAAATGTTCTTTTATTCAGGTCTTAATAGATCATTCTTCAGGCAGTATTCTTTGTAGGCTATGAAGTTTAGCAATCAGAAAAAAATACAAATTTCATGACATGCCATTGCCTCTAGTTTTATGCTATGTTAATAATCAGTGATAGAAATTTAATTTGAAAATGCACTTTGTGATTGATAGAGAAATACCTCTTTCCATTTCTTCCTTTTTAAAAATTTTTTTTCACTTGGAGAAAGAATGCCAATGGAAATTCTACTAAAGTAGATTTGTTATTAGTTTTCAATGATATTTGATATATGCTTAGTTTTCAAGTGTCTGAAGAATCTGAGTAGATTTTGAGTATGGCTGCAGTAACCAGGAAAGTATTTGTTCAATGAGCACACTACAAACCATTTTTCGTATTTTTAATTTACAGGGCTTTTTTGTGTTCTATTTTTTCCATGATTCAAGAGAAATCAAGAAGTTGTTTCACAGGACCTATTTGATGCTTATGAAAACTGGCCATGAGCAATTTAACACTCATCACATTGTGTATATTTACAGTAAAATTAACATCAGATTTGTAGCTAAAGATAACCTACTTATTGCCCAAAGGTATCTAAAGAATATACGATTTCTCTTACATTGAATGTCATATGTCTTTGGCAGATTAAATTTTATTTCATTATTTTTAAGATGATACTAAATTTTTTTTTCAACGTTTATTTATTTTTGGGACAGAGAGAGACAGAGCATGAACGGGCGAGGGGCAGAGAGAGAGGGAGACACAGAATCGGAAACAGGCTCCAGGCTCTGAGCCATCAGCCCAGAGCCTGACGCGGGGCTCGAACTCACGGACCGCGAGATCGTGACCTGGCTGACGTTGGACGCTTAACCGACTGCGCCACCCAGGCGCCCCTATTTTTAAGATGATACTAAAGAGAACAGTAACTTAGTAAACGGTTTTAAAATAAGATGGAAGCAAAAAATATATAAGCTGCTGTACATCCTTTTTGGCTCTTACATCTTTCTCTAAAAAACATGATATATATAATATATACCTTAATATATATTATATAATATATTATAATATATTATAATATATAAATATAATATATAATTATTATATATATATATATATATATATATAAATATATATTTAACCTGTATTCCATTATAGGTAAAAGACATATGGACACATATGGACACAGATTTCTTCATGATTCTTTTCGGCTTACCTGGGTGTTCTCTAGCACTATGATTAAAATATCAGCAAGGAAGACAATTATGTTGTCAAGGAATCAGCAGTGAACATGAGATTTGTTACTGCTTCATTACTTCCATAATTCTTGGTGGCCAGTCGTTTAATACAGGTGTTTGTGGTTATCAATCACTGAGAGAATCTCTAGCTTTTCTCCTCTTTCAAACAACTTTCACTGACTTGTTGAGGCAAGGAGTGCGTTTGCCTCCAGCAATTGGTTTAAGAGCACTTGTAATTCAGAGAGGAACATTTCATGTTGTTGTCGTTAAAATATCACAATTATAACTTTCTGCCAAATTTATGGATGCAGAGAGGAACCAACTTACGGGCTCCTGGTTGAAATTACTGGTGTCAGGAGCAAATGGAGCAGGTAATTTTGCAGTTATCAGCATTCTCAGGAAGGTTCATTTCCATTCTTGTTTACCCCTACATTTGAAATTTGAAGCTACTGGGCTACTGATGACAACTATTATACAAGCTGGAATGTGAACAGCTTGTGTAACTAGCATTTCCTCAGACCACACTAAGCGGAGGATTCAATAGTGTCACAATAATAATGAAAAAAAAAAAAAAAGTTCAACTCCAAGTGTAGAACTGTGAGAATTACAGGTTCCTTCAGATCCCTCCCAGCTATTTGAAGCATTTCCTGTTAGGAAGGGGTTTCAGAATACTCCTGAGAATAACTCCTTGGGATTTCGTAAGAGATATAGTTGCACTTTAAGTGTGTTTCTCCCCTGCTGAAACTAGTTACAAGCCCATGTTTCCTACATTGGGAAAAAAATTGTTTTTAATATTTTAAATTTTTTTTTTTTGAGAGAGAGAGAGAAAGAGAGAGAGTGGGGGAGGGGCAAAGAGAGAGAGGGAGAGAGGGAGACACAGAATCTGAAGTAGGTTCCAGGCTCTGAGCTGTCAGCACAGAGCCCAATGTGGGGCTCGCACCCACAAACTGTGAGATCATGACCTGAGCCCAAGTCAGACGCTTAACCGACTCAGCCACCCAGGTGCCCTATTTTGAAATTTTTAATTGTGTTAAATATATCATAAAATCTACCATTTCAACCATGTTTAGGTGTGCAGTTCAGTGACATTAAATACATTCATAGTGTTGCACAAACATTACCACTATCCATTTCTGAAACTTTTCAACATTCCAAGCTGATACTCTGTCCCCATTAAACAATAACTCCATGTTCCTTCTGCCCCTCAACCCCTGAAAAGCACCCTTCTACTTTCTGTCTCTATGAATTGGACTATTTTAGATACCTCATATAAATAGATTCATGCTATGTTTATCTTGTTGGATCTGGCTATTTCACTTAGCATAATGTCTTCGAAGTTCATCTATCTTGTTACATATATCAGAATTGCATCCCTTTTTAATGCTGTATCATATTTCCTTGTATGTATAACCACATTTTGTTGATCCATTCATCCGTCAGTGGACATTTGGGTTGTTTCCACCACTTGGCTACTTTGTGAATAATGCTGTTCTGAACACTGGTATACAAATATCTGTTTAAGTCCCTGCTTTCAATTCTTCAGGGTAGCTACCCAGACGTGAAGGTGCTGGATCAGGTTGTAATGTTATATTTAACTCTTTGAGGAAATAGCATAGTGTTTTCTAGAGTGGTTGTACCATGTTACCTTCCTACCAGCCATGGACAAGGCTTCTAGTTTCTCCACATCCTCATCAATACTTGGTACTTTCTGATTTTTAATTATAGTTATACTAATAGTATGAAGTGGTATACCATTGTGGTTTTGATTTGTGTTTTCCTAATGATTAGTGAGGCATTTTTTTCACATGCTTTTCAGTTTTCTGATATTTTAAGCTCATGTTATCACATCTAAATTTAGAATAGTTCTATGCTAGTGCATAATAATGTATGCTATGTAGAAAAAGCAGTAGATTTATCCTTTGAACTGAGGACCGAGATGAAAGTTCCTGGTTCTTAAGTTAAAATTCATTTGTAACAAGTTCCAGGAATCTTTTTAGGCATGTAGTCCTACCCTAATGTTACGGAAATTGGTACCTTGAAGAAGGTGTAACTATAAAAAATCTAATGTCTGGTGCAAAGTCTTAGTGGTCCAGTGACACAGGGCACACAAAACTAAAAACTGTCCTAGATTGGAAAACTGGAGATTCATCATATGCAAAGGCAAAGTTTTATAAGATTGTTTCCCGGGGCACCTGGGTGGCTCAGTCGGTTATGTTTCAGACTTCAGCTTAGGTCATGATCTCATGGTTGTGAGTTCTAGTCCCGCATCAGAGGCTCTCTGCTGTCAGCATGAAGCCTGCTTCGGATCCTCTCTCCCCTCTCTCTCTGCCCCTCTCCCTCTCCGGTGCATGTGCGCTCTCTCTCTCTCTCTCTCTCTCTCTCTCTCTCTCTCTCTCTCCCTCTCTCAAAAATAAACATTAAAAAAAAATGATTGGTTCCTGTAATAGCGGGAATAGAACTAGCATATTTTGAGCCTATTGAGAATAAGTCTATGTGAATTGGCAAACACCTTGATCTTGGACTTCCCAGCCTCCAAAATTGTGAGAAATAAATTTCTCTTGTTTAAGCCACCCAGTCTATGTTACTCTGTTAGGGTAGCTTGAGCCAACACAAACCTCCCTCTATGAGCAGATTTTCATGCATAAAAAATATCTAATGGAATATTTAACTATTAATCTTCAAAATATGTCAGCCTTATACTATAGGAAGATGATTTATGCCTTTCCAGTACCTGTCTTCAATGCTAGCATTCCTCCTCAATCCCAAATATAACATTGAGGGAATATTCTCACTTCTCTCTAGTGTTATAGAAGGGCAGCTATATTTTTGCCTTTTAGCAGTACCTTCACCATTTTATAGCCTAATGAAATAACTATAAACTAAATTAGAATACTTTACCTAAGTACAGATTTTTAAATGTAAGCATATTAACTATTAGTAGTACGTATTATTGCCATACAGAAATAAAATATTTCGGGCCATTCAATCTGCTTTCACACCCTCAACAACTTGAAAAGCAGATTTCATAACTCAGTGTGCTTAATTCTAAATTTATAGACAAATTCAGTATAGAAGCTTAAGTGATATTTTAAATTCTTAATAATATATTATTTCTCTTTCTACGTAGACATACAGGGAGAGGATGGGAATTATATTCAAATCAGGAAGAAAATAAAAAATAACTTCCTTAAAAGGAGAGAGGGCATTTTCCCACCTCTTTTCTATTTTAAAACTCAAACCAGTGGAAGATTCGTAATTATAGACTGTAAACGTTGTTAGCAAATCCGACTGACAAATGTGAGACCACACAGCTAGAGAAGATAGTTTGTTTCAAGGGTTATCACAGTTGTCATTGGTTGTTTCATTGCCATGTACACAGTGTCAATTTAGTGAAGGCTGTATTGAATACCACTGGATAAGAATGACATCAATAGCTGGGTAAGCACGAACACTTGCAAACTCAGAGTAAAATATCCTTCCAATCATTTTTAAGGAAAATCTTGCACATGGTGTGTTTTAAATTCCAGGACCAATAGAACAGTTTAACAGGGGATATACATCTCTAGACATATTCCAATGAGAAAAAAAATATATGGATTTGATGACATGTTACAGATAACAGATTTATCTCTCAATATATTTCAGTGAACTATTTTAGAATATCTCAAAGCATGTGAATTTTCAGAAAATAAAAAAATACATTAAATAATAAGAAACTATAATACTATCAACATTTTGTCTTTTGTTGATATATTTCTTCTCTAGTTACAGATTTCCAAGTCTTCTTACCGTAACATGGGTTTTTAGCACAAAATTTCAGTGACCCTTATGATAGCTTACTTACCTGAGATTTCAATATATCCCAGGGGAGAACAAGAAAGTAATATATAAGTAGCTTCTCAGTAATAGAAAATATTCTCTTTCTCTCTCTCTCCTTTTTTTTTTTTTTTTTTTTTCCATTACTGACATGTGTGCTCTACTTAGTGAAATCAGACCCAAATGTAGTGTCCTTCTTTGGAGCAAAAAGTACCTTGTACTTAGCACTCTATTACCAGTGTAGAAATTCATATCCACTTTGCCTGATGAAAGCATTCGAGGAAAGAATCTTTAAGTTATCCAAATAAGTGCCTTTTCTTTTCTTTTCCTTTCTTTTTTTTAAAAAATAGTAACCATCCACTCATATGAGTTGTGCTTGGCCTGGGGTGGGGGGAGGCGGAGGACACAGAATAGAATATTTGTTTGTTTGTTTATATTTTTAAAAATTTCCATCCTCCCTTTCTTTTCTGGAGGTGCCAAGCATTGGGCCTACTCAGTCAACCCAGGCTACCCACCCCAGAAGCTGAGAATAGGACATTTAGATACCCGCCCCCCCCCCCCGCAAAAAGTAAAAACAAATGAGAGTTAAAACAAGATTTCATGGACTTTAATTCCCACAGTATTGAGCAAGCTTTGAATTTAATCAAAATTATAAAACAGTCTATGTAAATGTCTTGGTCACTGAGAAAGGAGAGATAAGATTTAATTTAAGGTATAGAGAATCAATTTAGTTGAATACAGTTTGAGGAAGACTGGACTTCATTCAAATCAATTTTCTCCGGGCTAAAATAAAAACACCCTTTCTCTTATGGTCTATTATGCAAAATTCTTTGACTTTTATATCTATTGTGAGACTATTTTTGAGATAAGTAGGTGCAAAAACAATATCATTTGAATCTATTTAGTGTAACAAAAACAACTATAGAAATTCTAGAAGAAAAAAGCTATTGAGATACAAATTAGTTTGTAAGAAAACATCAAAAGAAGGACATTCAATTCATTCTGTTGAATACATTTTAAGTCTCTATAATAATTAATAAATTAACCAACAGCTTTTTAGAAAGAATTATAAATGAAATCTATTAACTTTTTATTCTGAAGTCACATATAAATATTTGAGACAGTCCATCTTGCCAGCAAACCCAAGTTAATTCTTAAAGTAGTATATGTAATATTCTTGTGCATTTATGACAGTGTCAGAATCTCTCTACAATATAATATCTTTAGTTACCAGAAAATCATTAGATATTGAATTCTTTTATCTCCCTTAGTAATAAGGGTTTACTTAGACTTTCCACTTATCCACTTAGTAAATAACATTTTTTTCTTTTTATGCTTAGATTGGACTGAAAGTTATAGTTATGTGGGAGATGATGTTAAACATAGAGAGTTCCAGGGTTGCCTGAGTGACTCAGTCGGTTAAGCATCTGACTCTTGATTTCAGTTCAGGTCATGACCTTATGCTAGTCAGATCTAGTAAGATCAGGACCTGAGGGCCTCACCCTGGGCATGGAGACTGCTTGGGATTTCCTCTCTCCCTCTCCCTATGCCCCTTTCTCCCACTCTCTCTCTCTCTCTCTCTCTCTAAAAAAAAAAAAAAAAATATATATATATAAATAAATAAATAAATAAAAAAAAAAATTAAAAAAAAAATAAATTTTTTTTGTAATATCTGAAAGTAACCTCTACCTTTCTATTTACATGACAATATAAAGGGAAAAGATAATATGTATATACATACATATATTTTATACAAACATATACATATATTTCATATATAATATGTAATATAGAAATAAATTTATATAATATATAATATATATATTTTAGTGTGTAAATAAAATATATATTATATATGCATAATCTTTATGCAATCATTTACTGGTCACTTTCAGATAAAGCAAAGATTTTAACTGAAATCCTTGGACACTTGCCTAAATAGTTGTTTATTCACCCATTTCTTCATAAAATGTTTGAGATCTTACTTTGTGCTAAGCCATGTGATAGTAACTATAGAAATTCACAGCCACTTTCCACTTTTTTTTTTGGTATATATGTATGAATGTATGTATTTAGATTCCTTATATAGGGAAGAAATTGCCTCTTTATGATGTGTCACAAGTAAATTTTTCCTTAGTTTATCATGTGCATTTGCTTAGGTATGTTTTTGACTTACATATGGTTAGTTGAATTATCAAGTATTTGATTTATATTTAATTGAATTTGTCAATTATAATTTATCAAATATGGATTCTATTTTAGCTGTAAGAGAGATATATTTTTGAAAATTTGAATAAAGGGTACATCTAAAAAAGTTAATGTAAGATCTTAGATACATCATTTTATGAGTCTCTAAGGAAGATGACCATTTATGCCATAGAAGACACATAAAACAAACAAAAACAGAAACAAACATACCTTTTTGAATTTGTGACCCATAGAAGTGAAGAAGAAAAAAAACTAGGACAAGGAAACATGGACTTGTAAAATGATTCGTTATTTTTATACCAGAAGCATCAGTCTTCTATAGTAACCTAAGGCCAGAAATATGTTTCTCAGTTTCTAAGCATAGGCATTTTAAAAAGGGATAAGACTAATCTTTAACTGTCAATTGTAAAAAGACTAGGTTTTTATGAATAAGGAGAGTATGGTGTCTAGTCACTCACTTTCGTGGAACACATAGAAAGCCTGTTCTTGAATATGATTTGCCACAGTAAAGCAGTTTTGAACCTGAAATCTGTTACAGGAATCACAGCTTTGCCTGACTCTGCCTCCAGCTTCATCAGAGGTCCAGGTGCTGAGCATTCTTCCCAGTATACACTGGTTGACAAGAGGAAGATAACCAGAACTTTTGTAGAAGTCAAAAATATGGTTTCTAGCCAAGAAAACAGAGCAACGTCCATGTGAGTGACAACCCAAGACACCAGGGTTGTGTAGTCAAAATGAGCAGTCACCATTGGAGTGTTCTACAGTGACAGATAATGTTTGCTTTTTATTAGTGATGTGTGTGTGTGTGTGTGTGTGTGTGTGTGTACGCACGCTTGTGCATAGGGGGTAGAGATGCTCATGTGTTTCAATAAGGAGGAATACATCATTTTTATCTGAAGGTTTGCTAAAAATAGGACACTTGTATAAGCACATTTTTGTTCCTGACAGTAGCTCGCTTTGCTCTATTCGGTGCACATTCCTACTATTCATTAGGAAGCCATAAATAGATCAGTTTATATAAAGAATAACGCAAAGTTATTTTACTTCAAACATCTTTAAAAAATATTTACTTTAAACGTCTCACTAGGCTTGTCGTAGTGTTGAAGGTGTTTGAAGATCCAGTGTTAATATAGAAAAGATTCTGTGCCAGTTATGCCATTAAGATATTCAAGACCCTGTGTTATAATATAGTTGGCGAGCGGAGAGCCTGGGGAATTTGGAAAAATCATTTTGGTAACCAAACATTTACGATTTTAAATGGAGAAGCTACAGATTGTTTAATGTCAAGAACTGCAAGACAGAACATCTGAGCAAGATCAGGCAAATTATTATTGAATTCCACCCTTAATTCATATTATTAAACTCTTCAGATCACTTTAATCTTATAAATCATTAAATCACTTCCAGTCCATCCCTGAATGCCCTCTCCAAACATTTCTAAACACACTTATTGCTCCCTAGCTATCATTTGCATGCTTTTGAGAAATGTAATGTCGGTTCTTCTTGGATCCAATATGTCCATATTGTTGATATTTAGAGGAAAAGATGAAAAGTAAGAAGAAAAATATCTGTGTAATAAATCCTTTGATATTCTGATAATTTCCCATGTATGAAAAAAGTCACATGCTCAGGTTACCACACATTTAAGAGCTAAAGTGCAGTATTATGGGTAGGTTTGAAATTCGGATATAGAACTTCATCTTAATTTGATTGAACATCTTATTAAAATAGAATAAACACATTTTATATACAAAGCAGTACATATATTATTGGCCTCCAAGATTTAGATATGAGGTCTGCTGCACAGCCCTTGACTTTATTATTAAAGCATAACATTGGACTATTACTGAAAAAATAAGGTCTATGCACATTGTGAACATTTTAATCAATCATTTTTTACCAAAACAGTAGGGGTCACAGTTAAGAAAATACATTATTGGTATCTTTTTTTTTTTTTTTTTTTTACTAGTACTGGTAACCACTTTAAAATGAAACAATTAGAGTAAAATAATTTGGGGGTTAATGTTATTTGACCACAATTCAGCAAGCCAAAAAATTACTTATGTTACATTCTCTTTTCCTCACACATTTGTTATGATCCGTTAGAAAAATAATGTAAGTCAAAGTGTGGTTTACATATTTATACATCTTATTGGATATTTTGAGTTCATAATGGCTAAAAAATTCATTATAGATAGTTTATTTTATTTTTAACGTTTATTTACTTTTGAGACAGAGAGGGACAGAGCATGAACGGGAGAGGGTCAGAGAGAGGGAGATACAGAATCTGAAACAGGCTCCAGGCTCTGAGCTGTCAGCACAGAGCCCGACGCGGGGCTCGAACTCATGGACCGCGAGATCATGACCTGAGCCAAAGTTGGCTGCTTAACCAACTGAGCCACCCAGGTGCCCCTCATTATACATAGTTTAAACATATTTGCCATAGAAACTAAAGAGGATATGTGTGCTCTGTTTCTAGGAAAGAGAAGAGATCATTGAGGTAGACTTGGGAGTATCCTTTTAAATATGACTGTATGACTGTCACTGGATGACTATGTAGTGACTTGATAAAATGGGCTAAGGGCAAGTCTTTGAGGTAATATCTCTAATTGTGGGGTCAATGCCCTGTAATTGAAGTGAGTCTATTTTTTCTTCTAGTAATAATCTGTTCACTCTTGGGGTAGTATAAAAAAATAACTATTAGACATTATTGTAACTATATTCAGTTCAGTAATCTCTTTGTCAAAGACATCACAGCTCAAAAAGACATTTGTGGCCGTTCTGTCAAATGAATGGTGAGACTAAATGATGAAATATAAAGCTTTCATTTATCTGAAGCACTCGAATTATCACTGTGATTCTTATTTTTATTTTTTTATTAAAACATGTTTTTTTAATGTTTATTTAGTTTTGAGAGAGAGAGAGAGAGAGAGAGAGAGAGAGAGAGAGAGAGACAGTGTGAGCTGGGGAGGGGCAGAGAGAGAGGGAGACAGAATCTGAAGCAGGCTCCAGGCTCTGAGATGTCAGTACAGAGCCCAATGTGGGGCTCCAACCCACAAACTGTGAGATCATGACCTGAGCTGGAGTTGGACACCTAACTGACAGAGCCACCCAGGCACCCCGAGTGATTCTTATTAAAAAAAAAAAAAAAGAGTTTGCTTAAAACCCACTGTATGTTAAATTTAAAAGATACAGTGTTGTTATATGAGAATATTATTTCTGCCTAAAAGAACAACTACACATAGTCTTTGAAAGATCAAGTTGTACCTGTGGGCAATACTCTCAAGGCAGGAAGTCAATAGTGTCTTTCCTCCATTTTGGCCACAAAATGGCATTTTCCCAGCATCAGCAAATGATTTAACCATAAGTCTTATTATAGGGGAAAATGCGGTTAAAACTCATGTTTTAAGGGGCTATGGTTGTTAGGGACAAACGTAAACCCCAGAAATTACTTCATATTAGTATCTCAAATTCTTATTCTAGAGTAGCTATTGCTCTAGGAGAAATTTGAGGGCGCTTGGTCAACAAACCCACCAGTGCTCTGAATGGACTTGTACTTCTTTATTCTTTTTTTTTTTTTTTAACGTTTATTTATTTTTTGGGGACAGAGAGAGACAGAGCATGAACGGGGGAGGGGCAGAGAGAGAGGGAGACACAGAATCAGAAACAGGGTCCAGGCTCTGAGCCATCAGCCCAGAGCCCGACGCGGGGCTCGAACTCACGGACCGCGAGATCGTGACCTGGCTGAAGTCGGACGCTTAACCGACTGCGCCACCCAGGCGCCCCGTGTACTTCTTTATTCTTAAACTGGATATTTAAATTCATAGTGTGCTGCCAGAATCTGTTGTGCTAGCAATATACAGAGAATGGGGTGACTAAATATTTGTACTGGCTGTTATGGGACTATAAAACAAGTGGATAGAATCTTGGTATTGACAGAATTTCCATTTTAATAGAGGAGAATGTTGTGTTCTGAGTAAATATAACAAAGTTCTATCAAACCATAGGGTCAGGAGTAATTTATTTTCATTAGGATTGCAGAGAACTTCACCGAGAAAGTGACATTTGAGCTGACCTTGGAGAATCAATAGAATTTGATAGATGGCGGTGGGTGGCAAATGGGGGAAAACATTCTGAGAAGAAGAAAAAGTACAAGAAAAATCCATGAGATACAGCAGAATGAGCCAGCTATCTGCATGAATTTGAAATTGTGGCAACACTTTGTTATATTTTTTGAGTGATATATACCATAATTTATCTTTATGGATTAAAAACTAAAATTTGATAGTTTGTCACTTAATAAAGTAATACTCTAGTATGATAATTAAGATAGTTTTGGTTTAAAATTAATTTCACATATTATCTATTATTGAACAGCCTGGTGTCATTCTTTGTTTTATAAAAAGATATTGGAGAAGCTTGAATGCTCAAAATTAGCTTTTTTTCCTAGTATATTTGACCTTTATTAGAAGTCTTTCACAATTTTATTTAATATTAAATTTCTACTTTTCTGCGATGTTTTTCTGTTTATATTATCAGGAGAAGCAAATTGGCTAATATGGAGTAACAGAAAAAAGAATATAATTAGCTTCTAAAATACACATAGTTTGATTCCTGTATGCTAAAACGAGTGGTAATGATCAAAGTCTGATTTTGAAAATACAATGGTAGCAAATAGTTTATATATGAAGAGAAAAAGCAGTTCGGCCTGTTTGATGTCACGTTTACTCTTTGGTTGATGAGATCATTGAAGGTGGATGAAAATCTACTGATGAAAGCTGGATAGGGCCATGTGTAAAATGCTGATGCCTATTCTTATTAGTGTCAACAAATTGTGAGGAATGTGTCCAAGAGCCATGGGAATGACTGAGAGGCTGACCATTCAATTCATGACAATATCACAAGAGAATATGGAGAGATTGAGTAAACAACATTAACTGCCTATATGAATATTAAGAACACGGTACTGGTAAAGAAGTGAAATTATTTGGCCAGCTCAAGAGTAAATTCTTAGAAATGGTAAACTAAACATGATCTAATGAAGCACTTTTGTCTTACTTTTTATATAACGTGTTAAACTGAAATTAACACATTTGCTATGTCTACTGACATGTGATAGAGTTGGAAATGACAAATATTTGGTCATGCTAAACCCTTAGTACCTTGTCGAAGATTTTGAGAATCACACTAATATTTCTGGACACTTAATGTTTCTGGAGCTTCAAAACTGAGCCATAATCAATTAGAAAGAAGCAATTTGGTTGGTTTAAAATTTAGTTCATGTGTATGGGTTATTTTACTCAGTCTCTCAAATATGTAAATGTTGTTCTTAATATAATACCTTTTCTTGTGGACATAACCTTATTAGAATACTAATCTGGATTAATACAATTTAATTTCTTATAATTGATGTTTATTTCAACTGGGAGTTTTCTTAAGGGCAAGGTAATGTGTAAACTTAATATTCACAATCATTGTCACTTTGTGGTACCTGCTTTTGTGAAACTATCTATATTTTGGACACCCTTGCTTTTCTCTATCTTATAACAAATAATTACTGTAGAGTAATAAAAAATAATTGTCTTCAAGGCATTACAATGTTATAGTCATTAAAAAGAGTTACTTAAGAAAACAAAGTGATATTTGAACATTCTTCTTTCCTTTGTTCTTTAAGTTCTGTCACAAAGTAAATGAGAGGGTGGGAAATACAATTACAATCTAGACACTTTTCAACACTTTTGTGATTAAGAACTTTACTGACAGTTTATTGACTTGCACTTGATGAGTTGTGTTCTCATGTGAATGATATAAAGTCATGTGTCTGATATGCATGGGAGATGTGGAATGAGAATAGATTGACTTAGGTAGTAGTTGGAGGAGATAACATAAAAAATGAGAAATGAATAAAGATACGAGTACAGGTAAAACAGAGTGAGTAAAAGTGAAGGGAAGAGGTATAATGCAGCTATTTTCTTTCTCCATCCATTTTTTAAAGTGTATTTATTTTTTAGAGAGAGAGAGAGAGAGCACATGTGTACACATGAGCAGGGGAGGGGCAGAGAGAGAAGGGGACAAAGGATCTGACAAAGCAGTCTCTGTGATGACAGTAGACAGCCCCATGTGGGGCTCAAACTCACAAACCATGAACTCATCACCTGAGCTGAAGTTGGATGCTTAATGAACTGAGCAACCCAGGTGCCCCTCTCCATATTATTCATAAGGTAGCTTGATCTTCTAGACTATAATTTTAGCATTATAACATTTTTATACCTTTAAAGCAACTTCTAATCCATCTTTTCAACTTTAGGCACTACAAAAATACAATATGAATTTTATCAAAGCTCCCAAACTTCCTGGTTTTAAAATGGGAAGGGTAAATATTTTTTTTTAACTTTTTTTCATGTTTATTCATTTTTGAGAGAAAGAGAGACAGAGTGTGAGCAGGGGAGGGGCACAGAGACAGAGAGACACACACAGACTCCGAAGCAGGCTCCAGGCTCTAAGCAGTTAGCACAGAGCCCGACACGGGACTTGAACTCATGAACCATGAGATCATGACCTGAGTCGACCTGAGTTGGATGCTTAACTGACTAAGCCACCCAGGCGCCCCAGGAAGGGTAAACATTCTTAATCAGGGATCCCTGATCTTTGTGAGGGTAATTTATATAGAGTAGGTTATTACTTTCATATAAGAAGCTGTTTAACTCAAATTGTTTTGAGTAGAGCAGGGGAGGTATGGTGGGGACAAGATCTAGAGCCTAGCAGGAGCCCTCCCAAATGATGGGATTCAGGTACAATGCAATTGGTAAGACATCACTGAGTACAAGTTTACCTAACAGTGCCTCAAAGCCTCTTCCAACTCTTAAGATTTTGTGACAATTTGGGAATTTCTAAATGAGCTATTTGGTTTGGAATGGGCAGAAAACAAATAAAAATAAACAGAAAACATTTACTTGGATTCAAAATAAATATGCACTGAATACAGCATTTTATAACAAATATAACTATATTCAAGATGTTGCTACTCTTCCTAATTCAATCTCGGGTCAGAGGAAAGGGATATCAGAAGTTACTAAGTTTGATTTAGATAATTATTAAAGATAAACTTAATTTTTGTTTTGCATTTTATATAATTTACTGTCTTTTTCCACTTCAAGAAACAGTTCAGAGGTTTTCATCATGAAGTTCATAACCCCAAATGCTCAATAAATATTTAAAGAGAACTAGCTAATGCTAAATAATAAAGTTCTTCTGGTTATAAAACTAGCACTTTGGCTTCCAAACTGAACTATCAAATGTATTTTAGGTATTTACAATCTATCAAATTGTTTATGAGTATCTGCAAAATAAGCATGACTGAAAAAAAAAAAAAAGAAAGTATCTTTGAAAGAGTCTGGAAAGAACCTTTAAGACTAGGAAAATAAAATCTTATAATGTACTCCAGAGAAATTTTTAATCTGTGTTAGGATATATTGGGCTCTGAGATTGGTTTCATTTGAGAAATACATTTACTGTATAAAAATTTATAAAACATTCTATATATTTTGCACTTAAAATTTCACATGTAGCCAGCTAACATGACTTTTATTCTGTTAACACTTAAGTTCTATACAGACTTTTTTTAGTTTTCTAATATATGTACTGGCAGTTTTGCCTTTATTTTTTTCTCTGGGTTTTAAGGTGAATTTTAGAACTAGATGAAGAAAATAAACAGGCTAAAATTCTCAACTCAAATTCCGAAGACTTTTCAACTTAAGGTGAAATTAAAGTAGATTGTATATAGAGAAAAGGGAGTTGAAATGTATATGGCAAAATTAGAAATTTTGGGGTTCTGGGGCACCTGCGTGACTCAGTCAATTAAGCATCCAACTTCGGCTCAGGTCATGATCTCACTATTCATGAGTTCGAGCCCTGCGTAGGGCTGGCTACTGACTGTCAGCACAGAGCCCACTTTGTATCCTCTGTCCTCCTCTCTCTCTCTTCCACCCCATAACCCCGATCGCCCTTTCTCTCTCAAAAATAAATTTCAAAAAATTTCAAAAAAATTTTTTTTGACGTTCCAACTTTAGAGATCATATGGCTGATACTCTTTTGGATTAGCTCATTTGATATGAGTAGCTATGATTTTTGGAATTATGTAAATTACTTAAAGGTATGAAAAGTTACTTCGTAGAGAATCAAAAACAGGGAAAACACAGTCAAGTTAAACATTACTGCACCATATCAGTCAACCTGGAAAAGCTTATTTAATGCCTTCAAGAGATAGGAGTCAGGGAGACACTATGTATTGAAGCTTGGTTTCTGAGGATGACAGGCTCAGCTGGGTGATTCCCACTTTGGATTTGTCATACCATTAAGTAGTAGTTAGATGGAGACTGAGGCTAGTGATCTCACCTCTGTGGAACCTGAGCTGGCATGGCTGCAATTCCTGGGGTCTCTCTCTAGAGGAAGTAACATGTATTTTGTGCTGGCTCTGTGACTTTTTTTTTTTTTTAATTTTTAATGTTTATTTTTGAGAGACACAAAGTGTGAGTTGGGGGGCAGGCGCGTAGAGAGAGAGGGGGACACAGAATCTGAAGCAGGCTCCAGGCTCTGAGCTGTCAGCACAGAGCCTGATGCAGGACACGAACTCACAGATCGTGAGATCATGACCTGAGCTGAAGTCGGCTGCTTAACTGACGGAGCCACCCAGCCGCCCCTGGCTCTGTGACTTTTAATCAAACAGTCAATGTCTTTTCCAATATCATTCCATTAAATCTTTGAGCTTCCTATAAATAGTATTGGAGTTTACTACATGAAACAAAAGTCACAACCAAACAGTGTCTTCAGAAAGGTTACTCTATCTTGGGCCTTAAGTTAGGCTCTGGTGGAATATTTCCCTTAAAATCATTAGAACCCCTATTATTTAACAACAACAAAAAAATTCAGTAAGATATGTCCTTAAGACCTTCAAGGTCTTATGAACAGCAGAATATTTCTATGAGGCCACACCTTTGATCTTTTTCTAAAAAAAATATTATTCTTGTTTTTGAGAGGAAGAGCACATGAGTGGGGAAAGGGTGGAGAGAGAGAAAAGGGGACAGAGGATCCGAAGCAGGCTCTGTGCTGACAGCAGAGAGCCCAATGTGGGGTACAAACTCACGACTGTGAGGTCATGACCTGAGCTGGAGCCAGACGCTTAAACCAACTGAGCCACTGAGGAACCCCCACACCTTTAATCTTAGCGAAGGACTTAAGTGCCTCATTTAGGATTTTTTATCTTTGCTGATCTCTTACTTTGAGAATATTTTACCGGGGATAAGAAAGATTTTTTCTGAACCTAGCAACCCTTGGTGTGTGTGTGTGTGTGTGTGTGTGTGTGTGTGTGTGTGTGTATGTGTATGCTCTAATTGATGTTTAAAATGGGACTACCTTTTCTTGAATGCATCTTTCTCTTTCGTATTATGAATGCCTAGAAGAAACAAGGTAGAACTTTCAATATTAAGTGCTGCAGTCTCCTTAATTATCCACAAGATCATTAAAACCCCTTTCTGTTTTTCACATTCCCACAGATAAGTTTCTGCAACACTTCTGTCAAGATATAATAGGTGTCTTTTCTTCACGGTCCCTCAAATCCTCATCAACCATCTCCTTGAGTCCCTTTCAGTTTATAATAACCATTCCTTCAATGTCCTTCCAGATTTTGCCCATAGCCTGGTATGAAAGCTAATGTCACATATTTTATTTTTTTCATGCAACTACTCCACATCTAGAAATCAAATTCTGTTCCAGTATTTATTGCTGCATCATAAATTGCTCCAACATTTAATAGCATACAATGACAACCATTAAATTTTGATAAAAATTCTGTGGGTTAGGAGTTCAGGCAGGCCACAGCAGGGATGGCTCATCTGTGGGGCCTTAACTAGAGTAGGTCAATGGCTGGAGATGGCTAGGACAGTATAAATAGGGTGGTAAGTTTACAGCTCCCCCCACCCACCCCGCTTTGAGATCTGTTGGGGTCGGACTATCCAAGATGATTCCTCTACTCACATGTCTGGCAGCTGGGCTGGGATGACTATTTTCCAAATGGCCTCCTTACCTGGTCAGCCTAAGTATTCTCATAGCATGGTGGTCTCAGTTTGTTAGATTTTTTACATGGCTATTGTGATAAGTGAGCATTTCAAGAGTCTAGTATAAAAGTTTGGGGGCTTAAAAGCTAGCCTAGAATTCATGCATCATTGTTGCCATAATCTTTTGTTTCCATAGGGTCAGAGCAGATTCATTGTTGGAGGACACGATACAAGGATGCAAATATGAGGAGGCATGGTTCATTAGGGGGCTATGTAGAAACTTACTTATCATATGCCTATTTCCCAAGTAAAATAAGTGGCCATAGGCCAAGCAGACCACAGAAATTATAAGAGCATTTCTTGTAAGTTGCAATTTCAAATTAGAGTAGAATCTATAAATCTTAATTTATTTCCACCATTGTAACGTTCATATTCTCTCCTCCAGATGACAACATACCAATATTCACTCTATTTGGATTTTTGTGAAGGTTTAATAAAGATATATGGCAATTATATATATATTTTGTAGATATCAAGTTAAGAAATGTTAGATTTTTTTCCCACTGAGGCTGTCTTACAATTTTTTTTTCTTATTGTTGTTCCAAAAAATAATGATTTGTAACATGAAAAGAATTTTCATCCAATCCCAAGACTTAATTATGATAACTTCTTCCTTCCCACAATTTTTTATACCATGTTATTCCATGGATGACATATATGATTAAAACTGAATTGGTTTGAAATGTATTTGAATATTCTAGCCTATTTAAATTTTTTTTTATTGTTAACTTCAAGCTTTAAAAAAAATTGACTTTTCTCTTTGTTGACTCTGAAAAACTGTCATTGACCAATGGGAATTCTAAAGAGATAAATGTTTTCTGTATGCTAAGACTTACGCTTTGGAAAGAGTGGAATCACAAGGGACAAATTGTGTGGGATACTGATACTCTTAGTAAAATAGAGACTCAAAATGCTCTTTGAGTATGTCATTATCAGCTGAGACATTCTGGGCACAGCATGGAACACATACTGTGACTAATGATCCCTAGGATAAGAAGTGTGGAACAGTGCATAAAATGGTATTTGAATACACAAACCTTATGTCACCCATCAAATCTGAGCACGAATATTGTGTCTAGGAACATGAAACAGACCACCCGTTCATAGGGTCAGGGAACCGGAAAAAAGAAGATAAGATAATGAATTAAGAGGGGAAAAAAGGAGGCAAAACACAAAGCACAGATGGCAAATGAAGTATGAGATAAGGGGAAAGAGGGTGGCAGTGATGCTCCAGTTACATGGGTTTGTTTTTCACATTTTTAAGTGAGTAAACTAGGATAGAGTATTTTAATAGTCTGGTCATGGTTTGTTTTCCTTTCCTTTTTTCCCTCTGTGTACATCAGTTCAAATTATTTCCATATTGGAATAAATGGCACTGATATAGATACAGGTGGGGGAAATGGTCCTCAGCTAGTGTTTCTGTAATTCAAAACAGAAACAATCCTTCTCCATCCACCTTCTCCTTTCCTTCTTTGGGTTCTTTAATATCTTCTTCCAGGTTTCTCCAGATTGTTGCAGCTACAGCTGCAAAACACACTGAATAGGGCATATCCATAGGGAGAAAGAGAGAGAAGTGGACAGTTATCATGTGTTTGACTGTGAATCCTTTTATTTTAATACGGGCAAAACCCTTCCTTCCTTCCTTTCTTCCTTCCTTCCTTCCTTCCTTCCTGCCTGCCTGCCTTCCTGCCTTCCTTCCTTCCTTCCTTCCTTCCTTCCTTCCTTCCTTCCTTCCCTTCCTTCCATCTTTTTATTGGTCAGTTAATTTTTTATTCTTGGTTACCAACGGGGCACATTTCTGGGAGGTATGGGAAATCACCCATAAATGTTTTCTCAGGGAAATTTCTATTCAGACCGAGGTTACATTTAACAAATGAAAATAATCCTAATAATTCTGTTCTGTAAATTTTATTTCCATTAGGATTGAAGCTTAAAATCACATCCTGTAATCTCTCTATTCTTAGAGGAGAAGGCATGATTAAAGAGAATTTCCTTTTGATCCTTGATGTTTGACAGATAGTGACTGGTCAGGACCACACAAGATTAGCTGGAGTTGTCGGAAGTAAACTTTTAGAAGGGAAATGATTAAACTATGCTCCTACAAATATGAATTTTTTGGAACTATTTCCTGCAAAAGTTCTACACACCTCTACAGTATTCTTCTCATAAGACCACACCTGGAAATCTGCGTGTTTTGCTCAAGGCTTTTTGCTAGGAAGGTATTTGAAAGGTATCAGGGAGATAAATGAAACCACCTGGAGCCTGTCGCTCCAGTGGCAATCACTGGCCTTCCCGGGGATGGAGTTATGTTCGCTCCACTGCAGCTGTCAGCCAGCTACTTTGTTCTTTACAGCTCCTCTCAAAACAATATCCATCAAAAGGTGTCAATTAGGTTTTATAGGTGGCAGCAGCTCCGCTTTTATGAAGGGTTGTTATTAAATATATGTGAATAATACTGATAATACCTATTTAAATATTTATGAGAGCAAACTATATGCCCCAAGTCCTGGAGGAAGATAAAATTGCTGACAAAATCGGGAGGCCCTGGGCAGAACAAAAGTACCTCAAAGGTGTTACAATTTATTTCCTTACTGCAAAATATTAAAGTCTAAGAGAAAACCTAGGAGAATAATCAATCTGAAGAATAGAATCAAAAAAAAAAAAAGCTTGAGCAGCTCTGTTGAAATTGATGTCATTATGCAGATTCCATAAAATGTGCATAATGTTTTGAGTCTACTTTTTTTTTTTAATTTTTATTTATTTTTGAGAGAGAGACAGAGAACGAGTCAGGGAGGGTTAGAGACAGAGAGGGAGACACAGAATCCGAAACAGGCTCCAGGCTCTGAGCTGTCAGCACAGAGCCCAATGCAGGGCTCGAACCCACAGGCTGTGAGATCATGACCTGAGCCAAAGTCAGACTCCCAACCGACTGAGCCACCCAGGTGCCCCTTGAATCTACTTTTATCACTGCTTAAGATTTCAAAAACTTATAATAACACATTCAAGTACAGTATGTGAAACAGAATTTGGACAATCACATGTGAAAGATGCTCATCTATATCTTGAGGTAGCTGACCAAGAGAGATAGCAGTATGTTTAAAAGAAGTGTTTTTCATGCTTCAGAACCAATCGTTTTTCAAAGATTAAAAAGAGCCTTTTATTACTATAACATTTGTGCATATTTATTGCAGAAAGATAGAAAATAAGCAAAAGTAGAAAAGTAAACTCTGTATGATGACCACACAGATATTTTCACTTGCAAAACCTTATGTATATACTCAATGAATTTTATCTATATTTAAAATTTTTTTTTCAACGTTTTTATTTATTTTTGGGACAGAGAGAGACAGAGCATGAACGGGGGAGGGGCAGAGAGAGAGGGAGACACAGAATCGGAAACAGGCTCCAGGCTCCGAGCCACCAGCCCAGAGCCCGACGCGGGGCTCGAACTCACGGACTGCGAGATCGTGACCTGCCTTAAGTCGGACGCTTAACCGACTGCGCCACCCAGGCGCCCCAAATTTTATCTATATTTAATTTACATGTGTATATGCATAAATGTATATGCATAAAATGAGATCAGACTGCCTGTTATTTTGCAACTGTTACTTTTTGTTAACAGTCACTACTTTTGCATGTTCATAGGTATTCACCTTCTGAGGAGATTTAGATTTCTCCAATATTACCTGAACTATCTTGAATAGTGGTTTGGCCAGGCAGGGATTAAATCCAGGCTCATTTGTTGAATTTATTTGTTATGTCTCTTACCTAGAAGTTTATTGTTGTTGTTGTTTTGGGTTGGTTATCAGTTCAAAGCCTGGTTTCCCTGATGAATGATCTGTCTTTATGATTTGTCTGTTTGTTTCCTTGAAGTACCTTATGACTTATTTCTCTATCCCCTATATATTCTGCAAATGCGAATGTGAAGCTGAAAGCTAGATAGATGGATTCAAGGTTTTTTTCCTCCATTCTAGATGATATTGTGGACTTCATATTTCATCACCAGGAGGCTCAGAATATATACCTGAAACACCATAATGGATGCTGAGTCTGACCACTAAATTATAGTGGTGATTGATGCCCCCTAGCACTGTTTGGTGCTTTCTTGTATAACTTGAAAGTAACACATGCGATTATACTTGGGTACTACATAAATGTTCAATTCCTCATCTACTGTCTACCTAATGGTTTTAGCATTGCCTTTGGTCTTTTGACCTCGCTGATAACTATTTTCCAATCTAGATCTTTCTGGTTTTGATACAATCAAACTTACCCATCTTTCTTACAGTTTTTGGATTTCAATTATTTACAGAGGCCACCTCTACTACAACATTAATAATAACTTTATAGTTTAAAACACTTTTCAAGTATTTAGATCTTTGTTTCTTTTGTATTTATGCAGGTCAGACAGAAGTCTAACCTGATCTTTTTTTAAGTTGTACCCATTTGGCCCAAAACAATTTACTAAAAAGTCTCTTTTTAGCTTAGTGATTTGAAAGGCTGCCTTTAATGTATATTAAAGTTTCAAATGTGCGTGGTTATGTTTCTGGCTTTTTTGTTTCATTTCCTGTCCTTTCATATGTCAATACTATTAATTTTTGAGACTTTATGATAATAGTATGTTATCTGGTAAGGTTAGTCCTAACTCTTATTTTTCAGACTTTCTGCTACTCTTATTTGTGTGTGTTTTTTCTATATGAACATCAGAATCTATTTGTCTACTTCCATAAAATACCTGTTTGTATTTTGTAATTCATTTTGAATTCATGTTATTAAAGATAATCGATAAGATTTTGTTTTCTTCTATCAAACAGTATGACAAATCTTTATATCCAAGTCTACTTTTGTGCCCTTCAAGAGTGTGTTAGAGTTTTCTTCATGTAAGAATCATTCCTTTCAAAAGGACTAATGTCTTTTTTATGTTTTATTACTCCCAAACCTGTAATTTGGAAAGCGTGTACATATATATAACCTGACATTAATACTTCCTCCTCTTTCCAATGGGCTAGCATACCTTTATAAAATGTCTTAATTTCTTCATTTCCTGCTGTCTTCTTTCTTTTTCATGCTTGCTTTGTCCTAACATATCATTGCCATTTGCTTTTAATTTATTGTATGTTTGAAGCAAGACCTTCCATCATTACCTATGTTAACTCCCCTCTGTGTTTCTTCTTCTTTTTTGAAAGACATCTTTATTTTATTTTTTATTAATTTTTTTAAAGACAGCTTTATTTTAAAATGAGGCTAAGCCATGTTTTAAGTCATATAAACTCCATTTTGGTGTTCTTAAGATACATACTCAACAGGTTAACTTGAAAATTTAGTATCTTAAAAAACATATAAATTCATTTTGTCCTCAAACAAAAATGTCTACATATTTTTCAGCCTACAAATAATACTTTTAAAAGTTAGGAAATGTGCAGTGGAAAATAAATTATGCTCACCTATTTTGTCTGTTTTTATCAGAGAATTTGGTTCTATTACTAAAAATTAGCAAATGTATTATAAAGTAAAAATATGGGATATAAGTAAAATTAAATTCTATTACATTTTTTTTTGGAAAACAAATAGTACAAATCGTGAAATTAACTTGTATGTTTTCAGTATTGATTCCTTTTAGTTGTTCTGAGAAAATAAATATTGTTCTGGAGGCAAATCGTAGACAGAGGCAGTGATTAAATCTTGATTGTTAAAGTAATTCATGAATATCTACATTTCCTAGTTCTCTGTAACAATGTATATGATATAATATTTCTGAGTCCTAGAGAACCTAAGGTATTCTAAAGCGACTGATAACATATATGTATGTATATATAGAAGATCCATCTTCTTATTTCAAAGTAAGGATTGTAACTCAAATCTCAATATTAGTTTAAAATAGTTTTTCCTAAAACATACTTTCTGATTTGAATGTACTGCCTATTAATAGTGCTAATAGTTAATAGTGTCATGAGAAAACTTATGCACAAATAACAAATTATGTAATAGTTTTTTGATGGGAAAATTTATATTTAGTCTTTCTAAAATCAGCTTAATTTCTTTATTTTAGCCAAACATGATTAATATAGTATTGTTTTCACTTTTTCATTAAAATTGAGATTTGAGGAAATCTCAATTATACATTCATCACATTGTGGTGAATAAGGTAGGCAGATGACAATACTGAATGTTTAGAACTTGTATTAGTGAATATGATATTCTAGGCAGAAGGTGGGATTAACGTATAGAAACATTAATTTCTATTTTCCTAGAGGAGAGAAAGGAGCATATATGTTCAGGTGCAAGGTTTGTGAAGGCATGGTATTTAATATACTTTGGCAATATTTTATTGGCCCAGGCAGTATTTCATATCTACAAAAGCACTTTTTGTAAAAATACCTTATATTGACTTAAAAAAAAACTTTACTAATATATAACCATCATAGAATATAAGTAAGAAATATAAAATTTTAAAAAAGCTCATAATTTACTCAGGGATCATCAGTTTTTAACATTATTGTGTTCATCTTTTTCGACAAAGACATACATGCTTTTTGTCCCCTAAATAGGTTCATTTCATAAATACTGCTTTGTAGCTGTGTTTTAAACTTCTTTTCATGTATTATTTCATCTGTGCTGTAGTTTCTATTTGTAGACCATTTAGATTATTCTTTCAATTGTCTCACATTATAAATATTGACATGAACAGGGGCACCTGAGTGGCTCAGCTGGTTGAGCACTGGACTTCAGCTCAGGTCGTGATCTCACAGTTCATGAGTTCGAGCCCCACGTCGGGCTCACTGCTGTCAGCCTGTCAGCGCAAAGCCAGCTTCCAATCCTCTGTCCCCCTCTCTCTGCCCCTCCCTAACTTGTGTTCTTCCCCAAATAAATAAGTATAACAAATAAATAAATATTGACAAGAACACCCTGTAGCTAAATCTTTATCAACTGTGCTATAGTTATAGTTGTCAAGGTTGCTAATATATCTCTATAGGCTTTATAGTATTGCTATTGTTAGTAGATTTCAAGAGGTGAAACGCTAGAGTCTAAAGTGTCAGTATTTGAGAATCCCTGGGATGCTTAACTGGGAGGCTTTCCTCCATTAATTTATTAATATATTAACTTAGTAAGGATAACATATTAATGAAAGGCATCATATATTGAATTATATCATATAAGGCATAATGGCATATATGTCAGGGAAGCATCATATACACTATTTCACACAAAAAAACTATTCTGAAGGTGACACATGAGGTTCATTTTACTCAAATAACTAAGATGGCTTACCATACTTTTCACATGCAGATGTCTGCAGAAAAATTAAGGAAAATTTTTACTGATATTTAAATATTCTTTCTCATATTGTAGAAAAGTGAATGGAAAAGAAATAGTCAAAACAACGGGTCAGTTTTCTACAATCTTAACCAAGGCTGCTGGGTTTTTAAAGTAGTAGGTTAACAATAAAGCTCCTTCCCAAATGTGCTGTAGGAATTAAAACACAGTGAATGAATGGGTAAGCAGTTGTGTTAATCTATGATCCTCTGAAATTTAATATTTTAGTATATTTTTTTTAACTTTTGTGAAGTACTAAAGCATTCTCATTAGTCTCATTATTGTTACAGCTATACATCAGAAACTAAAATCATATGCTGATTGTGAATTGGTTTAAAAGATTCAGATCTAAAAACAAATTTATAATACAACAATAATTGAACAAAAAAATAATTCTGGTATCTTCAGATTATGAAAATAAGATCATTTATACTGGAATAAACTGAATTCTGTCACACTGTGGGCAGTTCTTTGATGAATGAGACATTTGCATTTTTAGATTAGTTTATCTGACATGATTTTGGAGTTCTTTGAATTGACTTATAATGAGGAATTGGTTTAAACAATTGGAAATACAATCTTAACCACAAGTTACAACAACTTCCTACAGCTTTGAATAATGAGGAACGCTCTTGTTATTGATTAACATGAGGATTTGTTAACATTAGGGAAAGAAAAAGGTATAATTGGATTCACTTTAAAAAGAAAATTGCAAGGAGCTGGGAGGTACGTAGATTGTAATTGCTCTAATTCTAAAGAAATCTAAATTCTTCCAAATGCTTAGTAAAATGAAAGGTGGCTTCAATTTAATATGGAAAAATCCTATTATAACTATGTCTATTAATGCATAATAGACATATGGAAATAGCTTGTGATTCAACTGAACTTCTATATATAATACATTTATGGTGTTCCTGTAAAATGCCAAGACCAAAAGCAGTCATCTACTACATAACTTGGGGACTCTTTTGTTATGCTCAATGTATGTAGGCATTATCATTTAGGATTACAATTTATTCAGAGTGGCTTATATTAGAATTAATTTTGATATCCAAATAAGCTATCCTCCACCTACCTTTTTGTTGGCCACAGGGATTATCTTATGCTATTTCAGCTGATGTTAGCCAACTTTTAAAGAACAATAGATTTTCTTTAATTTATCTCACAGGGCTTAAGTGATTTACCTACATCCTTTTAAGGGATACCGAGAATCCTAGTAATTTCGTGGACAATTATGCCGTGTGACTAAGTCTTACTAAATTAGAATGAGTTAGTTTTCCAAAATTTAGTTGAAGGGATATTGAAACAACATTACATTTTTAAACTAATATGGTTAGTCATTAAAGATATAAGGCTGTCACTGCTCTAGGAACATGATTTTGAAAAAAGTTTTAAATATGGTTATTAAAAAATGCAAAGGTAAAATAAAATTTTATATGGCAATTGGACTTAACTGGAGTAATTACAAAACGATCATTAGATTTACTATCCTCTCAGAAGCCATCAAATAAGCTTTTGTGAATATTTTTAAAAAATATTTAAACAAAGGCAGTTAAACCAAGATACCATTACATGATTTCCCTGTGAAAACACGTAACCACATGAGGAATTCCACTCTAAAATTTCCTCCTAAGCCTTGAGAGTTATCCACTGAAGCAACAGCACAGTGTATGCTATGAAGGTCTGTGGTGACGAGCAGCTGAATCCATTTTCCTCTCCGGTATTGAAACCACATCCAAACCTCCAAACTCTTGGACCCAGGGACTTGGATGCACACTGAGGCTCCCCACTCAGTGGGGCCAGGAGAAATTAAAAATAGCACAAAAATAAAGAAAAAAAAGATGTTCTTCACATAGAAGAGTTGCAACAATTTGTGTTTATTATCTGGATAACATTTTGACTGATGTTATTTTGAGAAATAAAATTGCAACATAATGTATGTATAATAAATATATTAGTATATGATAGATGGGCTTAGTTCAATTAATCATCTTTTGCTCTAAGACCTGTCATATTGCTGATATTCACTGTCCTAAATGACATGAAACCAATATCCTCTCCCTGCTTCCCCTCTATACAGCTCACAATAGCCTCTCCCACAGGAACCTCCTACCTGAGCTGTTCTTTTAGCCTCTAACAAATTCTTCCCATGTCAACTCAACATTTAAAGGAAGTCAGGTCATTTATCTGTCCATTTATCATTCTGGTTTAAAACCTTTTAATGGTTTCCCATCATCCTCAATTTGGGGTTGCCAGATAAAATATAGGATAAGTGCTACATGGTAAGTAGAAGTATTTTATTATCGTAGTACTTGTACTTGGTGAGATATTTTACAATAAAAGTTATTTGTTGCTGACCTGAAATTCGAATCTGCATATTTACTTGTAATATATCTGTATCTGACAGATTTGCTACCTCTGTCACCTTAGTTTAACTCATAAAGCAGATCCTTTTTGACTGAACTACAAACCTTGGTCACTCTGGGCCCTGCCTACCTTGGTTGCCATCATCATCCTATATCAGTCACTACCACACTCTTCTCTACCCCTTGTTTCACAAACTGTAGGGTGACCCATTGGAAGATTGTGAAATACCAACTTATGGTCTCTACTTGCATTAAAGACAGAAAAAAGAAAGTACAGTAGTCTTCCCGTTATTGGCAGTTTTGATTTTTGCAGTTTTAGTTACCTGAGGTTTCGGTTACCAGCGGTTAGTCACCATCCAGAAGCAGATAATCTCTCTGTCATATGGTCAGAAGGTCAGCAATAGCCAAAGTCTACATCACCATGACTATGTCATTTACCTCACGTTATCTCATTGCATAGGTGTCTTATCAGCTGATGTCATCCCAAGAAGGGTGAGTACAGTCCAGTAAAATATTTTGAGAAAGAAAGATATTTTGAGAAAGACCACTTTCACATAAGTTTTGTTTCAGTATATTGTTATAATTGTCCTATTTTATTAGTTATTGTTAGTTTCCTACTGTGCCTAATTTATAAATAAGATTAATATATACACACATAATTGTATGTGTGTATATATATATAATTATATATGTATATATATGTGTATATACACATATATATATACACACACACACACACAAACATAGTATACGTTAAGGTTCGGTACTGTCTGGCTCTTCAGACATCCACTGCGGGCCTTGGAATATATCCTCCCAGGATAAGTGCGTGTGTGTGTGTGGGTGGGGGGGAGACTACTGTAACTGAAACAGAGATCAGTAAGGGAAAATGTTGCACAAAACTCTTAAGTTACATATGTATGCATCTTTGTCCCTGTCTGGCTGTGTACTAGATGGCCATACAAAACTAGTTTCACTATGGGTCAGAGTCAAGTATTTTGAAAGCCACTTCCTAGCCACATTGCCATTCATTCATTTCCTCAAACCTGAAAGTGCAACCACTTTCCTGCCTCATGGCCTTTGCAAGTGCTACTTCCTGTGCCTAGTATAATTATCTTCACAATACCTTATTCCTTTTATGTATCTGGCTTCTTGTCATTCTTTGGTTCTAAACCTAGGTGGCGCTTTATAAAGAGGCTTATAGCAGTGGCATCTGTTGGATATGGAGAGCCTGCCTGGCCTTCCTCTAATGATCTGGGGCAGACTAATATGAATGGTAACTCTGTCTCTATCTTTCTCCACTACCCCACCTCTCCACCTTTCTCTGCCCCCATCTCTGTCTCTGTCTCTGTCTCTCCCTCCCCCTCTGACACACACACACACACACACACACACACACACACACACACAATTTTATTTGAATTTACTATTAAAGTTGGCACTTTTCTGAGCTGGTTCTATATAATATGTATAGCATGTAATGTCCCTTTTTTTGAGGTATATTTCAGTATCTCTGTTAAACACAGTCACAAATAATGAAATCTAAGAATTGAAACCAGGTTCCTTAATTATTTTGGTGGATCTAATTAGTTACCTATTTATTGCAGTGTATAAGTACCTGATTATTGGAAAGTGACCTTCTGTGGAGTGTTCTGTTTTTAATCCACAAGAGGGATTCACATCTCTTAAAGTGAAATAATTTGTAGAAATCTGTTTTGAGGATCAGAGAAAAACTCCTCTTGAATATGCTTACGTGGACTAACAGCACTGATTTGATTCTAAGTGATACTTATAAAAGCCTTTGCATAATGTCACTCTTCTCCATTTATACAGATTTCTAAAAAATGAGCATGCTTGTCTTCCAGCTACTAACAACAGATGTGCTTAGCATAAAATATCAGAAGTAGATTTTGCAGACTGTAGCTAAGATCTAGTAAAATTGGAATGAAAATTGGCCTTCAAGGGAGCTGTCTGCTATTTTCTTCCGCAAACCTGTTTCTTATTTTCCTTAGAAGTGAGGGGGGAAAGGATGAGCTCTCAGTCAGGCTTCTGCCTGAGCACTGCCTCTGCTCAGCGTCTCTTTCAGGAATTTGTACACAAAAGTTCAAATTGGTCCTTGTCTTAGAGACCTTCAACAAAAGGTTTTTAAAAAGAGTAATCTCTTATGTCACTTTTATCTGAAGAAGTTTTAAAATTCAATTGCTTTTGTCATAGAGAGTTATCAATCACTAAGCATCCCTTTTAAATTTTTTTTCTAAAAATTGCTCTGAATTTAAGTAGGAACAATAAGGTAAACTGAAAAGCATATGAGATTGCCTCTTTTAATTTATGACAAAGAAAGCGACTGCACATGCTTCTTTAATATTTATAAGCATTTTTCTAAAATATTATATTCTATAGCACATCAATTTTCCTTTTCATTGTGAGAGATTTTCAAGTTCCTAAGAGCAATATTTGAATTTACCCCAATGTTCTGGTATATTATATTTGTGTTAATAATTTTGGAAATACACCAGTTATTAGCTTATATTTCTATAGCATTTAGCAATTTCTGAAGCATAAACTTATTCTACTAAGTCCTGAGATATTATTTTTCTCAAAGCTTGGTTATATGTCTTGTTTGTGAAATTTTAACAAATTAAACTCAATTTTTAAACTAGGTTTTCTTTAAATCTCTCCAAGATTTGGTATCATTTCCATTCACTTTTTTAGTTGACTTTATTCAACTGTGATTTGATACAATAAGTTCTTTATTAAATCTTAATCATCAGAAAGCATTGTGTAGACATGTTACAAGCAGATAAAAATAATCTTACGGTCTTTTCTTATAGAATTACAAGTCTTTATTTCAAGTAAGAATAATGACATTTTGTCTACTTATTCAGATTCATCATACATTTCTGGAAATACTATGCAGCTCAAATACCATGCAAAGAAATTGACCATACCAGTGTGTACCCCATTTTTGTGGAACTGATTAGTTTTGTAATACTTGCATGATGACAAACCATAAGTTTGTTCCGCATTAATGCACAAATAAAATTTATTCTTTGATTTGCTACTGCAGAATGCATTTCCAAAACTAGTCACTATTTGAGAAATTGTTTCTGACTTGTGGTTGGCCAGAAGTCTTGATTGCAGAACAACCCCATTCCTGAACGTAGGGCACCAGGCAGCTGTTGTTTTTTCTCAGAACCTGACAGTTGCTGTAGTTTAAAGCCAAGTCTTGATGCTTCGCTAAATTAGTTTTCCCCTTCTCCCATGTATAGTCACTGCTGTTTTAAAACAATTGAGCATCTAGCTCACTCTTTTCTTGCAGGAGCACACCAGTGAAATTGCGATAGTGACTGAAAGTTCAAAAGGCTTTAAACTTTTGGTGATCCTGAATTCACATTTTAATATAAAAATTCTTAAAAAAGGAAAGTTGTAAAGAAGCTGATATCGAAGCCATACAATATGTCTCAGTTATGTTTAAATTGTAAGAGTTCATCTATAATTTTTATAGTCCCCAGTACTTGATCTGGGCTGTGTGCCATGCAACACTTTGAGAGTCTTCTAGATGTGATGTTCATCATGTTGGCTTTTCTCTAGTTCTTCATGTGATATGTAAGTAACAAAGTTCAGTAGTAAGTAGCTGTAGTGATAAATTTGCATGGCAGGGCTTTCCTGGAATGTACTGAAATGTGTTCCTCAGTATGTCCAGTGTTACAATTCAAAACACTGGGAATTCTGCAAAGCCTCCAGAAGGGTCATGCACACTGGGATTTTAATTCTAATATTTTGGCTTATGCCTGTAATAAGATGAATTGGGACTGTATTCAAGATGTCAGGAAGCATATGCAACCAGCATCTGTAGATCAATTGTCATTTCATGCTTATGGTTGAATGGAACAAATTTAAATGTATGGAATTTGGCTTCGCTCTACTAGCTTTGCAAAGGACACTGGCTGGTTGATGTAACCACGGTGGCCATGAGAATGTGCCTCTCCAATCTCCAGCTGCTTAAGACACTTAAGGGAGCTTAAGTGTCCAAGGGCCTGGAAGTTGCACTCTGAAATTCATATTGCTGCTTATGCCAATGGGCTTCCCTTCTGCTGCTCTCTGGCCATGACTGAGCAAGGCAGGGGTCCTGAAGTGAGCATGTTCCTGGGAGATGCAGGACTCCTCTGATGAGTAATTTTGGCTTAAGGATTCACAGGCTGCCTTGCCTAACTTTTCTGAGAACTGCACAGCAGTCTGAGATGCCACCACAGTAACTCCCTCCCTCCCTCACTTACTCAAACCTTCCTTCCTTCCAAATTTTCCACACTCTTTTTCCAGCAGCCAGACTTTTATCATGGCCTAGTGACTCTGCACGTTTCCCCTACTGCCTTCTCTATTTTCTCTCACAGGCTTTTGCCGTTGGAGATTTCTTTCTCATGTCATCCTGATTTGGTGTCTGCTCTTCAGAGGACCTGGGCCAACACGAAAACCAATCTTACACTGTGAAGTCTCAAAGAATTCTCTCCGTGAACATGTATATCTATTAATTTGCTATTATAATTGAGTGCAAGCTTGCTACAAAATATCCAAGGAAATCAGAAATAATTTCACAAGCAAATTCAAATAATGTGGTGAGTAGACAAGCTACAAATTATAAGCCAAAAGAAGTGCTTTCTACACTTCCATATCTAAAGATATAGCAAAAAAAAAAAAAAAAAAAATACAGGGCTTACTTTCATATCACATAAATTAACAATAGCAATAAATGAATTAATGCTTTAAAAGATATTCTTGCAGAGTGATTGGAATATGCATGTAATCCATAAGGGTTAAATATTAGCTTACTTTATTAATGAGGCTTTATATGTACTTCTAATTCTAAATCAGGGTTTTAATGTGAAGACATGTTTTTATTTTCATACTAGAAATCTAGACTATCATTCGACTATAAATCCCTCATTAGTCTAGATCCCCTTGAGGAGACTATGATCATTTTGTATTTCAAGTACCAATGAAGGCCAAATTCAGAGGGAGTGCACGATGACTGTTCTCAGACCTTCTTACTCCTATTGTTGTCAAGGCCAGCATTATTGGCATCACCTGGGAACTTGTTACAACTGCAGGATTTGAGGTCCCCTACAGACTACTGATTCCAAACCCACACTTCTCAAGATCTCTTTGTGGTGCACGTGCACACTAAAGTGTGAGATGCAGTGATCCAGAAGACTTGTCTATTGAGTGTTCATTCTTTCTACATCCTCCTTCCTAAAATAACCCTAGTTGTAATCAGGTAGTCTTCTCTGCCTCATGGCCATTTGATTCAGAGAAAGCTAGTAGCAGCTTCAGCATCAGGGGAGAAGCTATATTTATCTAACCTAGTGGTGGCCTGATTCTCTTTGCAAGTGATTTGTTTATCCATAGGCCAGAGTTGGTAGGAATAATTTCCTGGGGAGAGTACTTCTGGGCAAAGTGTTATTTAGTTCAAAAAGAGAAAACGGCCTTTTCTCTGGATGTTGTTATGTCATTGGGACTCCTAGTACTATCTTTGCTTCCTTTCTACTTGCCTGATAATGTAGTTAACAGAAGATGGGACCATAAGACAAAGAGAGCCCTAACCTATCTTCAGAAACAGTTTTCATCTTTGAAAACCAAAACCTTGCTGACCTTTTAACGTCCATTTACTCTGCTACCTTTTTGAGTATTTGATAAGGGTGGCCAAACTTCTTGAAACTCTGGTCTTCCATGTTTTATGGGACTCCAGCCTCTCCTTTTTTGCTCTAACTCATCCTAACACTTTTTAAAACCGCCCTTTCTTGGGGCAGCTGGGCAGCTCAGTCAGTTAAGCGTTCGACTGCAGCTCAGGTCATGATCTCTCAGTTTGTGGGTTTGAGCCTTGCATCGAGCTCTTTGCTGACACCTCAGAGCCTGGATCCTGCTTCAGATTCTGTGTCTTCCTTGCTCTCTAACCCTCCCCCACTCACACTCTGTCTCTCTCTGACAAACGAATAAACTTCAAAAAGAATTTTAAAAAAATCAACTTTTTTCAACTTTGTGTCTTCTTTGCATGTAAGGTGTTACCTATGGATACCTTGCATTTCCATGCCAGAAATTTAAACAGATTCAGAAAATCAAAATTATTTCTGGGGAGTCCCCCCCAAAACTCCATTTCCTTTCACCACCACCCCTTGCTAGGGAAATAAAAGATTCTTTTCAATTCATTCCATCATTAAAGTTGGGATATGTTTTGCAATATTGTGATTTAAAAATAAGAAATATATATTTGGCCATTCAAAATACCAAAATATATCTCTCATATATATTTAGCCTTCATCCATGGGTTGCCAAACCTTTGGAATTTCCTGAGTGATGAGAGCAATGGGAGCATCTTTTGTTATAATATTTGGTCTCTTGTCTTCAGTTCCTAAAACAGCTTTGGAGCCATTAAGGTAAAATGGATGTCCTGTTATTCCTAACAAGCCCCAAGCCACCACAACTAGGTTTATGTTAATAAGGTGACTTTTTGAAAGCACAGAAGGTGGGGGCTGGTTTCCAGGGAAACCAACCATGAATAGATGGTTAGAAATTTTGTCTCACCCCTGATTTCCAGGGAGGGGAGAGAGGCTACAGGTTGGAAACAATTACCAATGACCAATGAGTTAATCAATTATGCTCATTTAATAAAGCCTCCATAAAAGCTCCAAATGCCAGGGTTCAAGGAGCTTCTGGGTTGGTGAACAGGTGAAGATGCAGGGATGATGGTGTACTTGGAGAGAGCAGGGAAGCTCCATGCCCTTTCCCCATATCTTGCCCTAAGCATCTCTATCTGGCTGTTCTTGAGTTAAATCCTTTCATAATAAACCAGTGAGGCAATTACTAGTAAGTAAAGTGTTTCCCTGAGTTCTGTGAGCGTCTTTAGCAAATTAATGGAGCCTGAAGAGGAGACTGTGCAAGCCTATGATTTATAGGCAGCTGATTAGAAGTACAGGTGACAACTTGGACTACGACTGGCACCTGAAGTTAGGGTGGGGGGCATCTTGTAGGACTGAACCCTTAACCTGTGGAATCTGATGCCAGGTAGATAGTGTCAGAATTGAGTTGAATACTAAGACGCCCTACTGCTGTCACAGCATTGCTTGGTTGTGTGGGGGAAAAATGTTCCCTAAAACATTGGAATTGTGATCAGGACACATTTATGTTTTTATAATAGCATATATCAGTCTCTATTGAGGTGTGTAATCTTCAATCTTTTATCCTAGTACTTTACA
The DNA here is from genome assembly GCF_014898765.1 of Herpailurus yagouaroundi. Lineage (NCBI taxonomy): Eukaryota > Metazoa > Chordata > Mammalia > Carnivora > Felidae > Herpailurus > Herpailurus yagouaroundi. The sequence continues at coordinate 72,118,609 of NW_024412391.1, forward strand.
TAGTTTTTTTTTGTTGTTGTTAAGGTTTATTCATTTCTCAGAGAGACAGAGAGTGAGTGGGGGAGGGGCAGAGAGAGAGAGAGAGGGAGACACAGAATCTGAAACAGGCTTCCAGCTTTGAGCTGTCAGCACAGATCCCGATGCGGGGCTCGAACTCATGGACCGCAAGATCGTGACCTGAGCTGAAGTCGGACGCTTAACTGACTGAGCCACCCAGGTGCCCCTAGACAGTTTTTAATCTAGCATGTTTTAGCATGAAAGAAATATTCAATTAAATATCATTTCAAGTGAATTTAAATCAAATGATTCTCTTAAGGCAAACTCCTATTTCTATGTGCCTTGTTCGATATGTAAATATTCTACCTCTCCCAGTTTGTAATCTGATTTATCAGTATCCAGTAGTTAGACATAGTCCCTATAGAATAAATATAAAAGCAAATGACTCACATCACTTTCATTGTATAAAGTGTTAATTTTATTACTCAATTATTTTTTCTCTTTCCATGTTTAATTATTAGATTAGCTGGAGGTGGAGTAGGAAACAAGAATCCAGGGATACAAGCCTAAATGCATTAAAGGCTTATTTAAACATTTGTCCTACTATTTCTTGATTGAAGGATTTAAAATTACCAGGGAAGAGCAGAAATAGTCATTACCATGTGAACTAGGACTAGAGTCAAGATACTATAAAATTCAGTCTTTATTTAATAGGGTTGACCCTTTACATGGAAAAATTCCTGCTTTTGATTAAGAACTAATTCAAGGGTTATTCAGAGATAATTATGTAAGACCTGGAGATTTCTCATGTGTATGTCCTCCTGGGATGCAGGTGCTTGAAGCAAAATCTTGAAAGAAATAATAGAAATACAATTCTCATAAGATACCTCAGAATCATAAAAGACAGAATTCTATTAAGAAGGAATTAGAAAATGTATAAATTTCTTTACATCTGTACGTACTTTAAAAATCCTCCTTTAGTCATAAAATAAAAAGTTGACTCTCTAGAAAGGCAAAAGATATATTATAGAATATTTTGAGTCTATAACAGTCTATAATGCAATGAGACCTATGAAATTTATCAAGATTTTGCAAAATTAGAAAACATACTTTCTTGGAAGTTTACAATTATTTATAGTATAGTACCATGTGGTTTATAGATGTGATCTTGAAGATGTTGTAAACAAGTTCCTAATTTGTCAAAGACAGACATTGTTTGCAAAGGGACAATTTACAATGCTTATTCAGTCCTGGTGTAGGATATGATGACCTGGTCTTCTGCATCATTAGGACAAATTCTTGGCACAGTTCAATAATACCAAGTTGATCAAACTTGAGAAGGCTACTTCATGTTGATTAAAATCAAAAGCGACATATATAAGCTACAACGCCAATATACTTTCTTATGATAGAAATATAACTGTCATAGCACATTTCCTTTAGGCAAACTACATGAGGAGACCATTATCAGAAGATTGCTGGTTGACAATAGAAACGGAACTGGTGTCTGAGAGGTGGGAATAGAACAGAGGGGTAGTTATATGATTTGAATATTCTATGCCCACAGGCTAAAATAGACAGATGTATCCATTTTCTCAATAGATTCACGTGCTCATTCCAAAGAGGGGCTAAACTTTTGATTCAGGGCAATCTCTTCCTTGTATAATGATGAATGGCTGCTGCCAAAACTCATCCTTTTTTTTTTTTTTTTTTAACATTTCTGACAAAATCCATTTCATGGGGCACATTTTTTCTTCAGCCATGTTAATTTTTTAATCTCTTTGCCATCAGATTCTTCTTGCTTGCAAGTGATTCTATGTTCATATAATAATATCTCTGGCCTTACTATAGTGTGTCGAATTTAGAGTTGAAATCTTGTTTTCTTATTTCCTTTTTCTTGGTGGGCCTTTTTTTGCCCTTCCACACACTGGCTAAAATACCCACCGAAAGCATAAAATTAGATTTACAGAAACACACATAATATTTTCTTCTCATTAAAGTCATTTTGCACATTCCCACTATTGTAAACTATTTTTACTACCATCGTTTATAGAACAATGATGATTAATGAGATAGCATTTCAAAAATATCCCCAGTATCTGTTTTAAATAGCGACATTTATATGGAGATGTGGAAAATCTGTATATTATCTGAGGGTTGCATAACATTCAAACTGCTACTGACTACGTAACAAAAGTACTCAGTGACATTTATAAGCTGATTCTGTATGTGGCAGTTATGGGGTTGATTAAAAATAACTTGTTAATCTTTAATGAAAGATTAAAGAAAATTTTAAAGTGAAGATTTTATGTGAATTAAAAAATAAATTGTATTGGATTACCTTGTATTTGAATGAATTGATAAGCAGTTTAATAATTTTGAAGCACATTTCTGAATACAAATCAAGCAAGGTAAAACAGTAAAAAGTAAAAGGTGGTTGATGAGAGAGATAAGATGCTATTTTAGATATAATTATGAGGGCAGCCTGGCATTGAGGCAGAACATAAATGAAGTAAGAGAGGTATCCTCTGTCCTCCTGAAAAAGTGACAGCAGTGTGTCTCAGATAGAGGTAATTACAAGAGTAAGACTCTAAGACCACCTACACTTGAGCTTTTTATAAAGACCTTTAAGTCTGGCGATGACTACATTATTCTACATATTGAAGATCTCAGATTGCGATGCAGTCTAAAAATAAATGACTCAGAAAATTTTGGGGGAAAAACCTTTTAGTGCTAAAATGCAAGAGAACGTAGAATCCAGTCTCATTGTCCTATCACTTAAGGAACATGCATGTAACATATCTAGTATTAGTTATGCCAATTCTAAGTGGTATATTTGAAGAGAATGCCAACCTGGATGTGGGAAGGTGGTAATGCTATATAAGGACACAAGAGTATCCTTATATAGTATTATAAAACATTAAAAGGAGTATAAACCAGCCTAGGGCTTGGTGTAAATTCTTTTAGTTATTATTAAGAGACTGTTATTTTTGCTTGAACAATTGAGATGCATGAGAAAATAGAACTATCAATAGGGTGAAAAAATGATGGTTGACCAACTGCTAATCCTTAACCAAACATGGTTTGTAGGTCTTAAAAATCTGTCAAGAAAGATATTGTCCTGATATTTCCCACCTTTATGGAATCTTCTCCTGTGCTATAGCCTATGTGAACTCAATAAGTACCTGTAGCCTACTAAAAAATGCCAAAGCAAACCCTCTCTGACTTCCTGTCTTCTAAAGTTACAGAGATTTAACCAGTTAGGCCTTCATGGAGTGAAGTGTGGAGGGTAGAGTGGAGTGTTTGTCTACTTCCATTATGTGGAACATATAGTATGTTTTAATGCTGTTTTGATTCAGTTTTGGGCCTTCTTGAGCAGCTAAATGAGCAATGAACCCTTCTCTAATGTGGCTTTCACACTTCAGGCCACTATGCACAGGCCCTCATTGATTCAGGGCTAGTACCAGAAAACTAGAGGCAATCCCCTGTCTCTCCCCCCCCCCCCCCGAATATGCAAGATAATTCAAATTAGCCACTCCACAGAAAGCCCAGGAGACACAGTTAACCCCACCCTTCTTGCCATACATATACTGGTCCCCGTGGCTCCAGCTTGCTGTTATCCAGTCCCCAGGAGCAACCCCCCATCGTGACTCCATGCTGCAGCCTTCTTTCAGAGCTGTAAGTAACAGAGACTTCTGCCTTTCATCTATCTGAGTGTCACTGCATTGTGTATTTCCATGAGAACAATTTTTAAATGTCATAAAACACATAGCCAGTAGATCACTCTCTAGTCCCTATCAAGAAAACAGGACGAATCCCTAGCTTCTAAACACACTAGGTTACATCTTTCAACCAGATGGAGTCTTTCTGGGGAGTTTCCCCACTTCCTGTTTTTACATTTCATTAATCATTCTTACAAACAGAACCAACTTGCGATCACTTGAGACTGCATCACATGAAAATGCCAATATTCAATATTACTTGATTTACCAAAATGGCAATTTCATCAACCTGATTATATATATACCTTCTTATATAATACACAGCACGCGAAGCATCTAGAGGGAGCAGGCTTCATTCCTCATCTCCCCATGCATCTATACTCGTCCCTACCCTTCTTCAGTCAAATAGGACTTGGTGAACTGATTGATTATAGTGGTAACCATAGAGTGGTTAGACTCTTCTGTAACCAGCAATCTCGCCATAGCTCAAAAATAACAGCTGTGTGCTGCTGGCTCTTTGCAGTAAGCAAGCACAAGAGGATGTGCACTGCTAGTTGGACCTGGTAACCAGGCCTCTGCCCATATTAGCCTATTTCTTTAAACCATCTACTGGGAAGGATAATTTAGGATAAAATCTCTCTTCACACATGTCTGTTACTGGTTTTCACCCAGAGACTTGAATTTAATTCCTGATAAAACAACCACACTGGAGGTTAACCAAGGTTTAGTGAATTAAAAAACAAAAACTAAAAACAAAAACCAGCATGATTTTTATTTTTTTTTATTTTTATTTTTTCAACGTTTATTTATTTTTGGGACAGAGAGAGACAGAGCATGAACGGGGGAGGGGCAGAGAGAGAGGGAGACACAGAATCGGAAACAGGCTCCAGGCTCTGAGCCATCAGCCCAGAGCCTGACGCGGGGCTCGAACTCACGGACCGCGAGATGGTGACCTTGCTGAAGTCGGACGCTTAACCGACTCCGCCACCCAGGCGCCCCATGATTTTTATTTTTAAAGTTTATTTATTTTGAGAGAGGGAGAAAGAAAGAGAGACAGAATGAAGGAGGGGCAAAGAGAGCGGGAGAGAGAATCCCAAGCAGGCTCCGGACTGTCAGCGCAGAGCCCAACATGGGGCTCGATCCCACGAACCCAGAGATATGACCTAAGCTGAAATCAAGAGTCTGCAGTTTAACGAATGAGCCACCCAGACACCTCGCTGGCTTTCATTTTAATAAAGAAGTACCTTGATTCCAAGTTTTCTCTGTATTTGTATTCCTTAAATCCCTTGGGAAGTTTAGATGATTTGAAGGGCAAGATTTAGGAAGCTTGGGGAACTGGATAAAATCTTATTATTATAGCTCCAAAACCTTTCCTGTAATCTCTAAGAAAATCTTAATGAAACAATAAGAAAACATAATGGACTAAGGAAATTGATTGACTTCAAGGACAAAGAAAGGACCTTCAGAAAATTCAGAAACTATAATACATGAATGAGTGGGAGCAGAAGAGAAGGAGAAAAGATGTTTAATGTGAATAGAGACTATACACGCACACACACACCCTTCTGTATTCCAGAGAAACGCATATGATCACATTCAATTATTTCTAACAAATCAATTTCAATGATCATCTATCTAGCAAGTAATTTTATCTCTGAAAATTCTGCTCCTATTCCTTTTCTTTAGCCAAAATGCACACGAGATGGAGTACTCACTCAAGTTTTCCTTAGGTAATCACTTAGGTAACCCATTTCTTCTGGAACATCCTATTCTCACCAAGGTCCCTCTCTGACACCCTGAGTAATTATAGGGGTGACTTTGATAAATTCCTTACAACAGCAATCAGAGTCTATCATAAGAGACTAGCTCGAAAGGTATATTCCCTAATGTAATCAATTGCAAGAAAGGCAAATGAAAAAGTCACAGGTGATTTCACATGTGCAAATATGAGCATCATATATGACAGAAAGGTAAAGAAGGATTACTCCTTTTTCAGCTACAGGTTTTCACTCTTTCCTCTGTAATGAATAATGGGGATAAAAGTCAGATTGTAAGAGATTAAAACTGTAAAGCATGACTATGGGAAATTTGGCACTAAGTGGAAAGAAATATTTTTGGATTTTATTTATTTGCATACATGTGTGTGCACGTGCACATGCAGACACAATCATTTTGTTATTCATGACATAAGGGGTTTATTTGTTAATGGTATAGTATAAGAATCAGAGGGTATGGGGTGCCTGGGTGGCTCAGTTGATTAAGCGTCTGACTCTTGGTTTCAGCTCAGGCTGTGATTTCACAGTTTCCGTGCTGATAGCACGGAGTCTGCTTGGGATTCTCTCTGTCTGCCCCTCCCCTGCATTTGCTCACTCTCTCTCGCTCTGAAAATAATCTTAAAAAATTTAAAAAAAAATTAAAGAAGAAGAGGGCATGAAAATGCTACACTGCAAAAAGGTTAAATTAGAGAAGAAGATGAGACCAACTGTGGGACCACGGGTGGGAAGCTCATCCTGGGAAATAAGGTTAAAAACTTCTAGTTCAGAGCCATGGAATGAAAAGGAGAAAGGATCCCTTCAGAAACCTATACTGATTGTAAGTTAAACGATTTTTCTTCTAATTCTTTTCCCAGGTATCCTGTTCACGAGTTTCCTGGGCTATAGATGATTTGCCCTGTGCTTCCCATGTCCCACTGTCTTGTGCAGAGCTGAAGTGCTAAAAACGTTGCAGGATTCTTAAACCAACTGAATGTGGGTCACTAGGACTTGAAATCCTTAAACTTCTATACTGTGGCCAAGTTTTCACTCTATGGATCAAAATACATTCTTTAAAAAAACCTTACTGAGTTGGATGTGGTTTCAACAAATAAACAGTGCAGTCTTCACACATAATTCCCTTACTTGAAACAACCCAGTGATTCTTCATGGTCTTTAAGAGAACTTGGTGAGCTTGGTTTAATCGTGAGTTTGGTGTAGAAGCTTTCTTCCCCTCCAAGTTTACATGCTATGCTTCCCCTCTTGAACTTCATTTTTCAGCCCTCACGTACAATTTGTGTTTCCCTAACAGAACCCCTCTTGCATATGCGCTTATCATGGCCTTTTCTTTCCCTTCACCTCCACTTCTATATTCCAAATAAGCCTAGTTTCCTAGGCCTCCACCCGGCACAACAGTTTTGAAGGATTCATTACCTGCTAATCCAAGTCTCAGGCAAGGTATTTATTTCTTTCAGGAAACCTCACCTAAATTTCATTCCCATGACTTTCTCTGATTCATGCTTTCTCAGCACAGATGATAGTCTATTTTAATGTTGTAGTTCCTTGTCTGTTAACTTGCTAACCAGAGAGGATGCTTCTTGAGAACACATTCTGGTTCATTTGTTTTTTTATAACAAGGCCTTAACTATGTCTGGCACATAATGAACAGTCAATAAATACTTCTTATGTATGAGACCTAAGCTTTTATTTTTGAAATGGTAACTCAAGGAGGGAGGACTGTATTTCTTAGTTCCTGTTTTTAATAAGTTTATATAAAGTAGGTTGGATACAAGTGAGTGATGGATGTTTGTATTTAGAGAAATATTTGGTAGACTTCAGAATGCAAATAAAAAACACCAGTGATTTAAATTAAAATACAATAATTAAGGCAGTAAAAGTTCACTTTTCTGGTATAGGCAAACAAATTTCTCAAGATGATTTTTTTAACCTCATAGATAACATTAAATTACATAATAACCAGTTAGATATTAATCTTTAGAAAATTAGTGCCTAATATGAAATGCTTGTTTATTTAAAAAAAAAAACCTGTGAATTAATGTGAAATGATTAGAAAATCTTCATACAGAGGTATAAAGATATAGAATATGTGTAGATGGTAAGTTTATAATGAGCCATATTAGTAAACTGATATTTTACAGGACCATATTTATTTCAAAGCAGTACTAAATAATGTATCCACTTTTTATCTTTATTTATTCAGATGCCTTCCACATCTTTTAAAAACTGGGGGTTCTATGTCTCAATTCAAGAGAAATTATTGGGACCCCGTACTTGGAAATCACATCTTGAGTAATGCACTTTCCAAGAACATAACAATTTCCACCCCCCCAGGACAACTTTGCATTTTCTTTGGGCATCAGTTTACTTTCAACCCTTCAACTGCAATATAAGGTCATTTTGCAGAAAGGCAAATATCAGTAATTTTTTTTTTTCTTACCAGCTTTTTACCTATTAATCAAAAGCAGTGAACTAGTTCACCTCTTATCAAGGAAAGAAAACCAGAACTTTTAAAATAATAATTAAAACAAAAAATTCTATGTTTAGCTACAGATATACAACACATTATTTGTAATCATGACAATATTATACTTTCATGTTAGCCTAAAGCAACATCTGTCTTCTGTAACTATTTGAAAACTTATATGATAAAATGCCTAAATATGTTTTTAATTACATATATTGTATTTGGCAAAGATTAACGTTTTTACCTTTTGGAGACTGAGATATAAAATCTCCAGATAATATAAATGTATTTATAATTAAGTTATAATCTTCAAAATAACGCACATGCATATACACAAAACACATCATAAGTTCTGGTACAGAGAAGATGTACTGTTTTTCTGAATTTGTAAAAATTTTCTATTTAATATCTATTTAAAATAATTTTAAAATAATTGAAACTAGTCAGAAGGATATTACTTCTTTATTAATTAAAAGAATAAAACACATTCTACCCTGCTGTTAATTAAGATTCACCATTCAAATTATACCTAAATAGGAATTGCTTCTGCTAAGTTGATGCAAGTTTAGAAAAATGCAATCAATAGCCCATTATTTGAATTAAATCACTTAAATTTATTTAGAAGTAAAATTGAGAGATAAATTAATTCAGGCTATTTATAAAACAGCGAGATTTTCTTTGTATTTTTTCTCAAATGCTGTCAATAAAGTTAGAATGCTTCTTCCAACATATTTCTATAGAGTTTACTCATAGATTAATTGATTCTAATTTGGATAAGTTCCATTTAATTGAAGTTCATTCAAAGTTGAAATTGCATTTGAGAATTTAAAAGTTGTTCTTAATTTAAAAAATTTAACCTTTTTATTTTGAAAAATTTCAAAAGCAGGTTAAAATAAAAAATACAGTGTAACGAACCCTTAATTACCTCATTCACATGTTATCACAAATAGCAACTCATGACCAATGTCATTTCAAATATATCCTTCCCTACTTCTCCTTGTTCTTGATTTTGATAAATTCCAGACATTATATCATTTTACTTCATTTCAAGAAGTATCTGAAAAGATAGTCTTATTTTTCCAAAATAAAATCATAATACTGTTATCATACCCAAAATAAGAGTATCAGTATTCCATAAATATCACTAAATATCCACCAACTTTTCCTGAATTTCTAATTACTTTTTATAGTTTGCATGAGTCAGAATACAACTAATATCCCCTCTTAAAAACAAGACAACAGGCCCTAAATGGAGTCACATGTTAAGTCCCACATTACCCAATGAAGACTTAATTACAGTTTCAGCTCTCCCAGAAACGGAATCTTTTTTTTTTTTTTTTTTGAGAGAGAGAGTGAGCTAGCAAGAGCTAGAGAGCAAGCGGGGGAGGGGCAGAAAGAGAAGAGGACAGAGGATCTGAAGCAGGTTCGATGCTGACAGCAGAGTCCTATGAGGGGCTCACCAACCCTGAGGTCATGACCTGAGCCGAAGACCAAAGTTTAATACCCAGAATGGAATCTTAATCCAGTCATAAACTGATCAGCATTAAATAGGTGATCTGCCTGAGGACTGCCATCCTCTAAACAAAAGTAGCCTTGCAATAATCAACCTGCTTTTTTTTTGCCTTGCTTAACTTTCTTGTTCCCGCTCCATCCCGTCCATTAAAATCTTTTATTTTGTACTGCTCCTTGGAACTCTCTTCTGCTGGATTGGCTGCCTCCTGAATCAAATAGATTTTTGCACAGATAAACTGTTAAGCCCTTTACTATGCCTCAATTTACCTTTCCACAGTCCTGGTGTCAGAAAAGGGAACGGAAGGAGACCTCTGATAGCTCCCAGGAACGATGAGCAACCAGGTGTAGGTACCTGTCGATCTGGGCCTCACCACTTTCTCGCGGCCTCTGAACGTGGTGGAAAAGTCCTTTTCAGATCCTGGCTCCAAAGCTTTTGCTATGAACTTTCAGACTTTCTTTTTCCAGACCGGTTTTGGAAACCTGCTGGAGTTGTAGTGGTTCCAACTGAGAATCCAGACTGGCTCAGGGAACAGACTGGTTACGACTCGGAGCCTGGTCTGGGTCCAGGACTGCGTCCGAAGTCGGACTGGGTCTGGGGTCCGACTGGGTCTGACTCGGACGCCAGACTGGTTCTGAGGACGGAGCGCTTCCTGCTTAGATCCCGGACTACGTCCGGGAATGGACTGGTTCCCAATTAGAACCCGGACTGGTTCCAGGGACGGACTGGGTCCGAGGACCAAGTGGTTCCCGCTTAGATTCCGGACTGCGTCCGGGAACGGACTGGGTCCTCCTTAGAGCCCGGAGTGGATCCGGGGACGGACTGGGTCCAACTTGGAACTTAACCGGTTCTGAGAAGGGACTGGGTCTGGCTTAAAACCCAGACTGCCTCTGGGCATTGAATGGGTCCAAGTTGGAGCCTGGACTGAGTTGGGGAAGCGACTGGGTCTGACTAATCTGGACTGGGTCCAGTGTGAGGCCTCACGTAAGTAAAATTTGTTTTTCGTCTGAAAAAATAGGTCAAACTTAAGAAAGACAATCTTGAATTATAGTGGCCACAGTGGTGAACTTTGAACCTAGATACGCTTATCCCTTTACAAGACGCCTTAAAAGGGGTGTCAGCCAAGCATCCATTACAGAGGAAAAATTATTTTACCTTTTCCACAGTTTCTGGTGACCCGGAAGAGGCCTCCTGGGACACCGCAGCACTCCAGAGCCTGAGCACAGGGTCCTGGGAAACTGGCGGAAAACAGCGAAGGGTGAGACTTCCTTTCAAAGTCTTTTCCATCTATGGTATCTGGTTGAGAGAGGACGTTAAAATTTCAAGAATTGCCTTTTTTAAAGAATTGCCTTTTCTAAAATTTTATCTTATTTTATAATTATGCAAAAGTATTTATATGGTTCTAAAGTCAGTTACAAAACAAAATATATGCAGCGAAATCTGGGTGTCATCCCAATATGCTACACCTGGTTTCCTCCCTCTCCCTCCCACACCCATTGGTAAGTATTTTAAAATGTGTAGTTTTTCCTTCCATGCTTAAATATAAGAAAATATATTTATACATATATTCATAGTATGTGTGTGTGCATTAGTGTGTATGTGTGTGCCTGTGCATGTATATATATATGTGTGTATATCTACATATATATGTATATTCAAATCAGCCCTCCACCCCTTTTCTTTGATAAGCAGTGAAAACATACATGTTTCACTACAGTGTTATCTTCACTCAATATATTCTGGAGATCACTCCTTGGCAGTATATAGAGATTTTTTTCATTCTGCTTACAGCTTAATATACTCTGTAGTATGAATGTTTCATAGTTTATATTAGCAGCTACCTTCAGGTTTCTTTTTTCTCTCTTGTTTTTAAATAAACTTTCACAATTAATGCTGAAATGAATAAACTTGTCATAGATCAGTCCATAATTATTCCAGCAGAAAATATGAAAATAGGAAGTCAAAAGCTCAGATACATATACATTTTTTTTTCTGTTTGTAACCAAATTCTTTCCATAGTGGTTTTGTTTTGGCATACTTTTACTGGTTTTTATAAAATATAGTAAATATGAAAGTACAATATAGTTTCTTAAGCTATTGTCCTCATCATATGATTCCTTTAAGGATTAAATGTGCTCATATTTGAAATCATAGATGTAGAATGAATCAAACAAAGTAGAATTCCTCTTGAAAAGTTGGTCTAAATAAAAAAGGGCTCAAACTACAAAATTATACAGGTGGCAGAGAGTACATGTCTGGAAATGATGCAACTGGATAAGTTATTATACCATAAATATTTTCTTGTATTTATACTTCCATGGAATTCCAAATACTATTGTCTCGAATGTATTAAAATGCTTCCCAAATATTCCCTTTCCATTTTGCATTCAATTTTGTATTGTTCTTTCTATATTTGCATATTCTCTGGTGTTATTGTTTGTGTGTTTGTGTGTGTGTGTGTGTGTGTGTGCGATAACTCTCAAAAAGGCTTTAACCTGAAAATAATGGAAGTATGAGGGAAGCTTTTGAAAGTGGAATATTTGGAACCACTTCTTAAATATTTTGAAGTCCTCTAGATAACAAAACTTCAGTGTTAGGAAAAGTGGTTCTTTCTTTTTGTTTGTTCACTGGCTAAAAGTTCCCTTAAATTCCAAATGGATAACTTTTTCCTAGAAGACTTCAAGACAGAATAATTTTGAGAATGTTCCATGTTCAGGGGCACCTGGCTGGCTCATTTGGTTAAGTTCAGGTCATGATCTTGCAGTTTGTGGGTTCAAGTCCTGTGTCCGGCTCTGTGCTGACAGCTCAGAGCCCGGAGCCTGCTTTGGATTCTGTGTTTTTCTCTCTCTCTGCCCTACCCCTGCTCGCTCGCTGTCTCTCTCTCTCTCTCTCTCTCTCTCTCAAATAAACATTAGAAAAAATGTTTCATGTTCAACGCTAATTGGTTATGATCAACAGAGCAGAGTCTCAGAACATTTGTCACAAGATAGGAAGGAGGAGAAACAGGCAGACCAAAACAAAATAAACAACAAAAACACAACAGGGGAATTTCTTTCTCAGTTTTGAACTACTTCTTCTTGTTACTCTTCCTTCCTTTCCAGCCAAGCTCTATTTTAGTACATAGTTACTATCTTTCCCTCACTATCTTGTACCCATACCTCAGCTCACTTTTGCCTGGCTTCTCCTTTTCTCTGAAATGCTCTCAAAGTCAGAAACTACCTGAGTTCATCACTCATCACGTACTGACATTTTTCAGTTCTTACCTTTCTAGATATCACAGCTGCATTGTACACTGTTGACATCTTCCTCCTTTTTTTTTTTTTTTTTTTTTAATTTTGAGAAAGAGAGAGAGAGAAGCAGAGAGAAAGAGGGAGAGGGAGAGGGGGAGGGAAAGAGGATCTTAAGCAGACTCCACGTTCAGGAAGGATCCTGATGACCCTGGGATCTTGACTTGAGCCGAAATCAAGATTCGGGTGCTCAACTGACTGAGCCACCCAGGTGCCCCTCTTCCTCCTTTTTGAAACTTGCTACTCTAGAACCAGGGGAACAATTCTGTCCTGTTCTCTTTTTCAGACATACAAAGGTGGAACTACCCATGGCTCTTTGCACTCTCTTCTTTTATGTAGGTAATATTTCTGTTATTCTTCCAGTCCTCTATCTCATATATATGCATGATTCCACATAAACATGACCACAAAGTTTCTGAATCATATACTGTAGTGTTGTATATTGTATTGTATTGAGTACCTCTAATTGGATATCCCATAAGCTGCAGAAACTCAAAATACCCATCTTGCTTTACAGTCTTCCCTATCAATATTTCTTATCTCAGTTGATCTCATTTTCACTAACATAATCTCAAAACTTGAGCTCTTATTTAAAATTTCTTTTTCTAACATGCACCTCTAACAATCCTAGATTCTTGATGTATCTCCAGGAAGCCTCTTTGCCTCCATGTGTTTATCTAGGGACCAAATTTAAGCTCTCATCGTTTCATACCTATCCCTTTCAGTAACTCCCTAACTTGTCACCTTGCCTGAAGTCTTACTTAAATCAAACCTATCACATATACTGGGGCAGGATTCGTTTAAAATGCAAACTATGTCCTGTCACTGGCCTACTTAAAATAGCCATTGTGTTCCCCCCTCATATAGATATAACCCAAATCAACAAGAAATGCCTATCTCCCTAAGCTTATCCTCTGAGACTCTGCCTTAAATGTCATGTATTTGTTTTATCAGAGGTGTTTCATAGCTCTGTGCCTTCACAAATGTTCCCTCTGGTCAAAAAACTCATCTACAGTCCTCTCTTATCCTGATAGTTTTTACTTATGCTTCAATATTCAACTCATTAACTTCATCAGAACTATTTTCTCATCATTTTCAGTACATCTTTATTATAGTAATGACTGCAAAAAATTTGAACTTCTAGATTGTCTCTTTCCACAGCTATACTACAATTGATTCAGTAAAGGAGGTGACATTCTTATGCTTTCAAATCCTCAGAAATCTTAATGACATAAATAATGTTCTGTAAATGCTGGTTGAATTGGACTGAGGAAGATGTGTTAAAAATTTTGCATTAACTATGAAATTGGATCAGATAAGTTGGTAGAAAGAAACTCATACAAAGAGAATTAAGTCAACGGCATTGAAAGAATGAGAAAGAACTAATAATAAGTAATATTTGGATGAATTAATTTATACTTTTATATTATACTTTTCCTCCTACAGCATTACTTAGTAACTGATTGGCTATCACCGTATTTATGTCAGGCAATTCCAAACTCTGGGGTGACACAGTTGTTCCATGAAATGCTAATTTTTTTTTTTTTTTAAAGAATTAGCTTGAATATTTACTTTTGCCCTATCTATGTTATACTACCTGTTAATATCTGCTGGCTAGGTAAGAGACACCTAAATAATGTTTATGGGCTTTATGTTCCCTAATTTATGTTCATAAATATAGCATTTGAAATTAAATGTTTCTACTTAATATTATGCAATTCAAATTTTATTTATAATATGGAAACTTAGGTCTGTAAGGTGTAAGTATTTAAGTGAACCTAACACTTACATTTAATTTTGATGTATTGCTGTACTTCATTTAATTTCACTTACATTTAATTTTGATGTATTGCTGTACTTCAAAGAGATAGCTTTCATAGTATTTCTGGATAAGTAAAGTAAGTAAAAAACACGATACAGATTAAGTTTTTTGACTTTCATGAATTATTTTTCATTTATTTTCCTTTTATAAACTACATATAACTCAGTCTCTTAAAAGCTGTACAAAAGGAAAATATGACCACTTTTTTTTTTTTATATGGTGAAGGCCTCATATTTTGGAAGTTTCTTCTCTCTTTGTAACCTCCTCTTTCACCTTTAACCACCTTTTATAGACTAATGTTTTGAAATACTTTATCTTAACAGTAGAATATAAGTAGACAGTAGATTGGAACTTGGGAAACTAAAATTGAGCCTGTGTTTAATTAAGGATAGGTAAAATATAGGCAGTAGAAAATGCTGCCTAAACTAAGTGTTTTCAGCCTGTGAACTTCTTATCAAGGTGCTCAGGGGGCGCCTGGGTGGCTCAGTCGGTTAAACGTCTGACTTTGGCTCAAGTCATGATCTCACGGTCCGTGAGTTAGAGCCCCGCGTCGGGCTCTGTGCTGACAGCTCAGAGCCTGGAGCCTGTTTCGGATTCTGTGTCTCCCTCTCTCTCTGCCCCTCCCCTGTTCATGCTCTGTCTCTCTCTGTCTCAAAAATAAATAAACGTTAAAAAAAAAAAAAAGGTGCTTAGTAGCCACAGAGAGTTGAATAACCAGGTATGCAAACATAACCTGCACGATAATCTATGTAGTGAGTTCATAGACAGCTATGGAATTGCAGACCTTGTTACTGGCACTATATTTCCAATCCAGATTTTTTGGTTTATATTTCCTATTTCATGTTCATATGTACTAGACCTCTTTCTCTCTACCTATCATAGTGGACACAGTTTAGAGAAAAATTGTTGGCAAGTTGTATTCAAATATACCTGTATGCAAAGCATTTGGAAATAACTTGAGGCATTTTGTGGCAGTCAGAACACTGTCAGGTTTTCCCATCTCCCAACTCTGCATTTGGTAGATCCTAAGTATGACAAATGCAAACAATCCTTATAATATCAAAGACTGGAATTCTATGACAAACAACAGAAACAGATGACTTCTTCAGAGCAAAACTTAAAAAAATATTTTTTTAAGATTTATTTTTATTCTTGGGGGGGGGGGATAAGCAGGGAAGTGACAGAGAGAGAGGGAGACACAGAATCTGAAGCAGGCTTCAGGTTCCAAGCTGTCAGCACAGAGCCAGATGTGGGGCTTGAACTCACAAACTGTGAGATCATGACCTGAGCCGAAGTCAGATGCTTAATGGACTGAGCCACTCAGGCGCCCCGAAGCAAAACTTTTTAAGTTCTTAAAAAAACAGAAATTTAAATTTAAAAAATTATATATGTACATTCTGCCTGAAAGATTGTAAGGTCCTTGCGTGGGGGATTGCAAAAAACGACCTAACAAGACTCATCGTAAATTTGGAAATTGCCTTTAGAAATAATATGGATGACAAAGAAATATTTCTGGAGAGTCTTCTAAGTAACAATGTGTACACTAACTAAAAATGTATCGACTATACAAATAATTGCTTTGTATAAATTACATACGTTATTTTATATAATGTATTCAGAAGTTCTGTATTTCAGAAGTTTCTCTACATTTCTTGTCGTACACACTTTTATGGGTTTCAATAAGTTTAAGACCCATTTTATTAAATTTAGGTATTTGTCATTTGTGTTATACCATTTTTCACACTGTGTTATAAGTTGTTAAACATTAATTTCTTCCATGAGATGACTTCTATTTTAATAAAAATACTAGGTCATCACTATATCCTTTCAGTGTAAATAGTTCATGCTGCAAAGAACTATATTTTTTGAAAAAATAAATGAGTAGATGAAATAATCCAACACAAACTGTTTATAAAGTTTAAAGTTTATAAAGTTTATAAAGATGAACAAAACAAACAATAAACAAATGAATAGAAATATTATATGAGGCATTCATCAATTTTGAGTATTAGTTTTCAACATTGTCTCAAAGTATTCAATATTGGATGTATAATCCAAAAAATATAGTGCCAGTGACAAATAGGCTTACAACTAAGCTATCAACTCTACTATTTCTGTTAGGTTAAGCTTGTATAATGTTTCCCTGTATATAAAACAAAGGAATACTGAGAATGTCATCGATAACAAATTTAAGCAAAATTTCTCTCTTTATATTCCAAACATAAAATATAAGCAAATATCAACTTTATATATATATATACATGTATATGTACATATATATACATATATACATATATACATATACACATATGTATATATATGCATATACACATGTATATATACATATATGTATATATACACGTACATATATACATGTATATATGTATATGTATATATGTATGCATATGTATACATATATATGTATATGTATATGTATATATGTGTGTATATGTATATGTGTGTATGTGTGTATATGTACATATATGTATATGTATATATGTATGTATATATATACATATGTATATGTACATACATATATATGCATATATATATATGTATATATATAGGCTCTCAAAGCTAAGACATGCTTGCTTTTAAAATCTAAAGCAGTTTTGGTAGTTTATATGTCTCCAGGAATTTGTCCATATCTTCCACATTGCTCAATTTGTTGGCATATAATTGCTCATAATATTCTCTTATTATTGTTCGTATTTCTGAGGTGTTGGTTGTCATCTCTAAAAAATAAATAAATAAAATAAAGTAAAATAAAATGAAATAAAATCTAAAACCAAACTGAGTATATGTTATTAGAGGACTATTGGATTACTCTAATTTAACCTACCATGAATAGTACTTTATTAAAGACAAAAATGTCAAGGACTTTGGTCGGAGTTTTATATTGCATAACTTTTAATGTTAGAAAATAACTGCTTTTGATATTTACTGACATTATGCTCTACTTGAGTATACAAATTTGACAAAGGTTTAAATCACAGAGGCACAGAGGCAGGTGGGAAGCTCGGTTGGTTGAGTGTCAGACTTTGGCCTAGATCATGATCTTGCAGTGTGTGTTCGAGCCCCTCTTAGGGCTCTGTGCTGACAGCTCAGAGCCTGGAGTGTGCTTCAGATTCTGTATGTGTCTCTCTCTCTGCTCCTCCCCTGCTCACACTCCATGTCTCTCTCTCTCAAAAATAAATAAAACGTTAAAAAAAACAAGTGGAAAAAAATAAATAAGAGAGACAGAGGATGGTAAACTAGCTCTACCACTTTAATTACTATAGATTGATGGATTGGTAGCTACAGAGAAATTGAGGGAGTTACGTAAGTAGATTATCAGTACAGAGACATACAATGAACTTATCCATTATGGTTAATAAACATATTTCAGAAAATAATAATCACTTTTCAAATTAATGTTAGTTATCTAATCTCATTTGCCTTTAAAAAAAAAACCTAAAATGTTTCTTTTAGTTTCAAATGCAAAGCTCTAATTTTAGCTATAATAAAAAACTACATGCACACATTCCAAAAATGTACATCTTTAAATATCACAAACAAGTTCAGTGCGAAAGAAGTAAAAACAATAAATATAAAGATTACTACTATTGCCAAGGTATCTTACCTAATATCTTTGCTTTAAAATTAATTTCTTAATTGCTTGTATTGATTTGGACCTAATCCTTCTTACTGGCAGTGAGATGAACTAGATAGTTCTGTAATTCCAATGTCAGGTTTAATTTTGATATTAGGTAACATGATATTCTACATACTATAAGTCTTTGGTTATATTATGCATTTTTGTAGAACATAACTTATTTTAAATATTCATTTTACATTATAACAAGTTTAAGATATAGATCACTGTGTCAGAAAATAAAAACCTTGTTATATAACACACTTGGGAAGAAATCCAAAATACAACAATGTTCAGTGTCCATCAATTAGAGATTAAATATAAATATTCAATAAGTTTAATTTAACTTAAACTGTTTAACTATTAAGTAATTTAAATAAACTTAATCTGTATCATGTTTACCATTTAAGTAAAGCAAAATAGGCATTTAAAAAGACTAATGGAAAATATTTTGTTTAGATATTAATTTCATTATAGTATACAAATGAAGATAGTCCCAGTCATAGGGATATTTAATATGTTTACATAAATTCCTTATTATAAATATACACTATGAAAAGGAAATTTCATGAAAGTTTAAAAATATTACCTTATCTAAATGTAGAACTACATGTTTTAAATAGAAATGTGTCTAGCCACCTATTATCAGGTGTTGATCATCTGGGAGATAATAATTTCAGTGTTATCTGCTGAAAATATTTCAGCATATATGGAATGCTGTTAGAAGATTCAGAATATATGGAATAAATTAGCTATTTCTTTAGCACCCTAAGTCACCTTCTATCTTTGTGAGACATGTAAGTTCTTAAAATATTTGGCATTTGAAGGAAAAAATACAGATTTAGAGATGTGGAAATATATACTTTAACACATTTTTCCATCTGGGACAGTTATAATTTTCACAGAGCAACAATGTAAGCCAAAGTTTATATATTACTTGAAGAATCTCCAGACGTGAATATCCATTTTGGCATCATATAAACCACCAAATATACATGTGAACATCATGTCTTAATATCTCAAACCATGACGAATTTTTTACTACTTTAGTTTTGCCTTAATTTCAAAACATCATTATATGTACTTTAAGTATATCAGAATCTGTACTCTGTCAACGGATCTAGTTCTCAATTTTAACATTTTAAAAATGTATTTGTTTGTTAAAGGGGACTCTGAGTGGAAAAGAAAGACCATAAAGAGGAGGAAGAAAAGCACAAAAGGAGTGAAATTGAGTAGATCTATAAAAAAACAGTCAAAGGGTTCACAAAATAAAAAGATGTAAAGTATGATACCATATTTCTAAAATGTGGTGGGGAGAGGACTAAAGTTTAGTGCTTATAAAATAGGTTCAAACTTAAGCAACCATCAACTTAATATAGACTGCTATATATATTAGTTGTTATATATAAACTTAATGGTAACCACAAAATAAATACATAACATATATGCAAAAAATAAAGAGAAAGGAATCCAAGTATATCACTAAAGAAAGAAGTATATCACTGTGACAGAAGAGAGCAAGAAAGGAATAGAGAAGAACTAAAAACAAAGAAACAAACAAAAACACATAAAACAAGTAATAAAATGGCAATAAATACATACCTATTGATATTTACTTTGAATGTCAATGGACTAAACACTATGAGACTAGAAATCAACCCCTGGAAACAAATGTGGAAAAAACACAAAACATGGTTGTGTAATAACATGGTTCAATGAATGAGTCAACCAAGAAACCAAAGAGAAAATTAAAAAAAAAAAAAAAATACATGGAGATAAATGAAAATGAAAACACAAGTGTCCAAAATCATGGAGATGCAGCAAAAGCTGTTCTAAGAGGGAAATTTATACAATACAGGCCTACTTCAGGAAGCAAAAAAAGTCTCAAATGACCTAACCTTACTCCTGAAGGAGCTAGAGAAAGATCAAAGCCCCAAACTAGTAGAAGCAAAGAAATAATAAATATTAGAGCTGAAATAAACCAAATAGAACCTTAAAAAACAATAGAACAGGTCAGTGAAACCAGGAGCTGGTTCTTTGAAAAGATCAACAAAATTGATAAACCTTTAGCTAGATTCACCAAAAAGAGAGAGAAAGAGCGAGACTCGAATAAAATCAGAAATTAGGGGCACCTGGGTGGCTCAGTTGGTTGAGTGTCTGACTTCGGTTCAGGTCATGATCTTACAGTCTGTGAGTTCGAGCCCTGTCAGTGCTGATAGCTCAGAGCCTGGAGCCTGCTTCGGATTCTGTGTCTCCCTCTCTGTCTACACCTCCCCCACTCATGCTCTGTCTCTCTCTCTCTCAGAAATAAACATTAAAAAATTTTTTTTACTCAGGAATGAAATAACCACTAACATCGCAGAAATGGAAAGGATTATAAAAGAATATGAAAAATAATATGTCAACTAATTGGATAATGTAGAATAAATGGACAAATTCCTAGAAACATAATCTCCCAAAACTGAATCAGAAAAAAATAGAAAATTTGAACAGATTACCAGCAATGAGATTGAAGCAGTAATCAAAACAACTCTCAACAAATAAAAATCTGGGACCAGATGGCTTCACAGGTGATTTCTTCCAAATATTTAAAGAAGAGTTGATACTGATTCTTCTCAAACTATGTCAGAATAGAATGAAGAGGAAGGAAAACTTCCAAATTCATTCTATGGGGCCAGTATCACTCTGATACCAAACCAGACAAAGACACTATAAAAAATGGAGCTATAGGCCAGTATCTCTAAGGAACATAAATGCAAAAATTCTCAGCAAAGTATTAGCTAACAAATCTAACAGTACATTAAAAAGTCATTCACTATTATCAATTAGGATTTATTCCTTGGGTGCAGGGATGGTACAGTGTTTGCAAATCAATTATTGCGATATATCACATCAACAAGGAAAAGGATAAAAGCATATGATAATTTCAATAGATGCAGAAAAAGCATTTGACAAAGTACAACATCCATTCATGATAAAAACCCTCAACAAAGTAGGTTTAGAGGGAACATACATACCTTAACATAATAAAGGCTATATATGAAAAGCCCACAGCTAGCATCATACTTAATGATGAAAAATTGAGAACTTACCTCCTAAGGTCAAGAAGAAGACAAGGTTGTCCACTCTCACCGTTTTTATTCAACATAGTATTGGAGTCCTACCCACAGCAAGCAGACAAGAAAAATAAACAGAATCCAAATTGGTAACGAAGAAGTAAAACTTGCACTATTTGCGGGTAACATGATACTATATATAGAAAACCCTAAGACTCCACCAAAAAAACTACTAGAACTGATAAATGAATTTAATAAGGCTTCAGGATACAAAATCAGTATACAGAAATCTGTTGCATTTCTATACACTAATAATGAAGTAGCAGGAAGACAAATTAAGAAAACAGTTTCATTTATAATTGTACCAAAAACAATGAAACACAGAGGAAATGCACTTGACCAAAGAGGTGAAAGATCTGTACTCTGAAAACTGTAAAGCATTGCTGAAATAAATTTAAGCTGCCACAAACAATTGGAAATATATTCCATGCCCATTGATTAGGAGAACAAATATTGTTAAGATGGTCATACTACCCAAAGCAATCTACAGATTTAATGCAATCCCTATCAAAATACCAACAGCATTTTTCGCATAACTAGAACAAATAATCCTAAAATTTGTGTGGAATCACAAAAGGCTGAATAGCCAAAGCAAGCTTGAAAAAGAACAAAGTTAGAGGTATTACAATCCTAGATTTTAAGATATACTACAAAGCTTGGATATCAAAAAACTATGGTATGGGCACACATAGATCAGTAGAACAAAATAGCCCAGGAATAAACCCATGAGTATAAGGTCAATTAATCTTTGACAAAGGAGTCAAGAATATGCAATGGGAAAATTCTCTTCAACAAATGATGTTGGGAAAACTGGACAGCTGTGTGTGAAAGAATGAAACTGGACAGCTTTTACCATACACTAAAAGAAACTCAAAATGGATTAAAAATATAGATATGAGACCTGAAACTGTAACAATCCTAGAAGACAACAAAAGCTGTAATTTCTCTGTCATTGCCGTAGCAACATTTTTTCTATGTATGTCTCTTGAGGCAAGGGAAACAACAGCAAAAATAAACTATTGGGACGGCATCAAAATAAAAAGCTTCTGCATAGCAAAAGAAACAATCAACAAATCAAAGAGACAACCTACTGAATGGGAGAAATATTTGCAAATGACATATCCAGTAAGGGGCTAGTATCCAAAATACATAAACTCAACATTAATAACCCAAATAATCCAATTGAAGAATGGACTGAAGACGTGAACAGACATTTTTCCAAAGAAGAAATACAGATAGCCAACAGACATATGAAAAATGCTCAACATCACTCATATTTTGGGAAATGCATATCAAAAGTAAAACAAGATATCACCTTATACCTGTTAGAATGGCTAAAATCAAAAACACAAGAAACAGCAAGTGTTGGTGAGGATGTGGAGAAAAAGGAATCCTCATGTGCTGATGGTGGGAATGCGAACTGGTGCAGTCACCGTGAAAACAGTATGGAGATTCCTCAAAATTTTAAAATAGAATTATCATACAATCCACTACTGAGTGGAAATACTAATTTGAAAAGATATATACACCCCTGGTGTTTATTGCAGCATTATTTACAATAGCCAAAGTATGGTAGCAACCCAAGTGTCCACTGATAGGTGAATGGATAAAGATGTGATACATATATACAATGGAATATTAGTCAGCCATAATAAATAAAATCTTGCCATTTGCAACAACATGGATAGATCTATAGAGTATAATACTAAGTGAAATAAGTCAGAGAAAGACAGATACCATATGATTTCACTCAGGTGGAATTTAAGAAATAAATGAATAAAGAGACAAAAAATAGTCTTAAATATAGAGAAAAAAACTTGTGGTTCTCAGAGGGGACGTGGGTGGGGGATGGATGAAATAGGTGAATGGCATTTAGAGTTCACTTATGATGAGCACTGAGTAATGTATAGAATTGTTGAATCACTATATTGTATATCTGAAACTAATATAACACTATATGTTAATCATACTGGAAATTAACAATAAATACATTTTTAAAAATGTAGTTGTTTAGTGGTTTTTCTTTTCTTAAAGCTTATTTATTAATTTTGAGAGACAGAGAGAGAGAGAGAGAGAGTGAGTAGGGGAGGGGCAGAGAGAGAGGGAGAGAGAGAATCCCAAGCAGGCTCTGCAGCATCTGATGAAGGGCTCAAGCTCATGAACTGTAAGATCATGACCTGAGTCTAAATCAAGAGTGGGACACTTAATGGACTGAGCCACCCAGGTGCCCCTTTAGTGTTTTTTAAAAATACAACAAAGCAACCTTTGAAGGGAGGAATGGGAGGAAAAAAGACAGCAATAACATTTTGGGTTAATAATTTAAAATATGTTCTTATGATTTTAGTAAGTATGCCTGCCCATATGTAGAGAGATAGGTTTTGTATAATGATACATTCACATAAAATTTTAATAACAGTAAATACATGGATACAGAGTCATTGTTGAACTATATATTATTTATTGATTGTGTGTTTCATTCTTAATCCTGTTCAGTAAGTTAAAAGTTTAGCCAAGTATAGCAAATAACCCATTTCTCCCCTGGCATTATTTTATCAAAGAGACTGCTTTAATAAATTTACCAAATGAGAATCATATGTGACCTATCAAGATCTACCTGGTGTTTTATTATGAATTCTTGAAATCTAGGATCTTACAAATACATTCAGTTGTGTTTTCCTCTCTTGAACGATCTGCTTATTAGACCAATATATACAATGTGACTGGTTATTTCAGGAAATACCTGTCATCTTGAAAATACTCTAGAACTTGTGCAAAAATGAACTTGTAGTGTTGCAAATGTATGGCCCAGAAATGTTTGGGTTCCTTTGAGTGAATACCAGAGTGGGGCTAGGTGTGAAGATGAAAGAAAATGTATGTACCGGGTTTATCTAAGGAAAAGGCATGGTTTTAAGTCTCCTAAAAACTACACATGTATACTCACAAAGGAAGTAGAGCTTAAGCTGATATATCATATTGGCTTAATGCAAAATCTGGTGTCACATTTTAACTAAGAATGATGACACTAGCTGTGTCAAAAGTTTTTAGAGAGGACTCAATATATAAATAAGTGTCAAATATTTAGAATCATGTTTGGCACATATGAAGTGCTTAATCAGTGTTACTTACACAGATGATGATGATGATGACAATGGTGTTAACCACAACAAGAATGAAGTCTTAATTTGAGTACCCCAAAGGCAGGCACTAAAACAGGCTTGACTGCAAGTGGATTACTGGGAGGAGGGTGCTCCTGGGAAGTAGTACAAAAGAGTAAGTGAAGGTGAGCTCTACCAGAGAAAGAAGACTAGAAAGCATGTATTATGAATGCGTTATTACTAATGGCAGCTGGAGCCCGTTCATGCTGGGAACTTGGTAGGAAGCCATGTGAAACATGTCTTAGAATCCTCCCAGTGAGGGTGTGCCTGGGTAGCTCAGTCAGTTAAGCATCCGACTTCAGCTCAGGTCACGATCTCATGGGGCATGAGTTCGAGCCTCGGGTTGGGCTCTGTCCTGACAGTTCAGAGCCTGGAGCCTCCTTTGGATTCTGTGTCTCCCTCTCTCTCTCTGCCCCTCCCCCATTCATACTCTGTCTCTCTCTTTCTCTGTCAAAAATAAATAAACATTAAAAATTGAAGAAAAAAAAAAGAATCTTCCCACTGAGGTATGAAAGTAGGGAGGGAAGGGGAGAAGGAAGAAGTCTGGGCATTTGTTCACTAACACCACAGCCCTGTTGGCTTAAGGTTGCTTTTGGAAGTGTTTTTAAGGTTTCCTGGTGCTGAGGAAAGCCCTCAGGTAGAGAAAAGACACAAAGATACTTAAGGGAGAAGCTTTCAGCCTCCTGGAAATCATGTATAGCAACTAAAGGTGGACTAGGTGGGTCAAGTTGTTTAGTGTTATTTTTCCAAAGGCAAAATGAGACTCTGAGAGCACGAAGTACAACATTGTAATCTGTTTTGGTTATTGTAGATTTTTCTTTTTTTTTTTTAATTGTATTTTCTCTCTCTCTCTCTCTCTCTCTCTCTCTCTCTCTCTCTTTCTTTTACTGGTTATTTACCTATTTTGAGAAAGAGGGAGAGTGCCCTGAGTGAGCACAGGGAGGGGGGAGGGAGAGAATCCCAAGCAGGCTCTGCTGCGCTGTCCTCATGGAGCCCAACAGGGGGCTGGATCCCATGAACTCTTGAGATCATGACCTGGGCCAAAATCAGGCTTTGGATGCTTAGCCAACTGAGCCACCCAGGTGTCCCTGGAATTTTCTGATTTATGAATACATACAGTGTTTTGGAAAGATGCATCTCCTATATGAAGTAGAATTTGATATCCCGGTTTGGACTTTACTATAAAGAGACTGTCTTCTCAAAGGATTGCTGCATTATATTGTCACAATAACTTAAAACTAAGGGATTAGACTTTAGAGTCATATTTCCAAATTGAGGGTCAAGAACTTTGGGGGGGGAGCTTTGCATTTATGGGAAGAGATGATTAAATTCAGATACATGACAAACATCGCTCATATTCTGAACAAAATAAAATATTTAGCACATATATATGCGCGCGCACACACACACACACACACATATATATATATCTTACTATTTTGTGTTTAATAATGTAAAGATTTATTTTAGAACACAACTGAATTTATAGCAACATTTTGTCAAGTATTTATTTACTAAAAATAACTCCTATCCCTTCATGGAATCATTGGAAAGGGCCATAGATTTAGAAATAAAGGTCTGGGTTGAGTTCTCTTTTAATTTTAGATACATAAAGTTAAGTTTAATTTGTTTAACCTCTCTGAGTTTATTTCCTTATTTTTAAATAATCTCAATGTTTGCAAATAATTGTTACTGTATGTGTATATGTATTATTATGTATTTATGTAAATAGCAAGTAGATATTATTTATAATTACACACACATATACCTATACACATATATGTGACATGGTCCATACTACATTAAAAATTGCTAAGGCTATTGTGTATAAAGACAGGAGGGAATGATGAAGAATGCAGTGTCAGTGTAGAGATTGGGAGGGGGTGAAAGACATACTTAGGAAGGAATATCTGCGGCTTTAAATCATAACAATTTTATTTCTAAAACTCTCTGATGGAAACATGGATGAGCGTTTCATTATTGTTATGTAAACACTATGCATGCATCTTTTTTATAGGGATATATTTCAAAAAAGCTGAGAAGGAAAAGAGTGCTTGTAAACTGCCATGAAAGAGTTAAGCACTAAGGAAGCTACTCTGAGTGCTGCAAGTTTCTCTGGGAAATACTCTCTAAATTTGGAAGCTATGTGTTCCTTTTTTAAAAAAAAATAAATTAAAATTTGCTGATCAGGTTGTTGAAAATCAAAGTCCACTTGTTCAGTGAATGCTAAAGTACTGCTCATAGTTTGATTAAACCCTTCATATGATTTCTGATTAAGACAGGATAAGTAATATTTTGCATATATACCATTGGAAAAGACTGTAAGTATTTTCCCTCTTAATGCTCTCAGGGAACCATTTTGCAGGCTACTTTGGAAATCTAAACAATAAAAGAAAGTACAGTAAATTTAATTTTTAATTTATATTCAATGCATGTCAAATGACCTATACTGAAATTTTTTATCTTCCTCTAACATAGTACAGAAAAGTTCTTAACAGCATGGTCCTAGCAAAATAAAATATTCTTATTATTGTGTAGTTAATTTATTACCAGCTTTATGTTTTTAATAACCAACACCATCAAAATGTCTAACGTATATAGACTGTATCAAATCCAAGTCTGGAAGGAAAATAAATTTCTGACTAAAACTATTAGATTTTAACAGGGGCTCATTAACAATATCAAAATTTATCATTACCACATACTTTTGAAGCAAGGGTCACTGACTTTTATTATTTATTTCTAGTCTGAAGTAAAATGCTGTGCTTTTGAAGAAGTTACTTTAGAAGGGTACTTTTTCCCCATGTGTAATAAAAGATAAAGAATTAAATTTGCTGACCCATCATCATGTGAGAACTCCAAAATTTGGAGATACAAAACTATATTATGGAACTAAGCTTGAATGTTCATGATTGTGGCTAAGAAAAGTGCAGTCACATAAGTTTCACTGTTTCACAAGAATAAATCTTCCTCTGGATGATGACTTGAAGGAATCCAGGGTTTTTTAACCTCAGAAGAGGCCCTATAATATGTTAGGGAACTTGTGTTCTATGGTGACACACTGCATTGCCATAGATTAACCCAGCATACTTTAGTCTTGAAGGATTTACTACATTCTGGTCTACTGATCTAAAAGGCAGCAAGGGGACAGATGTGCTGGTGGTCAGGCTATTTAGAAATATTCCACAAGAATATTTCTTTTCAGAACACACAAGTTTTCTTTTTTCAGAACCAAGTCCAGCCTTGAAAAGACACATTTTGTAATATAATCATGTTATCCTAGACTCTGATCTGTATAT
Source organism: Herpailurus yagouaroundi (assembly GCF_014898765.1). Classification (NCBI taxonomy): domain Eukaryota; kingdom Metazoa; phylum Chordata; class Mammalia; order Carnivora; family Felidae; genus Herpailurus; species Herpailurus yagouaroundi. The sequence goes on from NW_024412391.1 coordinate 72,146,387, forward strand.
ATAAAAATACCATCTCATAACCCTTCTCACAACTCCAGATGGTCCCACTTAAATTCCCTTATGAGCAGTGCTATACCAACCACTGGACATTGAACTGTCATTGCTCCTTCAAACCCTGGTTACCTCTGCCTACACTTTTTGTTTTCCTCCCATATTCCTGTCTTTCCATCCACTTAAATTTGGATGCTCAACTCATCCTGTGAGCCAAGAAAAATATTTAAGTCTGCAAAAAGCAACACACACACACACACACACACACACACACACACACACACATACACACACATTAGTGTCCTGTTTAGCATATGTTTCATTTTATGAATTCATCAATTGTTACCACTTGCCAAGTTTCAATTTAATATTTGCTTTTTTTGTGAAGTTAGCAGATAGATCCTATAGCTGAGTCATAACCTCCCACTAGTAAGTTCCCAGTGGCACAAAATTTGATATAAACACAAAGAAATTCTAGGCAGAAAGGGAAGCTTTGAGTTAGGAAGGAAATAATTATAGTTGATGGAAAGATCAAAGGCAGTATAGCCATGAAAGCTGTGATAAGGAGTTTAAACATTAATTACTAAGAGAAGACAATGAAACATTTCAAGCAAGGGACTTGCACAAATTGACTTATATTTTAAAAACATCATTCTGATTGCAATCGGAGAATGTGTTGTAAGGGCGTCAGTAGAAGCTGAGGAATCTTTAAGAAGCTATTGGAAAAATTTAGGCAAGAAAGAGCAGTTACTGCATCAGGCTGGTGTTAGTAGGAGATATGAAGAGAAGTCATTTGATTTGAGATAGAGTTTTGAGGTTTGTCCTGCAAAATTCAACCATGGGATAGCTATGGAAGGAAATGGAAAGAGGGTAATCAAAGATGACCTCTACTTTTCACTTGGGCAGCTGCGTGGGAACATTTACTGAGTGTGGGAGCTAGAGTAACAACAGGTTTGAGATCAGAGTGAGGACTGGAGAGCTTATTGAGAAATATCAATGGCGAGATGGCTTCCTCATATTAAGTGCTCAGTCCTTTTCAATATTAAAACAACCTAGAAGTCTGTTTCCGGTTTTGGCCTATAATTCCACTAATACACTCATATGCTTGGAGTTATTAGTGCAGCACATTTGTTCTCAGTGTGTGGTTCCTGGAACAGCAATATCAGCATCAGCATCACCTGTGTCATGGTGAAAATTAAAATTCTCAGGTCTGACCTTAATTCCGATTCTGAATCAGAATAGGCCCAGGAATTTTTGTTTTAAAAACCCCTCTAGGTGATTCTGATGGATGGAAAAATTTGCAAAAACATTGCTGTGGTAGGATACACTGGGGCATGATCCAGGTCTCCTGTTCAGATCTGAGGTACTCATTTTCCCAGCTTCTGGGAGAGTTGGCAGCAGAGAACCCTTAGGTAGGTCCCTCTCACCAAAGGAAATTGCCTTCATTCAAAGAGAGCTAAGAGCTATTTGACCTCAACATCATACTTTCTCTCCAGAGTCATCCTGTCTCCCATGAACTATAGATGGAGAGGCTGATATAAAGACCAGTCTGCTTGCTTCAAAAAGCAAGGCCACTATGAAAGGACATCCCAGTTTTAGGATTCCTGAAAATACTGGCTGCAGTCACATTGTGATTCAACATCTCTTTCTGTTTAATCCCTGACACCTAACAGGTATTTTTTTCGTGTAATACTCTCTAATAATCCTTTTGCCTGCAAATCTCAGACTTTTGATATCTGTTCCTAGGGAATTGGCAGTACTAAAATTACCAGTGACATCTTCAGTGCCAGATATAATAAAACATTCAATATATATCTCATTTAGCTGCTATAATATTTTTCTTATATGACTACCATTCTTGCTTTGAAGTCTCTATTAGCTGTGTGTATATATATGTAAATAACCTGAACATCATTCTTTCCTGGATTATCTCTAATCTCATGATTTTACCTTGTCGGTATTCTTTTGATAATTCTTCCACTCCATTCCTTCCTTCAATTCTGGTATTATTCTGTTCCTTCTTGTCTTTCCATCTAACTTTCCCTTAAAAATGCCTTGCACTGGGGCGCCTGGGTGGCTCAGTCGGTTAAGCGTCCGACTTCGGCTCAGGTCATGATCTCACAGTCCGTGAGTTCGAGCCCCGCATTGGGCTCTGTGCTGACAGCTCAGAGCCTGGACCCTGCTTCAGATTCTGTGTCTCCCTCTCTCTCTGACCCTCCCCTGTTCATGCTCTGTCTCTCTCTGTCTCAAAAATAAATAAACATTAAAAAAAATTTTTAAAAATGCCTTGCATCATGCTTTACAGTTCATCTTCAGAACTTATTTATAATGACTAGGTAATAATACTTTATTGTGTGCTTGAAATTTGCTAAGAGTAGAACTTAAGTGTTTTTATCATAAAAGAAAAGAAAAGTACTAAGAGATGATGGATGTGTGCATTAACAGGACTGTGATAATCATTTCACATTATATATATATATATATATATATACACACACACACACACACACACACACACATACACACACACACACACACACACACACATACACATACATTAACTTATCATGTATAACATAACTATATACAATTTTTGTTTGTTACTCATACCTCAGTAAAGCTGGAAACAAAAGGCGTTTCATATCCATGGAATCAAAAAAGATGCTAAGTTTATACTCCAGAACTCCAGAAGTATGTACCCATTTGTTTACTAGATGTTTCCAACAGTATGTTCTTTTTTTTTTTTTTAATTTTTTTTTCAACGTTTATTTATTTTTGGGACAGAGAGAGACAGAGCATGAATGGGGGAGGGGCAGAGAGAGAGGGAGACACAGAATCGGAAACAGGCTCCAGGCTCTGAGCCATCAGCCCAGAGCCCGACGCGGGGCTCGAACTCATGGACCGCGAGATCGTGACCTGGCTGAAGTCGGACGCTTAACCGACTGCGCCACCCAGGCGCCCCTCCAACAGTATGTTCTAATAGTACCTCATGGAATGAATTAGATTTATATTGATTGGGTATGTCTTATTTATCAGATATCCAAATGTGTCAAACATTCAAAATTGAACATTGTCTACTCCCTCAAACTCTGACTTGGTGTGAGGAAGGTCATACAACCGAAGGAATAAAATCATCTGATTTTGAGTGGCAACTTTTCAGGAGATTTAGAACACCTTATTGCTGTAAGTCTACATTGATTGGATCTATAGATTTTAAAAGAAGTTAAAAAAAAAGGGCAGCTCCTCCCACTGAAGGAAAGGGGGACAGAAATTCCAGGCAAAATTGCTCTATTGTCCAATAGACTATATCCCTTTGGTTTTTCTATCAATTATCTCAGTAAGATGGAGTCCAAACTCCTTAGGATCCTTCAAATAATACTTTGAGAGTCTGGCCCCTCAGTCTAATTTTCTAGTCTCACATCCTGACATTCTGGTCTGAGAAAACAACTTGGGATTTGCTTAATATAATGTTCTTATCTCTGTATGTTTCTATCTGCACAAGTTGTTTATTTTACGTAGAATTCTTTTCTTCTTTTCTACTTTGATGAAGCCTCCTTAACCTTAAAGATTTGGTTATCGATGGGGCACCTGGGTGGCTCAGTCGGTTGAGCATCTGATTCTTGATTTCAGCTCAAGTCATGATCCCAGTTTTGTAGGATCAAGCCTTGTGTCAGGCTCTGTGCTGAGCATGGAGCCTGCTTAAGATTCTCTCTCTCTCTCTGTCTCTCTCTCTCTTTCAAAGAAAAAAATTAGTAATTGATGATTATTCCACATTTATTTACTAGCTACCTATTTTGTGCCTAGAAACATTCCAGAGACTTACAGCTTTGTAAACATATGTATATAAATCTGTGTTGTATAGTGTTTGTATTCAAATGAGAAGAACTGGCAATAAATATTAAATGTAATAAATAAATATGCATGCCCATATGTAATAACTGGTATGAGGTAACAAAACAGAAAAGGTTAAAGGAGACTGAGCAGTGCCAGAGGGTGCAAGGAGACCTGTTGTTTTAAAAAAATTTTTTTTTTCAACGTTTATTTTATTTTTGGGACAGAGAGAGACAGAGCATGAATGGGGGAGGGGCAGAGAGAGAGGGAGACACAGAATCGGAAGCAGGCTCCAGGCTCTGAGCCATCAGCCCAGAGCCCGACGCGGGGCTCGAACTCACGGACCGCGAGATCGTGACCTGGTTGAAGTCGGACGCTTAACCGACTGCGCCACCCAGGCGCCCCAATATGGTTGTCCAGTTGTATGAAAATTATCTTTGAGCAAGACTTGAAGGACACAGGGTAATTTGCCATGTGGCTCCCTACTACAAGGGTCTTTTGATCTTCTGAGTAGCCGATCAGGGTCAAGACCCTATGATAAATTGTACACCTGACTTGTATGAGGAACATCAAGAAGGTATTGTGGCAAGGTAGAGTAAGCAAGTGGAAGAGTATAGGAGGATGGGGTCATAGAGCTACCATGGGAACAGATCTTGGAAAATATTATGAGCCATTGTAAGGACTTTGGGTTTTGGAAAAATTTGGAACTGTTGAAAATTTGAGATAGGAGTGGTGCAATTTAATTCCTTTTCGAAAGGATTACTCCAGATGTTGTTTCAAAAATAGACTGTGGCGTGGACCAGGGCAGAGCAGGAACCCAATTAGGAAGCTGATACAGTCATTAATGGGGTCACAGTGGAGATGATGAGAAGTAGAGTCTGGATATATTTTCAGTGTGGAGCTAATAAGGTTTGCCGATGTGCTAGATTTGGAGCAGATAGGAATCAAAGACTCTGAAGCTTCCTACTTGAGCACCTGGAAAAATGAACCTACCGTAAGGTAGGCATGATTATGGGTAGAGCAGATTATGGCAAAAAGATGCTGAGTGTGTTTGCTTATGTTGTTTGAGATATCTTTTAGGAGGTGCTTAGACAGAAGACTGGAGATGAAATGTATAGAGGTTTTTTGCTGCTGCTTTTCAAATGAGGCTGGGTGTAATTACTCAGAATGGGTTGATATAGTGAAGAGAAATAGATACTAAGCCTAGGATATGCCAATATTAAATGTCATAAAAGAAAGGAAAGATTCAGTCAGTAGATTGAGAAGAAATAGCCAAGGAGAGGTGGAAGAAAGCCAAGTGAATTTGGTGACACACAGGCCAAGTTAAAATTAAAAAAAAAAAACAAAACAAACAAAAAAAACCCACAAAAAACAAAAAATGAAAAAAGAAAACAAAGTTTATTGTAAGGGAATAATCAACTGTGTCAAATTGGGCTGCTTTGTGAAATAAGATTCCTTTTTCTATTTTATATTGCCACATAACCAAATACCATAAACTTAGTTGTGAGATAATTTATTAAAAGTTCATACAAGAGTCTAGAATGTTTTAACTGGGTTCTCTACTCAGGATCTCGCAAGGCCCAAATCAGGGTGCCAGCTGGCTGCTCTCTCATTTGGAGGCTCCATTCCAATCTTACAAGTTAACTCAGGCAGAATCAAAAGTATAAAAACACATTTGTGGTTTTTTTTTTAGTCTTTTAAGAAAATATTCATCAAGTATCTAATAATGTGTCAGTTACTCTTCTAGGTGCTATAAAAATGAAATTATTAATTACAGTGAGTTTTTTTTCTACAGAGGATACATAATATTGTAGGTTGGATAAAATCTATAAATAAACTACTATGGAGGTTATTCTGAGAATACAAGTTTATTTAAATTTGAGGCATGAGGAGCAGACTTCAAGCAGAATGTAATTTTTAATTTGGATCTCAGATGACACTGGAATTTATCTGTGTAAAAGTAAACAGGTTCCCGTCACAGAGCAGTATCTCAGTTTGGCTGGAATACAGAGATAATTGTAGCGATGACTGGAAACCAGAAGTGAAATCCAGATTTTGTAGAGCCATAGTCTTAGGCAGTTTTGGAAGCCCTTTTTAAAAGAATGTAATATCACAAGAAAATCCCTTTGGCCACTCAACAACCAACCAATGTGATGAGAAATGGGATGGGAAAAGTCTGAGTGGAAAGACACGCTGTCTTAACTAACTGTCATTAAAATATCTTAATTTTGCACATTGTTAAATAACACATGACCATGTGGGGACAAAACTAGAGCTTCTCCCTTCAGCCATAGAAGTGAGTCACATCTGAGGGGCCCTGAAACCAGGCTTCATTTGCTCCGTGGTAACCCAATTTCTACTGGAAGTCTAGGATGAACAAATCAAAGCAGTGTTGAAAGCATGGCTTACCAGTTAGTTTTTAGTAGTTAATAGGGAACAATTGAATACAGTGTAAGGAATTACCTGAATGATTTGAGCCATAAACAGAATTTTATCTAAAATAACCAGATCATTGAGGGGGAGAAAGGAATTTATTTAGTTTTAATTTTGACATGACTTGTCCATAACATCTATTTCATTTTTCATGTTATAGTACCAAAGTGCAATTAAGAGGAAAAAAATGGAGCCACTATTCATGTGGATTTTATTAAATAATTTTCAATTCTATACCTTTCTGGAAAACAGAGTTTTTTAAAAATTTATTTAAAGATATAAGACATTTAAATAGAGTTCTGGGATTTATCTTTAAATGGACATGTTAAATTTTGTAGAAACACTATGTTTTTGAATTAAAGAAGTGAAATTTACAATTTTTGTTTCTATTTTCTATCTTACATAGTCAATTTCTTTGATTCCTTTGTAAGCTATAGTTGGGTGACTTATTTCTGTAGCTAATGTGGATTTTAACTGAATTAGCATGCCTTTTCTCATCTGTTACCTGTAACCTTGTTAGTAAAAGTGTAGTCTGTTGATCTCACAAAAATTTAAGACGACCTTGCCTATAAGACCTAGAAAAAGAACTTCAGAACTTCAGGAAGTTCATTGAAATACTTTAAAAATCTTTGTCAAAAACAGACCAGTGTCTTATGTAGATACATCCAATTAATGTGCCTTTATTTGTTCTTAATTGGTGACATCATTATAGTGACATAATACCCACAGTAATAAAACTTGCACCAAAACTGATACTCCTATGCCTCCTAAACCCTACTAATTTCCCAAAATTCCATCCATGAGGAACATGGGAAAAGAAAGTCCATTCATCTGTATGAAAAATGAAACACAATTTATACTGAGTCTTTTGAGGCTTTCACAAGATTGTGACTGGCTGTAAAAAATTATTATTTGAAATCTAAGAGATCCACTCATATATTTCATTTGCTTATTAGCTTATGATTTATATACACACTAGTGCCAAAATGAACTGAGGTCCATTTTTCACTTTATTGTAAATAGTTGTTTTATTCCTATATATAAGTTACCATCAGCATTTTTGCTAAGAAAAATAACCTATTATTTGTGAAAGTTCTCTAAGTTGTTTATTTCCTTGTAAAGACATTACAGTAGTAGATTTGTGGAAGTAAAATCACTGAGGTCAGTCAAACCAACCCCTAACCCAACAGAGGAATCTACTCTGCTTTGGAAGTTTTTGTTAGGTTATATGGCGGTAACAATCAGTCCCAAAATTTTAGAGGCCTATTCATGTTATATTTGATCATATAACTTGGAGGTGTTATGTGAGGCTCTGTTTCTTGTGCCTTCGTTTCAGAATCCACGCTAAGAGATTAGCTTCTTTTGGGGACATAATATTTTCATAACAGAAGGAAAACAACAACAACAAAAACAAGTAGTCTGGTAGAAACACCAGTCAGTGGTATTTAGAACCTCTACTCAACCCAGACACATGTCAGTTACGTTCAAATTTCATTGACCAAGGTGAAATGCAGAGCCTTTCCATGGTATCTGAAAGAATACTCCTTCTAAGATAAGGCAGTACAAGTACATGGATTTTGTGGAAATGAATGAAACTCTCACAGGGAAATGGAAAACAAATAATTAGGAATGATAACTTTTTATATACAGTTCAAGACTTACATAAGTTACTTAAGCTACTTCCTTTACATTGCACAGGCTGAAACCAATCCAGCATGGGGACACATAGTCTGTACTAAGTAGCCATTATTTTCCTCCAGTAATAGAATCTCAGACATCAGGCAGCCCTATCAGTTATAAATTCACTGTTACGTCATACAGTAAAATGCAAACTAAAGCCATTATAAAGGAGGAGAAGGTTACCACTGGAGGTGCATTTTATCTTTTTTTTTCACACATTGGTGTGAATTTTCTCCTTTCTGTCACCTTCAGTGCCCAGTTTTCTTATTCTGTCCTTTACTCATCCTTCCCTTTGTTTCTCTCTTTCCCCATCATAGCTTACTTCTCCAGTTTTTATTTTTTTTTATTTTTTTTTTAAATTTTTTTTTCAACGTTTATTTATTTTTGGGACAGAGAGAGACAGAGCATGAACGGGGAAGGGGCAGAGAGAGAGGGAGACACAGAATCTGAAACAGGCTCCAGGCTCTGAGCCATCAGCCCAAAGCCTGACGCGGGGCTCGAACTCATGGACCGCGAGATCGTGACCTGGCTGAAGTCGGACGCTTAACCGACTGCGCCACCCAGGCGCCCCACTTCTCCAGTTTTTAAAGCTTTACTTTCTAATATATAAATACTGTGACAAAATTTCTATCAAGATTTTATTTCACTTGGAAAACTTAACTCTTTATCAGTTAAATGGGACATGTCTCGACAATAGGGTCAGGAGAGAGGCTGTTGCTGTATACATTGCAGGTCCTGTGTTAGGCAGACAGATGATTGAGTGAGGAAGGTTTAGCCATTCCCTGTGGTAGAGGAGGGTCTTCTGCAACACTCCATTTGTTTGCTTGATCCTTCCATGGAGGAACAATCTCAGACTTGTTAATGGATGACTATAAACCAGTGAGAAGTTAAAATAAAACAAGGGAAAAATCATAACTCTCAATCTCCAGTATCAAACATTTTATTATAATAGCAACATTAAGTGCACACGTAAGTTTTGTTTATATTTTATAATGAGAAATAGCTATAAATTTAGCTGTATCTCCTTATTTCTTACAAAAATATCTCAAACTGGTAAGAAGAACACATCTTTTTTTCTCATTTTTCTTCCTTGCACAGGTATAAACAAAGTAAAATAAATAATTTGTTAGGCAATTAAAAAATATTTCTCCCCGAGGATGATATATGAACTAACTGGATAATTTCCTGAATTTTAATTTCTCTTTGTATATGGAGACATGCCCTGACATCTTTAGCCTAGCCAAAAGTTTTTCTGTGGTACACTTTACATTTTCTGTTAGAAGATCATTTGGGTTCTGTTGGGAAACCTCTTCAAAGAACAAGGATTTATGCTGTCAATCACTTATATTAAAAACAATAAATTTATAAATATTTAGACTCAAATATTATGGTGTGTTTGAATGAACTTTAAGTCTTTTGTTGAAAACTTCTGGGAAGAAACTATTTTTAAAAAGCTTTAGAAGAAATAAAATATTCACATATACCTTAAACTCTATGGATTACCAAATTCTCTTTCATTGTACCATCAGCTACTACTTCAAGACTAATGGAGTTTCCGTTTGTTTGAGGGACTAAAGCAGGGCTCTGCACTAGAGAACATTGTGTGGCTGATTTATCACTACTGTTCTAATCAGGGAGCTGTTTCTTCAGATAAACTCTCTTGCCTGAAATATCTTCCCTGCTGTGCCATTTCGTTTGATTGGAAAAGCAGTGAGTGATCCCTCCTCCATTTTTGTAGCAGAACCAGAAAACGTCCTTTTTGCCCTTCAACAGTCCTTTAAAATATATTTCAAAAATTCAGAAGTTATAAACTTATGGCAATATGACTTTTTGTTTTTGCAGAAATATGATCTCATGTATGAGTTGAAGAATAGAGCCAATCCTTCCAGACTAGTATTTTTGTAGAGTTAGGTATTATAGAAATCTGATCTGACTTTTAAGTCACTATTTTACCTTACAGATGGTAATAAAATTCTAATTGCATTCGGAGTTATGCTATTGTATTTCTTAAAAAAGCATTGTGTACCCGCAACAGAAATCTTACTGAAATTGAAGCTCTAAGAGTACGGGTTTTTCATATTTGGGGCTTTAACATTTTTGTAGGGTATAATCATTTAATCATATAATTAGACTTTATACTGTGAACAAAATAATCGGTCTCGTACTTCTATTTCTAAATGGGAAAATGGTTAGATGCAAATTGAAACCACTTAGAAATGCCTAAATAGCTACAGGGGATTTGTCCTGAGAATGAGAGTTAGACCAAGGGTGATAAATCTTGCTTATTTGTAAATGTTAAATAGGACCCCCAAAGCACAGTTCAGACACAACAACTAAGTTACCTTTGCCTGCAATACCATGAGGTGCTTTTTTTTTCTATAAATTCTGTAACAGCTATTGTTAGGAAAAAAATGTTTAAATGTAAACTAAGCTAAATACAGATATACGATTTGTCTAGCTAATCTTACTCCACAGATTTCTAGAAAATTGCTTTAAATATATTCTGTTCAATAATTTATACCTCTCGAATTGAAATTTGTTTTAAATAATTGTATGAATTTCATGTGGGGCTGGGAACTGTGAAGAATGGAAGTTGGGTAAAACTTGGAATTATGTATAGGAGACTTTCTTATAAAATTTTATTTTTTAATACGATCTGATGTGATACTTCCTTCTGAGATAGAAGTACTGAAGCTCAGGCTGTATTCAAAGAACATAGAGATTTGAAACAGTTTTTTAGGAAATTAAGCTTTTTATAAGAAGCTTCATATTTAATGATTTCCAGTTTTTTATGTTGTGTCACAAATACACACATGTATGTATGCATATACATGTCAAAAATAAACTAGCATATCTTTTAGATGGCTCCTGTGTCCCTTTGAGATATTCCATCATGGTGTATATGTTTTTGTTTGTAGCATTTTCTTTCTGGCAGTTCAAGGTGGTTCATCTTGTATATTTCCTGTCCCACTCCTAGAATTAGCCATTTCTTTCTTTCTTTTTTTCTTTTTTAGTTTTTATTTATTTTGAGGGAGAGATGGCACGTACAAGGGAGGGACAGAGAAAGAGAGAGATAATCCCAAGCAGGCTCCACACTGTAAGCACAGAGCCTGACTAAGGGCTTGAACTCATGAACTGCGAGATCATGACCTGAACTGAAATAAAGTGTCAGATGCTTAACTGACTGAGCCATCCAGGCACCCCTAGAATTAGCCATTTCTTTAAGGATCCCTTGTTCCTTTTATTGGAGAATGAATTACAAAACAAGAGACAGGTGCTAAGTGTACTCACCGCTCCTGAGGTGATATTACTTCTAGGCCCTCTCATATGCAAGAATAAGGAATTACATATGTGTATACTAACATATATCTATAAATATTTCTGTATGTAATCATCTGGATCCATATTAAGCTAAACATGAGCTAATATTGATGTTTCCAATTCTAATCTATTACCACACAGAACATTCTAGCCTATTGTTTATATATAACCTCCCAACTCCAATGGTGGAAAATCTAGGTCCCACCAAATGCTGCCCATTTACTTAAAAAAAAAATTAGGTTAATATAAAAAAATTACATAATTGTGCTTCTTTTTTTTTTTTTTTGCATACTGAATTTGGAGGATTTAAAAGGCATTTTGAAGCTCTATAAAACTTGAGTGCTTCATAGTTATATGGTAGTAATTTTTAATTCCCTATTATCCTGGCCTCAGACCATGACCCTCTCTTTCTTTGTTTTATCCCTAAATATACATTAAACCTCTAGGCACAGACAACCCAAAAGAGCAATATACTGTTATAAAAACTGAATCAGAAGCATGTGCAGATGATACTGGGGTACACAAACATATGCCCACATAGAAAAGGAGTAAGAAGGCTTCCTGAGAAGCGCTGTCTCGGGAGAGTCCTGGATGAGAACGAGGGTCCAGCAGCTGAAGGATATCTTTCTAGGCAGAGTGCAGCATTGCCCTGGACACAAAGGGAAGATGAAATGTAGCGGGTTTAGGGGGCAGCAACAGGCTCGCTATGGCTAGCTTTGAAGATGCATGTTGCGGGAGAGGTAGGATATGAATCTGAAGAGATGCTCAGAAGATAAATCATGAATAGCCTAAGAAACCACATAAACACGCTTTTCTTTTGCTGAAGTCAGTTAACTTTTCCCAGATAATCATAAAGTGGCACACAGTGCGACTCACATCGCCTTTCTAAATGATTACTTTGGTGTCAGTATGAAGCAAAGCCTGGCAGCATAAAACGAAGACTGCAGGTAGTAAAACGGTATCTCAGAAGATAATTAAGATGATGATGATGATGATGATGATGATGATGAAAAGGATAAAAACAATAGTAAATAGCATATAGTCCTTAAATGTGCAAGTCCAAGTTCTAAGTGTTTTATATGTATCAACACATGTAATTCTTATAATAATCCTAGGATGGCTGAACTGTTATTAGTATATGCATTTTTAATTCTCACAAGGAATCTATGATAGATTTATCAATATTTTTTGCCTTTTTTCCATTCACAGATGATGAAAGTTAGAATGGAGCAAGTTTTTGAACACAGTTGTTTGGATACAAAGTCCAAATATATTCAAAATATTATAGTGCCACTCAGAACCTCAGGAATCTATTAAGGATACAATAAATTTAGATAAAAAATAATGTAGAAATTATCTTAGCTACTCTATTTTGTTAAATTGTTGCCACCACTGTGGTTTTTAATAGAAGCATGTAGTACAAGGCCTATATTTTCCATGTTTCCTGTTGTTCCTTCATTGCCACCATCTCCGGGATCCCTAGCATCTTGCTTTACTCTAACAGGTGTTATGCCTAACTTCTAACCTTATGGTTCTGCCTCTTGGGGCAGACAGTGGCTTGTTCTAGAGAGATTTCCATAGCATAGTCAGCTCAGCCATGGTTTGAGTTTCTGGTTCCTTCTGTCACATGTGTACCTTAATCTTTCACCAGTCCATTTCCCTAGACACATGTAGTAGATATGTAGTCACATGCTATGAAGTCTCATCTCATTCCAAAGTAGAGAGAAAGAGGCATCCTTGCTCTCCTTCCCTTGCTCTTTTCTTCCTCTCCTTCAAGAGACAGAGCCCTTTAATTTAATGAGTAGCCTCTCCCTTCTCCCCTTTTTCTATCCATGAGGAGCTAGTACCATTTTCCTAGCTTTACTTAATTGTTCAATTGCAGTGTGTGTGTGCATGCGTGTGCATGACAGAAAAATAATTTCTAGTGCATATTGCTGTGGGAAACACCCGTATCAATTAGAATGCAGTGCTTTTTTTTTTTTTTTTTCCTTTTAGTCATAAAGACTCCATTCCTTTCCAGAGTTACTTAGGTCAGTACCTGTCTACCACATTTCTTCAGTGAGGTTTTTTTATAAGACAGATGGTTTTGTCATTCTCTGCATCCATTTTGAGAGACACCCACCCTCCTAATTGTTTTTACTTGCATATATTAAGGTTCACTCTGTGCTGCAAAGTTCAATTGATTTTGACAAATGCATAATGTCTTATCTCCACAATTACAGTATTCTAGAGAATAGTTTCATCATCTTTAAAAAAAAAATCCATTGTGTTTCACCTTGTTAGTGCTACCTCTTATCCAGAACCTCTGGCCTATCCTAATATTTTTAGTGCCTTTCTAGTATGCCTTCTCAGAAATTTTCATGAAGGGAACCATAGGATATGTAATCTTTTTGAGTCTGACTTCTTCCAATTAACAATAGGCATTTAAGATTCATCTAATATATGTTCATTACTTGATGATTTTTTTTTTTATTTTTTTTTCAACGTTTATTTATTTTTGGGACAGAGAGAGACAGAGCATGAACGGGCGAGGGGCAGAGAGAGAGGGAGACACAGAATCGGAAACAGGCTCCAGGCTCTGAGCCATCAGCTCAGAGCCCGACGCGGGGCTCGAACTCACGGACCGCGAGATCGTGACCTGGCTGAAGTCGGACGCTTAACCGACTGCGCCACCCAGGCGCCCCGATGATTATTTTTTATTTTTAAAGAATATTCCACTATAAAGATGTAGCACAGTTTGCTTGTCCATTCTTCTGTTGAAGGGCATCTTGGTTACTTTCCGTTTTGGGAAATTGTAAATAAGCTGTTATAAACATTCACGCACCAATTTTTGTGTCATTTGATTACATACCCAGGAGTACCATTACTGAATCTTATGGTAAGACTCTGTATAGCTTTGTAGGAAACTGCCAAACTATTTTTGAGAACGGCTGTGTCATTTTTCATTCTCACTAGCACCGAATGAGAGTTCCTGTTGCTCCATGTCCTTGTTGGCATTTGAAATTGCCAGTTTCCTAGCTTTTAGCCTTTTTAATTAGCATGTAGTGGTATCTCACTGTTTTTTTTTTTTTTTTTTTTAGTTTACAATTCCCTATGACAAATCATATTGATAATCTTTTCGTGTGTTCATTTGTTATCTGTGTATCTTTGTTGGTACTCAGATATCTTGAAAATATTTTAGTCGGGTTATCAGCTTTATATTGTTGAATTTTAAGAGTTGTTTGCGTATTTTGGATACGAGTCCTTTATCAGAAATGTGTCTCCCAAATATTTTTTCTCAATATGGGGCTTGTTTCTGTGTGGATTCCATATGTGAAGAAATTAGTTTTTTTTATCACTGCCTAAATTTTTCAAATCAAACGAAGGAATGTGTTTGAAATGCGTACAACTGAGGTCTTATTCTATTCTAAGGTATAGTGTTTAAAAATATAAGCAGTTATACTCATGGCTTGTGCTCTCTTTTTGTCTCTCTCTCTCTGTCTCTTTCAACTCAACAGTTTCCATCATGTGTGTAAGTGCATGTTTGTGTATTTTACCTGTATTGTGAATGAGTTCAGTTGCCATGATAAAAGTCAGCCAATTCATTAGCCTTTCTATTGTGGATATTCAAGAAAAACAAATGAATCACCATTAAAGTCCAAAATGAGTAACATAGTCTTTGTTGCATCAAAATGGAATGTCAGCACTAACATGGTAAAAGTGATTTTTAACTGTCTTACTACCCAGTATGGAAAACCTTGTGTATCAGTTTTAGTATATCTTTCAGCCCTGATGTTTCTGTCTGGAAATTGTTATTGTCTGTTAATTAATTTCAATTATGGAAGTAGAAGAATTATAATCACATTAAATGCTGGTATTTTGATAGTTTTCTAAAAAAAAAAAAAAAAAAAATGAGTCCAAGATGTTTTTGTACTTCTTGGATTGCATCATTCTTCATTAAGGTTTACTGAAAGAGCTCATTTGAGGTAGTTTTGATTGTAAATTCCATATGTCAACCATTAAAGCTTAGTTGCCAAACTATGAAGAATAGAAACAGAAGGGAATGCTTAACCAAGCACAACACATACCAGCTAGTCTGTTGGCAAACCATTGCTGAGTGAAATATATGTGGGATTCTTTTCATGGCTGGAGAATTCTAGAAAGTGATCCCTAATAGGGCAATGTAAATCTGTTATAGATAAGTAATTAAGGATACATGTGTACTTACCATTGTGTAGCATTTGCACATAATGGTTTCTGCATAATGGTTAATGAGTTCTGCCATTTAGAATTGGTGAGAAAACAAGCTGTTCTACCTCCTTCAAAGAGTGATTGGTTCCTTACAAGACCCCAGCATTAAGAAATTGTATTAGTTTTTCTGTGGGAAAGAGAGTAATAACAAAGAAATGAAATGGTGTACATTTTCAGGTTCTTATCTCTATTTTCTAAAATACATATAGAATCTTTGAGCGTAATGTAGGCTAGACAGGACACTTGGAAAGGTGACTTTACTATCCCTCTTCTAATTGAATTGTCCCTTATTAGTGCTGGAATTAATTACTTGAAGTAATTGAATTAATTTTATCCTCTTCACATGTTCTAAAATAATCACAAATTTTAGCCTTATTTTTCTATTATTTGTGTATTTTAGTGGCTTTAATGCTTCCCCCTATATTTTTCTCCTATTAAACACTACTGTTGGGGGTTCATGAGATCTGTGATCAAATTCCTTTGTTGTCACTCAACATATGATCTTGCCATACATACCCTCTCTGAATCTCAGTTTTCTTATATGTGAAATAGAGTTTTCTCATGTAAAACATGCTTATTAGGAGTTGTATGCATTAAATGAGATGATCCTAATGAGCAGTTAACATGGTGATCAGCAGGTAAAAAAGACAAGTGGTAGGTATTACCAGTAAGTAGTATTACGAATTGAGACATATGTAGACAGTTTTCATAGAATGCCCTCAAATACATGAACATTTCTTCTACTTTCACCTCAAATCCAAACTTAAGCAGCTTCCTAGCAAGCAAGTACCCTGTCCCATTCTCAAAGGATGTAAACATCAATTTGAAGAGCACTGAACTTTTTCCAGTCTTTTTCCAGTCGGTCTAATTGTTAAGATACATCTGCTGAATAACCAAATGAAGAAACTTAATTGCTTGGAATTAGCGCTTTCTTCTTTAAAAAATGTTTTCACAAACATTTGGTTTTTACATGTAGAATTAATCCTACACTGTGCTGATAAAAGAAACTATCATGTTATTTTATTAAGGCAAGGGGTTATTGAATATCCATGATAAGTATCTTGTACTCCATATTGTAAAATGCTCAAATAAATGTATACAGCAATGAAACTTTCTTGAATCTATATACAAAATCGCATAGTTTTGTAAATTGCAATAAGTCTCTATCGAAATATTTTGTGGGCTATTGGCATAGATTTTATTACTATTAAATCAGAAAACAATACCTGAGTGTCTGCATGAGGTTACAGTATATATTTAATTTATCTTCTTCCATATTTTCTTTTTCTGGAAAATATTTCTTAGCACAGTTTTCTGTGAACTCAAAACCTATACTTTGCTAATGTGTAATTTAAGTCATTTTAATTTTTTAAAGCATTCAAAAAAACCAAATTCTGGTTTTTAGTGGCCCTTACTAGTACTCATGTGCATGCTGTGATTTAAAACGTAAAGGGCAAGGTCAAAACCATTGCTGAGAAAGTATAAAGCACTGAGGATGTTAACAGGAAAGGACAAAACAGCCTAGCAGAAGGAAACGGTGGTTTTGCTAAGCTATAAGTCTACTGTCTAGGTCTGCTACCACTAATGATATACATATACACACATATACACATGTGCATATGAATATGTATGTGTATGTGTAAAATTTCAATAAGAACTTGGTGCCTACTTTAAAATTTTGGAAGGAGAAGCAACCCTTTTTAAGATTTTAAAGTTAGAATCAAGTTCTTACTGAAATTTTACAACTAATTTGTTATTAAGTTTTATAGTTCTAAACAGTTCTAAACAGATGCTATAACATCCCCTTCTTCCTAAGAAGCCAAGAGCTGTGTTAAATATTCTAGTAAACTTAGATAATTTAACAGTAGAGGTCACGGAAGGAAATAAGTGTATTTATGTCATGCTATTGGGAAAAATATTTAGAATAAGATCTTTGACAGACTCGTCAGTAAAGTAAATGATAAAGTAAATCACTTCCTTTAGATTGTGTAGAAAATTTAGATAATTTCAAAAATGCCAGTGGTAACTGTAACAAACATCATCTATTTTTATAGTTGACTTCTCTTTTGTCCCAATGTTTGGAGCTTTATATAATAAAAATACTTCTAGTGCACCTCTGAGCATTAATTTAAAACAGTGTGTGTGTGTGTGTGTGTGTGTGTGTGTGTGTGTGTGTGGTTCTTTCCATTGCAGCCTATGAGGGATGTGTCAAAAATATCTTATTACTTTCCTTCATGTTTAATAAGAACTATTATTATTTTATTGGCATAATTTAGAAACTATGATAAACTAGTATTTGCCTGGCAGTATTGAAGTTATTAAATATTGGGTTATTATTTTACAAAATATAAAGTTATGAACATCATAGATTGTGTTTTTTCTTATTAGTGACACATACAGCCAAACTATTACCTTTTAATAAAATGTATTATTTTATTTTTATAACAAACATCTAATATTAATATCAACTTAAACCACGGTACCAAATTAAGTGAATGTGGAAAAATACTGGATTTATTTGAAAGATAATGAAGTGTAGTGGATAAAACACAGACTGAATGTCAGTAGACATGTCTGTAGTTCAGGATCTGCTCAAACTAACTATATAACTGTCGATAAGATATTTGGCATTTTGGGGTCTCAATTTCCTCAGTTATAAAATGAAATTTTAGGGAAAAAAATAATTAAATCTCTTTATGTTCTGGGGCACCTGGGTGGCTCAGTCAGTTAAATATCGGACTCTTGATTTTGGCTCAGGTCGTGATCTCACAGTTTGTGAGTGAGTTTGAGCCCCGCACTGAGCTCTGCATTGACAGCACAGAGCCTGCTTAGGATTCTCTGTCTCCTTCTCTCTGCCCCTTCCCCAATTGCACTCCCTCTCTTTCTGTCTCTCAAATATAAATAAATAAGCATTAAAAAAAAATCCTCTATTGCCACCTTTAGTTGCATTACAAAGGCACAAATATATATAAAAAGAAAGAGGAAATGATAGACATGTCTGTTATGTTATGAAACATGAGTATTAGGTAATTGTTTAACTTATTTTTGATATGACAGTATTTCTGTCACTTTTAAAAATCTTGCACATATTTGGGGAGGAATTTAAAAAAAGTAGAAAGCAAAATGGGTGGAAAGCAGAATGGAGCACTGTAGAATATAAATAATGGTAAAAGACAACATAGACTTAAAGAAAAGGAATCTAAATATGAGAGTATAATCATAGGGAAAAATGGGAAGACTGAACATAAACTGAAAATAAATATCTTTCAAGCCTGTGTCTTTCTGCTTGCGTGAGAAAATGTGTCTTGTGTTGTATGACCACCACTACCACCATTGATCTGCAGTTTCTACTTGCTGTTTCTACTTGCTGTTTCTTCTTCCCATTTGTTATTTTAAACTTTGTGTCAAATATAAATATTTATAAAGTTCTTCCTGACATAATTTCCAAGTAAAATTCAAACATTGATTATAAATTATATGGCTTTAAATGAAACTAACATGGCTTCATTAGAAATATTTTAAGCAATGACCATCATCAAAGGAGGAAAATAAATATCAAAATACCATGGACTTCATAATCTGTAAAGGAGGCTAAGGCAGGATGGATGTGGTGTGAAATTCAGTCATTCATTTCAACAAATATTTCTTTGGTACTTACAGTGTACAACATGTCATTTATTAAGGGGAACATGGTAAAAGCATTGTCCCTTCTTGTGGTGAATGAGTTAGTAAGCTGTGCTTCACTAAATAAAGTATTCCTTAAGTAGAACCACCTTTGAAAAAAATTGAAGATGGACAAAGAGTGAACTTCAGAGTAGAGACATTGCTTCTGCCTCTAGGTAAACATGTGTTTGCATATACGTGAGAAATAGAGAGAAAAAGAAAGAAAGAGAAACAGGGTTATGGGAGGAGTGGGAGAGAACCTAATCAGACTTGTTTCAGTTTTGCAAGTTGTTATTGTGTAAAATGGCATTCTTTGAAGTGAAGAAATTATAATCCTATTTGATCTCCTGCTTGACTGAAGAGCTGCAAAGTGGGGCAAAATACGTCACATTCAGTGTTTAGCTAAGGAGGAAGAAAGTCATCAAACATTAGCTACCCTCTAGGAATGCTAGTTCTGACATGTTTCAGACTTTAGTTCATAATTGGAAAAGGAAGAGGAAAGCAAAATCTAAAAAAGAAGGCTGCATAATCATATTGGAATCTCAATATCAAAAAAAAAAAAAAAAAAAAAAAAAGCAGTGCATTCCAAATACACTCCTAACACATTAAAAGCAAATATGTGGGGATAGATGCCAAATTGATAATTGGTTACTTTAGAAGGTAGAATTAAATATGTATAGGAGACATGTTTCTGTACATATCTCTGAACTATTTTGATTGCCAATAAAACTGTAACGTTTGCATAAGAAGAATAAGGCCCTGATGAAAAGGACCAGTAATAACATACTTTGTCATTATTTACCCACAGCTTACAACAGTCTCAAAAAGAAAGCCCCCTCTCTTTTTGTCTTTTATTCTAGGTTTCTGGTTTTTAGTAATAGCTTACTTTTTTTGTTGCTGTTTGCTTGGTTGTTGTTGTCATTAGGATGGTGTTACAGAGGGATGTGGACAGTGGAACGAGGAGATGCTTTGAAGCAGTTCTTAGCTGAGCTTTCCAATTTTGCTTAGGAGCTAAGTCAACCAAAATGCATGACCATCTTCTGCTTTAAGCCCCGATCAAAATGCAGGATTGGGGCAGGCTGTAGGCTGAGAGACAGCACCTATGGATGGTTGGTACCAAGTCATAAAAAATTAGTCATTGAGACATTGTTTTTCATAAATATAAGAAATCTTTACTTAATGTCTACTGTATAGCAAGCGATCAATATGAGATCCTAGGAAATAGATTTTCAGGAACACTTGTCTTCAAAGAACTTAAAATTCACTGAAGAGAGATACACTCATAAACAATCCATTTGAATACTCTGTGATAGGACTATTATAAAAGTATGTAAAAAGATAGGACTAGTATAAAAGTATGTAAAACATTAAGGGATGATACAGAATTTCTGCATGAAATTGCTCAAGAAAAGCTTACTTACAGTGAAATTTGAGCTGGATCTTTAAAAATGAGCAGACATTTGCTAGGTGGATTGAAGTTTGCAGAGTCATTTTTTACCGGCAGAGAACATTGCATCTGATGAACCACAGAGGAATAAAAAAACGACAATTATGAAAAACTGAAAAGTTACTTTTTCAAATTATAGAGGGAAAAGCAGGGAGCAGTGGAGATGTGACTGAAGATGAGATGTGGGAATGAGGGCTTTTAAGCACTGAAAAGGTTTGAGCTTTCTCCTGTGGGTCACGGAGACCCATGGAAACCCTTTAAGCAAGTATATAACAAACCAAAGATCCGACCTTCTCTTTTCGGCATTGTTCATTTTACATTTTTATATTGAGGCATGTGGTTCTTTCCAAAGAGAGACAAGTCTTCTGTAAAAAGACATTTTATTAATTAAAATAGAGCCAAATTTTATATTCCTAAATAGTAACAGAGGATGAAAAAAATGAATGTTCAAAGGAAAGGCTAACCATATAATGGAGAGTGGGTTGGGCACACCCATGGACTGCCATCAACTGAAACAGTCATTGTTCCTATAATTTTACTTCTAAACATATTTTCAGAAGGGAAAAAGTCAAAATATTTTATGAGCAATTTAGATAATAAAATGGGCAGCTATTTAAACAACTCAGAGACCAGTGAACATTTTTGAAGTCATTTTCCAAAAAGAGTCTTTAGTGGTACTGCTCTATTTATAATTATTTCACGAATGGTATATTCCTTTAGGGGATTAGCTCAGAATTTTACAAACATCATGGCACACAAATGCTGTACTTTGGGTTTTTGTTTGAATTGAGTTGTGTGTGGTCCTACACACAACTGGGACCATTGGCAGCTAATCCTCCTGTCTCTGAGAGAACAGAATTCCCATTGTTGCAGATCTTCACTGGAAACAGCTGGGCTACCTTTCCTGGGCTAGCTGGCAGGATGGGCAGCTGCAGTCCCCAAATCACACAAATCACCAGCGAAGCTTATTTTGATTGCTGACTTCTGCTACCTCAAGATACTTACTTCACAACTTTTTTCTCTGTGTTGCAGTAGCTTCTTTCCATCCACTGCTTCATCCAGCAAAATGTTTGGGCTACGGGTCCTCTCTACTGTAAAGATTTAAGCCTTTCCCAACTCTGGAAAAAATTACTCTCAGATCTGTGGTCACATTTTGAAAGGGAGAAAATCCTTTGTATCTTCCAATTTTAGTTGAATTCATAGTTGCCCCTACAGTAGTTTTGGCATTTCAGCATACATTTCAGCAAATGCATACATTTCAGCAAATGCTGAAATTATATAGGATGAGTTTGGGACAGTTTGGGCGTAGGGGATTGTGTGTTTCCTTTGCTATGGAGGAAGATCTTCCATAAATGAACTTTCTTCTGTGAGATGAGAGAATTGCCTTTTTAGTATCAGCACAAGGCAGGAAGGGATGGAGAGAGAATATGGTCATGACAGGAGTTGATCCAAAATTGCTAAGGTAGTTTATACTCAACATGATGCTCTAAATCAACTCACTGATTGATTTGATGAGGAAACAGTATATTCATTCACCTATAATATGGCCCATATGTTACTAATATATCCATTATAAAAAGATCTGAACTTGAAAGAGTACAATTAGGAAACACTGTTTTTATTCTTTTCAGTGAATTCCCACAGGAAAAAAAAACCCTCTAGAATCTCTTCTCATCTATTAGATCTCCCAGGTTTTCATATACTTTCATGTATTAACAGCCTTTCACAGCATTAATTTTTATTTATGAAAAATTCTAGTACCATCTTAAATAAAAACTTCCATTTTACATCAAATTTGGAGTAGCTCAGGCCTGACTCCTTCCCATCTCAGTTATAGGGGATGGTACACCTTGAATGTACTTTTGCTCTTCTTTACCCACTTTCTCATTTCTCACAACTCATTCTTCTGATCTTGGTTTCCCAAGGGTGCTGAGATGGGCAGGGTGAGAAGGATTGGAGGGAGAGACAGCTCCACCTCCTTGTGTTCTTGGATTCTGACTGTTGCTTCCCTCTCCCCGGTGCATGTTACATACACTCCCTGTCTGGCCTCTTCTAGCTTCCCCCCTGCTTTCTCCTGCCTCCAGGTCTTTACACATATTCTGTTGGGGCTGCCCATACAGTCCAGGAGGCAGCCATTCCTCTCAGATTATATTCATTCAAGATGCTTTCTACCAGGCCATGGTCGGCAGTTCCTAACTGGCCCACAAGAAATGTTGCACATGTTTGCCTATCCTCTCCTTTCTAACCTTGTCACACTGACAAGCTTCAGTGTTCTCTAGGAAAGGCTATCCAAGCTAAAGGGACATGTTGTTCTTTGCTACTCTGCTGCAGCCTCTCAGCAGCTCTGGGCCTTTTGATTTTTGTAGTTCTGGATACATTCAGCCGAGGTAAGTTTTCCTTTTTGGCAGTTACCTTTCCCACTTCTTTGATTGTTTTCGTTCCACTTACTTCATCTGGCCACGGGAGCATAAGTATGTCAAAGAGGTTTTCCTCCAAATGATGTCTAAAGATTCTCTACAGGCCTCTAAGCATCAATCATGCCATGCCGGCCAGCAGGGAGATGTGATGTAAACAAAATGAGGCTGGTTTTGTGTCCTTGTTTCAAGCCTGGCAATGGGTACTTGTCATCATTGTTCTCAGCATTGCCCTTTAACCCTAATTCTGAGAAAACATTTATTGTCTCATTTAATATCTTGATAAATTAATAACAATCTAACATATTTTATCTATGTGTTTCATCTGTTGTAGTAGGCTGATAATAGCTTGCAAAGATCAGCCCAATGTCCTAAACCCTGGACACTGTCAATGTTACTTTACGTGGTAAAGTTTATAGACATATGAACTAATTTAAGGATATTGAGATGAGGAAAATATTTTGCATTATGCATTTGGGACAGAGATGCCATCACCTGTGTCTTTGTAAGAGAGAGGAAGAGAGATTATACACTGAGGAGCAGGCTAGGTTAAAATGGAGGCAAATATTGGAGTTACAAGGCCATAAGCCAAAGATAGCTAGCATACATCCCTGCCAGCTCCTCAGCAGAAGAGGTGAGGTATGGGCTCTCCCCTAGAATCTCCAAAGGGAGTGCATCCCTATTTTATTTCAGTCTTCTGGCTGCCGGTTCCTTTATTTTAACACTATATCTATCTCATCATCTTCAAAGTTACTGTGCTCATTTAAGCCCCCTAAATTATGGCAATAGCCTCCTGACTACTTGCCCTGATTCTATACTTGCCTCTTATTTGTCCCCAGCTGTCAGAATAATGGTTAACCTATGTGAGGATTTCCGCTTCTGGGAAAATGGAGAAGACTTAGTTTTTCCTATTGCTCCCACTAAGTACAACTAAAATTTCTGGATATTTTGTGTAAAACAAATGTAAGGAGACTCTTAAAAGTGGAGAGAAGAAGGGAAACTACCTAGAGATCTTGCAGGACCCAAGAAACAATATAGTGGTAACTTCCCTGTTTTCTTTCTGCCCCATATATTTGAGACTGCATCTTTGGAAGTAAGAAACCCAGAAACACCAACAGGAACATAAAAACAAACAGCGAAGTAAAACCTACTTTTTCAGGCCATTAGACCAGGGAAGGGGCAGACAACATTGAATCTACTCCAGCCAAACATCAAAATTAAAAATCTGTGGACCCAACCATACCCATGCCAGCCAAGGTCACATGGGGATACCAAGGTGGTATCAGAGAGAGAAGGCAAGCAGGGATACCAGAGTGGCATCAGAAGCCTAAGTGGAAAGCCAGGACTTTTATCCCTGCAATCAGTAATGAGCCCTCTACCCCCACCTTCCACATCATCATCCCCACACACATTCCATGATATCAGTGAGAACTATATGGGGACTGTGGACTTTTATCACCATCCAGTGGTGATAAAGCATCCTCCCCATTTCTCACTGGAATGCTGTCAGAAGAGGCCTAATGGAGAATCAGGGCATTCAATTCAGCAGTAATAAAATCATCCCCCTTTCCCAATACACATACAAACACAGTGTCGATGGAGAACTCTCAGAAAGTCAAAACTCCAACCCTTATCCAGCAGCAATGAGGATCCTCTCCCACCTCAAAGATCAATGGAGGCTGAATTTGGAAGCTGGACTTCCACTCCATCTGGCAGTAATGAAGCAGGGGCCTCCTTCACATACCATACTGGCTTCAGAGAGTACTAACACACAGATTTAAGTAATATCCAGAGTCTTATAATACCTAAAATGCCTAGGTTTCAATAGAAAATCAGTTGCTATACCAAGAACCAGGAAAATCTCAAACTGAATGAGAAAAGACAGCTAACAGATGCCACTGAGATAGGACAGATGTTAGAGTCATCTGACAAAGATTTTAAAGCACTCATCATACAAATGGTTAAATGAGCCATTGATAGCAGTCTTGAAGTAATTGAAAGTAAAGTAAGTAAGTTCCAGCCAAAACAAACACACAAACAAACAAACAAACAAAAAAGCAATAAAAACCTCAATGGATGGGCTCACAAGAGGAATGGATAGAAAGGAAAAGGGAATCAGTGAACTTGAAAGTAGAACAATAGAAATACCTTGATTTGAACAATAGAGAAAGAAATGAACAGAACCTCAGGGACATGTAACATTATGACCAAATATCTAACATTTGTGTCACTTTTATCATAGAAATAAAGGATATAACATATCAGGATGATAAAGTATTTAAAAAAATAACAGCTGAAATTTCCAAAATTTTGGAAAAATCATAGAAGCTAGGCAAATCCCAAACAAGATAAGCCAAATGGAATGCATGTCAAGAAACATTATAGTAAATCTTTGAAGACTTATCAAGAACAACAAAGCAGCCAGAGAGAAGCTAAATCCCACCTGTAGTAGAAAAATACTTAAAATGACTGTAGATATCTCATCAGAAACCATAGAATATAGAAAGCAGCGATACTATATTTTTTTAAGTGGTGAAAGAAAATTTTTAACCCAAAATTCTGTATCTAGTGAAAATATTCCTCAGGAATGAGGGGGAAATCAAGACATTATCATATAAAAGAAAATAAAGAGAATTTATTTCTAGCAGAGCTACTCTAAAAGTATGACTAAAAGATGTTCTCCAGACACTTAAAATGACAAAAGAAATCTGGGAAGATCGGGAAAGAAGGAAAAATACATACAGAGCAAAAATATGACTTAATGTAATGAATAAATAACTCATCTTGAGCTTCCCCATTTACGTTTGATGGCTGAAACAGTAATTATAACCATCTAATGTGTTTCTCAATGTGTACAGAGAAAATATTTATGACAAATATAAACAGGGAGGTGTATACAGGGAGGCAAGAATTCTATACTTGAACTAGTGAAACGTGTCACTAATAGACTTTGATAAGTTATGTACATATAGTATAGTAGAGCAACCACTTAAAAAGATTATGAGGAGATACACTCCAAAACACTGTATACACATCAAAATGGACTTCTAAAATGTGTTCATTAACCTATAGTAAGGAAAGAAAAACAGATAAATGAAAAACGGAACAAAATACAAAACCAAAGAAAATAAAAAGACAGAATTGAGCATTACTTTGAATTAAACGGTCTAAATATACTAAGTGAAAGACAGATTTGTAGAGTGAATTGAAAAATCCTGATGAAACTAGATGCTGTCTATAAGAAATTCACTTCAAATATATGCATAGTTGAAAGTAAAAGGCTGGAAAAAGTAAACCATTAAAACCTCAATGAAAAGGAAGCAAGAGTAGCTATATTAATGTCATATAAAGTTAATGTTAGAACAAACAGAGTCACTAGGGACAGAGGGGAAAATTACATGATGATAAAAGGATCAATCCAACAGAAGTCTATAACAATCCTAAAGTGTATGCACCAGACAACAGAGCTGAAAAATAATGTGAAGCACAAACTGATAGAACTGAAAAAAATGGACAAATTCACAATTATCGTTGGACCCTGAGAGAATATAGAAGAACCTAACACCACCATTAACCAACATGATGTAATCAATATTTATAGAGGACTCCAACCAAGAACAGCAGAACACACACATTCCTTTCAATTGTCCATGGAGTACATATTGAGATATACCGTATCCTGGGCCATAAAACAAACTTCAAAAAAGAGCCATAAAACAAACGTGGAAATAAATCATACAGAGTATGTGATCTGACCACCATGTAATCAATCTAAAAATTGATAACAGAAGATGAGGAAATTTTCTAAACCCTTGAAATTAAACACTTCTAGTTAATCCATGGATCAAAAAGGAAGTCTCAAGGGAAACTTAATATATTGAACATACATTTGTCCAAACTCATCTAATGTATAACATCAAGAGTGAACTGTAAGGTAAATTACGGACTTGGGAGTGACTGGGATGTGTCAATGCAGCTTTATTCATGGTAAAATTAGCACCATTTTTGTGTGTCATGTTGATAATGGCGGAGGTTATACAAGTTTGTGGGCTTGAGATATATGGGAAATCTTTGTACCTTCCTTTCAATTTTGTTGTAAACCTGAAACTGCCTCCCTCCAATAAAGTCTTTTTTTTTTAATTTTTATTTATATATGAAATTTATTGTCAAGTTGAAAAATATGGAACGCTTCACGAATTTGCGTGTCATCCTTGCGCAGGGGCCATGCTAATCTTCTCTGTATCGTTCCAATTTTAGTATATGTGCTGCCGAAGCGAGCACCCCAATAAAGTCTTTAAAGAATATATTGAACAGAATAAAAATAAAAATACAATATATCAAAATCTGTGGGATGCCGCTAAAATAGTGCCGAGAGGGAAATTTATAGCATTAAATGCTTACAATAGAAAAAGAGACAAAGTCCCAAACAATAATTTTACCTCCCCAGAAACTAGAAAAGAAGAGCAAAATAAAGTCAACACCAGCAGAAGGAAGAATGAAGAACAGAAATTAATGAAATTGAAATCAAAAAAGAAAAGAGAGAGAGAGAGAGAGAGAAAATCAATCAATCAAAAAGCTGGCTCATTGAAAAGAGTGCTACCATTGATAGAATACTATGAAGATGAATAGAGGGGGGCGCCTGGGTGGCGCAGTCGGTTAAGCGTCCGGCTTCAGCCAGGTCACGATCTCGCGGTCCGTGAGTTCGAGCCCCACTTCGGGCTCTGGGCTGATGGCTCAGAGCCTGGAGCCTGTTTCCGATTCTGTGTCTCCCTCTCTCTCTGCCCCTCCCCCGTTCATGCTCTGTCTCTCTCTGTCCCAAAAATAAAAAATAAAAACGTTGAAAAAAAATTTAGATGAATAGAGGAAAAAAGAGAATGCATAATTACTCATCTCAGGAATGAAATAGGGGGTATCATTACGGACACACTGCAGACAATAAAGGATAAGTGAATACTCTGAATAACTCTACCTGCATAAATTGGATAACTTAGATTAAATGAACCAATTCCTCAAAAAGTATAAACTACCACAACTCATCTACTATGAAATGAGTAGTTTGAATAGCCCTGTAATTATTGAAAAAATTGAATTTACATGTGAAAATCAGCCAAAATATAAATCTTCATGCCCAGGTAGTTCCATGAGAATTCTACTTAATATTTTAACAACACACCATTCTGGTCAAAATCCTCCTTGATGTCCCATTTCACTCAGAGTAATAGCTACATTCTTTCTGTGACCCTCAAGGGTCCACACGATAAGCCCCATTACCTCTGTGAACTCACCCCCTACCACTCTCCTTTTTGTTCCTGCACATCTAAGTACACATCTAATCAATTTGGCCTCCTTGTTCTACAAGCACAGGCACACAAAAGCCACTCTCAGCGCGAGGGATGATGTACTACACCGCGTGCTATGGTTCATATCAATAGTAGTCAGTACGGGCTGTCATAACAAAATGTCACAGAAGGGGTGGCTTAAGAAACAAATTTATTTCTCAGTTTGGAGGCTGGGGAGTCCACAATCAAGGTGCCAGTTGACGTGGTTTCTGGTAAGAGCTCTGTTCCTGGCTTGCAGATGACCACCTCCTCTCTGTGCCCTGCACTGCAGAGAGAGAACAAGTAAACTTTCTGTTCTATCTTCGTATATAGGCGCTGATTTAATGGGACCAGAGCCTCACACTCATAACTCTGTCTAATTTACTCTCAAAGGCCTCATTTGCAAACACTGTTACATTGGGGTTTTGGACTTCAGCAGTTGAATTTGTGGGGGTCAAAATTTCAGTCCATAATAATATCCATATAATTATTTCTTCACATTTAGGTCTTGACTCAAATGTCACCTTCTCAGGCCTTGCCACATAATTTTTCAGTACCCACCCCTCTCTGAACACTTTATATTTCCCTTGTATGCTTAACTTTTTCTTTTATACTTGTCACACCTTATATACCTATCCTCACTGCCTAGAAGAGCCACTAGCATATAGTAGGCACTCAATAAAAATGTGTTAAATAGGGGCATCTGGGTGGGTCTGTCAGTTAGGCAGCCAACTCTTGATTTTGGCTCAGGTTATGATCTCACGGTTCATGGGTTTGAGCCTGCTTGGGATTCTCTCCCTCCTCCCCTGCTGTTGCTAGCTCATTCTCAAAATAAATAAATAAACTGTTAAAAAATGTGTTAAATAAATAGGGGGCACCTAAGCGTCCGACTTTGGCTCAGGTCATGATGTCGTGGTTTGTGAATTTGAGCCCCACATGAGACTCTGTGCTGACAGCGTGGGGCCTACTTGGAATTCTCTGTCTTCCTCTCTCTCTCTGCCCCTCTCCCTCTTGTTCTCTCTCTTTCAAAAATAAATAAATAAACATTTAAAAAACAAATGTTAAAAATGTGTTAAATAAATGAACACCATCAATAAACATATTTCCAGATTCATCACTTAATGAGCCTAATTATAAAATTTTGGAATAGTACAAAGTTGATAAGTAGTTAAATTTAGATTTTAAAAATTATAAACAGTTTCTGAAAACTCTATGAAATTCTAGAATGTATGAGAATCTATTTCTACCATATTCTGCTGCCCTGACTAGTTTTTTCTTTTTTTTTTTTTTTTGTCTTCAGCTTCATCACTTTAGTTTCATTTTCATCTTGTAATACATTTTATTTTTCTTATTGTATTTAATTATCATTTTCTACTCTATTATAGAGTCCTTACACACTGTTTAGTCACCTTAACACTTGTTAACATTTTGAACCTTTGATTAAGAACACAGAGTAGAAGTCTGTTTTTAATTGAATATTCAGGGATATAACTTATGAATATATTGTGTTCTTATTAAGTTCAAAATAGATGAATTATGTTTGAAGTTTTAAAAATTATAGAATAGATAAGTATAATTTAAGGTAATTAATTTTAAAACGTTAAGTTCATGGGATTCTTATATCATCGACCTATCAATTACCAGAGCCAACATTTAAAATTAAAAAGTATTTTTTTCTTTTTCTAACTCAAAAGATAATTTTAATTTAAGATTATCACTGGAAATATATACCTAGACATATTAACATATGGGAAGATCTCCTTATGTGGTATAGAATTAAACTTACATCAAAACAATAACTATAATTTTTCTAGACCTGTGTGAAGCCTAGATTAAATCAACTGAAATGATTGTATGATGTCTTTATGTTGGGAGCATGGAATCTACCAGTTTAGTGGACACTGTATCCTGATGATTCGTACATTTACATCATCTTTAAACCATGTTTGTGGAATTTATAACTGTCAAAATTATCTGTAATTTTCTTATTTAGACTCATGTACTAACACAGTTTGAAAGCTGCCAATTTTGCACATTATTAAACAGCATGTGTGTCAAACTCTGATTTTTATTTTCCTGATTATTTCTACTTTGGGAATTCCATTATAACAGTCAATCATCAGTCATTCGGGGTCTATTTTAAACTGCATATGGTATCAGCTATAATTAGTATTTGGAAAGAATCATAAAATAGTTCCACAGGGCTTTTTTTCTTTTTTATGGATTTTCTGAATATATTTTACTGGTAGCCAGAAAGGCAAATTAATTTTATTGAACTTCCTTTTATGTTATTGAGTATTTAGTGTTAACACTTTGATATTGCAACAGTTCATAATTTTTGCATATTCTAATGTTATTCTATTTCTGTATTTAGAACGATGTAACTACATAATATAAATTATATATCACAATATATAACAGATGAATGTGAACTTCTATTAAATACAACTGTGCTGGGCGCCTGGGTGGCTCAGTCGGTTGAGCATCCGACTTCCACTCGGGTCATGATCTCGTGGTTCGTCAGTTTGAGCCCCGCGTGAGCTGTCAGCACAGAGCCTGGAGCCTGCTTCAGATTCTGTGTCCCCCTCTCTCTCTGCCCCACCCCTGCTTGTGCTCTGTCTCTCTCTGTCTTTCAAAAATGAATAAACATAAAACAATTTTAAAAAAAATACAACTGTGCATACTCTATAAAGGCACTGCAGTCTACTTTCATGGTACCAGGATGCCAAACTTTGTTCACCTGCATTTAAGGGAGGCTGTTTTTACTCCCAGCTCTTGCGTAAAGCATAGGATTTAGGCCTGAATCAAGCAGCATAATTTCATGGTTTTGACCACAGTGATTGACTTAGGGAAGGCAATATGACTTAAATGAAAAACAGTATTTTCTTCAATACCTGGGGAGAAAAGGTTTCCTTTTTTTATTGAATATGAATGGAGAGGAATGCGGCTCCACCCACAGAGTGGCTTGCAGTCATTTTGTGATCATGGGGTTACGTTGAGAATGGTACCCACACTGAGCTAAGAGATCAGAGAGGTGAGGCTTGGACACATCATTTGAGTTTTTGGTCAAGTTGAACCCAAATCTGAATTATTCAGATGCATAAGATGTCACATTCCCTTTCTTTTTTAATTTGACAACTCTTGGTGTTATTGTATATTTACAACCAAAAGATTTATACAATTACACACTGGATTGAACACGCCGGATTCACCGGTTCTCCGTCCTGGCAGTTCATTAAAATCACCTATGAGCTTTTTAAACAATAATCATGCTCAAGTCCCACTCAATCCAATTAAACCAGAATTCTCGGGGTTACGTTTTGGGCATGAGTGTTTTGTATTTTGTTTCGTTTGTTTTTTAAAGGCTCCTTCTGGGGGCACCTGGGTGGCTCAGTCAGTTAAGCGGCCGACTTCGGTTCAGGTCATGATCTCACAGTTGGTGAATTAGAGCCCTGTGTTGGGCTCTGTGCTGACAGCTCAGAGCCTGGAGCCTGCTTCACATTCTGTGTCTCCCTCTCTCTCTGCCCCTCCCCCACTTATACTCTGACTCTCTTTCTCTCAAAATAAGTAAACTTAAAAAAAAACAAAAACAAACATTAAAAGCTCCTCGGGTAAATCTAATATGTAATGGGGATTCAGAAGCACTGATTTCGGTAGAAATTATGGGTCTGTAAATCCAGGAAAAAAAAAGAATTGGAAGCAAGACATTACTGTTTCAAAACTGAGAAGGGATAAAGGAAATATGAGTTAGTTTTATTTTAATAGAAGGGGAGTTAAGAAACCATAAATTATAATTTTTACCTAGTCAAGTGATAAATGCTTAGCTTTTATTGAGGCAATAATTTCTAAGATAGACTCCTGAAAAGCTGTATGTGAAAGATGATTAAAATGAGACATACATCTTTATTCTTTTTATTTTGTAATACCCTATCATACCAAATATGCTCCAATCTTTCATCTTTTATAATGGCTTTGCTTTCAAATTTCAGGGAATATTTTTAATACAGAGAACCTTTATATTTTGATAAATCTGTTCATAATGTCTGTGTCTTTATGATCAAGAAGAGATATTCTCAAAGTTATAACTTAATTTAAATGTAAGTTTAGTCAGCGTGCTCCATTATTACGTTGGTAAATTGCATTATTGTGTATCCATGCTCTTTGTTGTATAACCTCCCATTTGTCTTAGTAAAAGTGGAGTGTACTTTTCTGCTCCTTCACTTTAGGCTCAGCCACGTGTTTTGCTTTAGCCAATGGGATGTGAGTAGTTATGCAACTGGGGCCTTTAAAAGCCCTTGTACAGGGGCACCTGGTGGGTGAGTCGGCTAAGTGACCAACTCTGGCTCAGGTCCTGAACTCAAGGCGTGTGGGTTGGAGTTCTGGCTCTGTGCTCACAACTCAGAGCCTGGAGCCTACTCTTTCCTAATCTGTGTCTCCCTTCTGCCCCTCCCCTGTCACACTGTGTCTCTGTCTGTCTCTCAAAACAAAACAAAACAAAACACAAAAAACAACAAAAAAACACCTTGTACAATAGGCCATGTTCTCTCTTGTACTCCTGTTACCTTGAGGAGTAGCAGGTATGAGGAAGAGGACAAGAGACAGATTCACAGTGACAAGAACTGCCTCATTACTGCAGCCTGAAACAGAGATTCTCTGCTGAGGATTGGGCAAACCCCAGCTGATAGACTCTCAGATCTGAGAGACTAAATGATCAATGAGTCATCGATATTTGTAGGGGGCTCATTATACAGAATTATTATGGCAATAGCTATAAATTTAGGCTGCCGAGCAAATCTTTCCCAAACTCATCTTTTATTTCGGTTATAAGAAGCAGCAATATTTAATTACACACTTAAGGTAAAACAAAATGACTATTCTTTGGGGAACGTTTGGCTTAAATAATATCTACAATATTCCTTAAGGCAAATACTTGATTTGGAGGAGAGACACCGAGATCAGTGTTTTTTCTATTGGTATTTCTATGTTGAAATATACAGAAAATACGGAAAAAGGCAACTAAAAACAAGCCTGATGATTGCATAATTTTGTAAAGGAAATAACAGTTTTGGGGCCTTTATTCTAGGATTTTTCACTGATAATTACTCACCAATACTTTTGAGTGTATTCAGTTTTTTATGTTTCCAAATATAAAACCATAATTTTTCACAAAGCAGTAAGATGCTTAATTTAAATTATCTCATACGCTTTTTAGTTTGAATAGTAATTGTTGAGTTTGAGAGTTTTAGAAAACGAATTGTAATCATGATAATTATTATAAATAAGTGTCACAAAGTTGTAATTTATGGTTTGGAAGAGAATGCCCAAATTGCAAATGTGTTTCATAAGTTGTTCACTTTTTGTTGCATCACTAAGAAGGTGACGTTTTTAACTTAGCTTAATATTATTTCTGAGATAAAAAAGGTTATTGCATACTTTATACAAAAATCACAAAATGATGACATTTCAGTGGAAAATATAAGAGGATATGAATTCTGAGAATTAGCATAAAAAGTAGTTTATCACATCATTGTCCACATTCCAAAAATACATGGAGGACACAGTGAAGTGAATCATCTCATTTCAAACATATTGTTTCCATTTGTATATAGCAGTTCTCCAATCTGAAAAAAACCAAAAAAACAAAAAAACACTTTTATTAGGAATTGAGTCAGAAATAAAGTCATAGGTTTTCAATACCAGATTTTTGAAATCAATTTTATAAAAACATAAAAGAGATTCTATTGAAACACAAATGAAGAAGTATCTTCTTCTACTTCATAGAAGTATCATAGTTTGTGCATTTAAAGGCATAATTTTTTTAAAAAAGCCTTACAAATTTGAAAAACAAACCCTAGCATTGGACATGAAGATGTAGAAATACTTTATCTAATATGTAGTAATGTTTCTTAATGTGTCTCTCTCTTACAAAACTTAAAAACACTTTTGTATCTAACTAAAGGATTTGTTGGTTTCTTGGAAAGATTCTAGGCAGAGCTTTTCACAGAGAAGAAAAATATTTTGATGAAGTGCATAAAACTAGGTCCTGGATTTTCAGCAAATTAAAAAGAGGAAATTTAAAGATAAAGCCAATATTAACCATTGCATCTGATATAATTCTTGAAACATGTTTTACTATCAATCCCCACCCTTGCTAATCACAGCCATCCCTGTATCTCAGTGCAGACTAATAGGAGACACAGTGCGATGTTTCTGGAAGCCTGCCATTTTGGTTAAGTCTGAGATGGCAATATTGAACAGAACAAATTTGTTCTGTTTCAAATAAAGCAAACTTCGAGAGCTTAGTGTTTGGGAGTACTAGTTCAAGGTCATACTTATAGAATTCCATTCATTGGTGGGTATGTGCTATGTGGAATAGTACATATACATTAAGGCCAATTTTTCCTTTTTTTTTTTTTTTTCTTCAAGTAGAGGCATGAGTGAGAAGTCAATTTCCATAATAGAAATTATTTATATGATAGACACATAAAAAACACGTGTTAGACTTCCCTCCCGCTGCCAGCTAAGTTTCAGTCACTCACTCACTACACCCAAGTGAAGAATAAGCAGTGAAAAAATAGCTTGTATCAGAAAATGTAAGGTGTTTTTTTAATCAGATATCTGATTTATCCCCAACAACTGTCTCACTTTTTGTAGGTTAAGAGGGTTTTTTCCTTAAGAGCATCATAACTTTTTTTCATTAAATTAATTTATATGTTGCTTACTATAAACTGGATAAATTATTCTCTCATTCTTTTCTGAAACAATTTATGTAATACTGATAGAAATATGTTAGCGTGCAAATACATTATATAATCAACCTCTTGAGTTTTGCTGCATTTCAGTGTTGGCGGAATAAATCTCTTAGACTCTCTACATGTTAATGTCCTATATCAAAATGAATTTTGTTATAGGAGATTCAAACTAAAAATACCTAATTTAATGTCTTTACATAAGTCTTCATTGAAAAGTGAACTTTAATAAGTTTTTTGTTTGTTTGTTTTTAATTTATTTTGCAAAAGAGAGAGAGAGAACCCACACACAAGCATGAGAGGGGCAGAGAGAGAGGGAAAGAGAGAATCCCAGTCTTCACACTTGGCGTGGAGCCCAACATGGGATTCAGTCTCACAGCCCATGAGATCATCACCTAATCATAAACCAACAGTTGGACGCTAAATGACTGAGCCACCCAGGCGCAAGTGACCAATGGGTCACTTAACTGACTGAGCCATCCTGGTGCCCCTGTGCTCTTTTCTTAATACTAATTAGATTTACTGGAAAAGCCTTTCACCTTTTCATTACTAGAAAAGCAAAATATCAGAACAGCTAAAAAAAATTATCCAGGCAATATAAGGTTTCTTAATAGTCAAATATATTAATCCTCTGATACTTCTAAACTTCAATTTTTCTTTCATTCCTCCTTTTTTTATGTAGGAAAATATCTTACAATTTTTAAAGATTAATCTAAAGCATCCTTTTCTGTCTAAAGTTTGTATTTGCTGTGTAGGTAAATTTACCAATAACATTCCTTATGCCTACAATGTCTTTCTTGCATACTTCTATTAAAGTAAGCCTTATTCTTGTGCTTTACATGCCTTTCTCCCCATACCTGGACAGTAGGATATTTAAATATTTCTCTACAGATCCTAGCAAACAAAATAGCAGGTACTGTTCAAATAATTAACAAATGACAGCACAAGTACATGGGAATGATTAGTCAAGGCAGCTTCTTCATCAGACAGACAGGGGCCATGTTGAGCTTCTATGAACCCACTGATGTGGAGATATGAAAATTGACTTAATATCTCCATAATGAAGCTGCTAGGTAATATATATTTGACAATAGCAAAGAGAACAATTCATGATAAAACGTAAAATGTGTTTATTTTATCACTTAGATAGATGTTTTGTGTAAGTAAGCCTATGGGGAGCATAACTGACAGATCTTGTGTAGTAGGAGCTAGGGATGTACTTAAGTGCATCTGCTAAGCACTGCTATGCAGTACTTAAGTGCACGACTACAATTTTCCCCCCTTTATCACCAGTACTTCTTTAGTGCCTCAACATCCTCCTTTTTAATTCCTCTGTAAAAGAACTGCTCTAATTGCAGAATAGTTTGCAGGCACAGAAATCCCCTCAGATTATTTCCTGTTTCCGTTAGTAATGCTCTAACTGATCCACGGTAGCTACCTCCTGGGGTTTCAGTAGAACGCTAAACCAGTAGTTCCAAACACTAAACTGTGGTTAACTGGTCATTTTTTAACTAGCAATAAGATTAATGTCTCCAACTGATAGACCTAAAGACAGAGCTCAATGATTAGAAAATGTTTCAAAGGCAAAAATAGCAAATTTCATATATGTATTTTAATATGCAGTTTACATTTATATATGTATACATCAAAATACTTAATATGAGTTACTGTAATAAATGTGACATATTACATATCATACATTATTTATTTTTGTGTTCTATAAATTGACTCTCATAATTGCAGACATGTACTTCTTGGCTTTTTAAAAATTTCAGTTAAGACATGGTCACACTTTCATACTTCTTCATGGCATTCTTTAATATACCAGGATGACGTGATTTAGTTCATATTAATTTTTTTTTTTCTAGATGGATTCCTACTGTGCTTTCTCAGCAGCTTCCTTATGCTTCATTACCCAAACAATTCTGCAGAATTGGTACGTAGGCAATAAAGTCAATTGGTCTTGAAATGGTTCTAGTACATTCTTCCCCCCCCCCCCGCCCCCCCCCCCCCACTTCCCTAGGATAGAAGATTGATAATCACTACTAAAGCTTCCAGGCAAAAGTAAAGACAGTCTTTTAGGAAAAAAAAATATCCTATTTCAAGCTCAGTGATTCTTAAAATATATGAATGGATAGCATACACACACAGACAGACATATACTCACACACAAATATCATATGATCACTTTCTCAAAAATCTTTCAAAGAATAATAACAAAAAGCAACATAAAAAAAAAAAGATCGCTAAGCAATTTTTGACTGGCCTAGCCAGAACATTATAAATGGAATATTATCAACCACATATACTATGTTTATATTGTATCAGTATAGTGTAATTTAATCTATCCCAAATAATGGAGGCTTGTATTTTAAAAGATACATATTTTGAGGTATGAGGAATGTTTCCAACATAAAAATAGAAGTCATTATACATGTTTTTTAAAACTAAAACTATTGGGGCGCCTGGGTGGCGCAGTCGGTTAAGCGTCCGACTTCAGCCAGGTCACGATCTGGCGGTCCGTGAGTTCGAGCCCCGCGTCGGGCTCTGGGCTGATGGCTCAGAGCCTGGAGCCTGTTTCCGATTCGGTGTCTCCCTCTCTCTCTGCCCCTCCCCCGTTCATGCTCTGTCTCTCTCTGTCCCAAAAATAAATAAAACGTTGAAAAAAAAATTTAAAACTAAAACTATGCATGTTTTTGGGTATGGATTCATGAACAAATAATTGCATAGTATGTTACTGAATATTGTCTTCATTCAAGTATATGTAATATTTGCATTTATTTTTCTCTTCTGTGGGTGACACTTCATTACTAGAAGCCTGTGCCTTTTTATTCCTTGCCTCATAATTCAGATTCCTAGCACATAATATTGAATTTTATGGCTAAAACTAAAGTAAATCATGCACAGCTGTCTCTATTTTAGGTGTTCTATATGTTTATTCTGGCAGTGTTACCATTGTGTTATACAGTATTATACAATGTTAGTGAATTGCTGGGTTTCCACAATTCTGGACTAATTATGCAGACTTGTAACCATTTTCAATTCTTGGTCACTTTCAAGGATGTTCTCTGAATGTGGTTGAAGATTTGCAGATGGTATTACTCAAATCTTGGTTCAAAAACCACAGTGGTATTAATGGTAATATACTCTAAAAGCATTTTAGGTCACAGGTCAACCAGCTATAGTTCATGAGCCAAAATCCAGCATGGCTTCCAAGCCAAGAAAGGTTTTTAATGTTTGTAAATCTTTGTTGAAGAAGAAAAAGAATATGACAGAGACTATAAATGCCTTACAAAGCCTAAAAAGTGTAGTGTCTGGCCCTTTACAGTAAAAGTCTGATAACCAGTTTTTAGGTTATCTCACCATAATTATTCACTACTTTTATAGTACCTTGTCTATAGTAGCAATTCAACAAAATATATTGAATATTAATGTTATTCATTTTAGTGTTTTCTAAATTTTTATTTTATAAGTTTCTAACACAAAAATATAACATTACTATAAAAGGGCAATCAATAAATATTGTTGGAGCAATAACGCTTATAATATATGTATGAATTGCTTGCTTAAAAATAAAGGAAATTATCATTAATATTATCCCAAGTAAGGAAATTATTTGTAACAGATGACACTTGAACATTTAAAAAAATTTTTTTTTAACATTTACTTACCTGTGAGAGACAGAGAGAGACAGAGCATGAGCAGGGGAGGGAGTAGAGAGAGAGAGAGAGACAAAGAATCCGAAGCAGGCTCCAGGCTCTCAGCAGTCAGCACGGAGCCCGATGTGGAGCTCAAACTCGTGAACCACGAGATCATGACGTGAGCCACAGTCAGACGCTCAACTGACAGAGTCACTGAGGCACCCCTTCATTTGAACATTTTTAAAATACATTCTCAACTCTGAGTGAACAATTGAATAACACAACTAGGAAGGTTTTGTGAATAAATTACTTGATGATGTAGAAGTTTCTCAGTATGATCAACCAAATTATTTTATTATGACATAACTAATATATGTGTGATATGCAAAAGTGTTCAGTTAATTAGAAAGCTGCACATAGAAATAATAAATATAAATTTAAAAAATTACAGAGTGAAGAGTGTATCAAAAGTTGCATGTTTGAATTTAGTGACATCTAGCTTAACGAATAGAGATATAAGATATAAACAATTACTATGTTGAAATATGTTTATTAATGAGAGCCAAAAGAAGTCTGAGAACTTAATTTTATAAAATTTCTTACGTACTCTTCAGGAAACTTCACTTTATGTCTCTGTGACTGAATTTACTTTATAAACTGACTCTAGTCTCCCTTAGCCAAAGTCATCCCCATTTTAATTACCATATTCATTTAATTTCTGTTAAAGGCAGCAGCATGAGTTTTTGTCTGTAATTGTTAAACAAAACTCAATGCAGATGCAACAGAAATAATCTATTCATAGATTTCAGATAATACTGTGGAAAAGGTTGTTTCTTTTTTAACTAAGGTAAGTGGCAAACCAGTTTGAAAAGAGAAAATATAATAGAACAGCTTATGTTCAAGTCCTTCCTATATATTAATTACCTCCAGACATTATTTCATTTAATGTACACAGTGATCATAGTAAACAAGTGCTGTCATTGCGTTCTTTTTACAGAACAAAAGTTGGAAGACCTTACTCAAGGTTACACAACTAACGAGTCTGAACCCAAATTTGAACCCCTAATGCCAGACACTAGATTCTATATGTTCAAAAATTATGTACCACTTTCCAACTTAGTCATGGTACCAAACGGGCATGTAGAACACAATCTGTAGTTCTAGGTTATATTTGGAGATCTAAAAAACATTTAAAAGTTAGAGACAGGGAGAGACAGAGAGATCAAGAGAGAAATCATAATTTATTATAAATACATTTATATTTATAAAAGTTAAAACACTTTGGTATTGATTTTACAGTTATAAATAACTATAAAATTTTATATATTTAATATAAAAAACAATATATAGTGAACTGACCTGAGACTGACAATCTTCATATCCTTAAGCTCTGCAATATGTAGGCTTGCCTCCACTTGGTGCGGACATTGCTGGATTTTCTCACTATCGATTATTTTCAAACTTGGCTGCACCCTGGAATCACTTGGGGTGCTTTAGAATTACTAGTGCCTGAGTTCCACACCCAGAGGTGTTGTTTTAATTGGTATTGGATAGGGCCTGAGCAATGCCTGGCTTTATTAGAAACCAGGTAATGTATTGGGATTCTTAGAAAACAACTTTGTTTAAACTACTTGCTGCTGATGATAATCCCCACTTATTCACATCCTTCCAGAGCATTGGGTACCTAGAGGTTTCGTCTACCTGATGAAGGTAAAGGGAGAGGGTAAGGACGGATATTATACCTTTAAGTTCCTGAAGAGTATTTCTCAAATTATGGCCCCTTAGCCAGCACCATGAGCATCATGGAGAAACAGATTAGACATGCAAATTCTCAGACCCAATCCAGATCTATGAATCAGAAACTCAAAGGGTAGGGTCTGCAATCTGTAGTTTAACAGGATATCCAGGTGGTTCTGATGGATGCTGCAGTTTGAGAGCTATTAAGCCAAAAGAACCCAGTTGGGATTTATACCCTTTGCCTGCTTTTCACTTGGGAGTTAAAAGTAATACAAAAGGAAACTATATTGTATATTCATTTTATAATTCATATTTCAAAGGAATATATAATTTATGTCTTCACAGTACACACCAGTTCCTGTAGACTTAATTTCATGGTAAGTTTTGATCCTTTTATTTAATTCATCAGTAATGTTAATAGAGGAGCTATATGGGAGACATATATTTGTGTATGTATGTGTGCATATATGTATTATGATATAATTTCTTTTAAGTCTGCTTTGGTTTTTCTGGTGTAAGTATTTGAGGTATTAAGCTTTTATTTTGTAGCAGTGACTGCTTAGATTTATATGAAATAAGTAGGCATCTAGTATAATCTGAATATCTAAAAATCTACAGAGAAATTCATGGTTTCAAATCCATCTATAAGCGTGTCTATAAATAAGGTATGAGTGTCTATAATTTATATATGCTTATTTTTATATGGGAATAGATAATATAATGTATGTTATACAAACATATTACATATTATATTTATTTTTATTGGCAGTGAACAGCATGTGAGAAACTTTATATGGATATGCACTCTCATTCAGTTGGAGTTTTAGAGGCAGGATATTTTAAGAGTGTGAGCCCTGAGTTCTCTACTGAGAGTGCTCCAGATTTTGAACAATTACTTAAACATTTCAGTTTTGGCTACATTTTGTTTCCTTTATGTTCATTTCTTCATGTATGAAACAGATAGTATCTATTTCACAGGGCTATCATGAAGTTAATACATGAGATAATACATGGAAGGCCCTAAATTCAGTCACTATTAGCACCGAACAGATAGCAACTGTATTTATTTCTGTTATATGTACAAATATCCATTTATAAAACAGTAAACATTTTTAAAGAATATATGCTTTCAGCATATTTTTGAAGTTTTATGAAAATAATCTTATTTTGCTTTTCTAACATATTAATATTTTCAACATTTATGTTAAGAGTGTTATGGTGGAAAGTTTCCAGGCTTACAGCACTACTATGAGATCTAATAAAAATACCTACATAGTGGGCTATTGTTCATGGTAAATGTAGTAAAACCTTGATAAAATATGACCTGCTACAGCTTGAAATTTAGCATAATCCTATTGATTGGTGCTTGTTAGTAAAAGAACCAGAAGGTTCTTGTTATACTATTTTATCTCTATCTCAGTTGCTTGGCTAAGATCCAAAGAATCATGTTCTAATGAAGTCCATCTTGGAGAGAATAATGGAACAAAATACAACTCTTCACTTTTATAGAACTCTTTAAGTATTTATGTTAAATAAGTGGAGTTTAGACATTGATAGAGACGTATCAACATGTTTAGGAGGCAAAAAAAAAAAATCCAGACTATTATAAAGACAATAAAGTTTTGGTCTTGAAAGAATTAAGAATATAAGACATCTGATAAGAATTGAATTATTGAAGTTGATTGAAGTTAAAGTAGTCTATTGTTTCTCAAAATTATAGTTTGTGTATAAAATGATATAGAGGTTATCTTGATGATAATTTAAATCAAATTCAAAGATTCTAATAATCTTTTATTCAGAGAGTCTAATAATCTAATGCCAATCTTTAATTTGTGCTGAATATAGCAAATTATTTTTTTAAATTCTCTTTTTAATACATTGCATAGTTATAGAATGTAAACTATAAGAAGTGAGATGCTATGTTTCTTATGCTTTGAATTTCAGATGTGAACTTAGTCCTTGCCATAAAGTAGATATTCAGTAAATGGTTTCTTCATAAGTAGAATGATTAGCATTTTTCATGCTTTGATCCATCACTATGTCTGTGATTGACTACTATTCATGTGGCTTTGGTTTGAGGAGTTACTAATTCCTAGTAATTCCTAGTCCTGGTATTTTCTTCCCTTTGGAGAAATACCCAGTAGGTTAACCCTCCTCATGTCCCCCCTACCCTCATTTATGCCTTCCTGGTGACTTTGGAAGTTGGAACTGGGCTTGTTTTGCCAGCCCCTTTCTTGGCACATTTTGGGACCCACCTGTTAGTATAGAGCAGGTGCTCAGGTCTGCTCCTGGCCATGTGGTAAGCTTGGAAATAAAAGCCTACAGGGCAGAACCTGTGGTTGTGCAGCTCTGCCTGGGACATTGTGGGTGAGTCTGTCTAATGCTGGGGTGCAGACAAGATCAATACTTAAGCCTTGGGATGCTGCACCAGAAGCTATGATCTGTATCAGTAATAAAGCTAGCTATATATATATATATTCTACCTCATTTGATTATTTGATTTAAATCCCAGACAGGGAGAAGTGGATGTAACGAACTCTCTTGAATCATAACAGCCTATACGTATATAAATTTTATGTTAGAAATGTCAGTGAACAAAGGTTGGGTTGGGGACAGAGGGCATGCAGGTAATTACCATTCACTCACCTAGAAATCCTATCTCACCTAGAAATCCTATCTCAATCAGTTTAGAGAAGAATGACTAAAGTTATAGTTTTAATCTCTCTGAACATCAGTTTCCTCCTCTGTACTTCTGGGATAATAAATTTTCCTTTTCAGATTTCGTAGGATGAAAAGTAAGGCAAGTTAAGTGTTTGTTATGTGTAGGTGCCCAACAAAATGTAACCAGTTTGTTAATAAAAGTTTGTACATTATTAATAATTAAATTTAATAATTAAGGATATTAGTTATCGCTGTTAATCACTGATTTTTTATTGATAATTTGTAATTATTATTAATACTTAATATATCATCCAAGATAAGGCCACATAGGAAAAAGAACTCCAACGAGTCATACAGTACTGTAAAGATTTGGGAGGTAGAGGGGATGCAGATACCATTATCATGTGGATGACTTTTTCCCGGTACAGGCTCGGACTCTCCTGAGTTTAACTTTCTTTCATTTTGGGTGAGAGCCATTACCCAGAAAACAGGTGTGTGTGGGAACTGGGCCTGAGACAATGACCTTCCCAGTAAGCATTGGTCTTCACAATAGATATTTCTAACATAAAGTCCCATTCTGATGCCAGCAACAAGTTTATAGGGTATGGTATTCTTTTTTCAGGTGTGACTTTCCCCTATTTCCTACAGTGACAGTGTAAGAAACCTCAGAGCACTGTGTGTTGAGCTGTAGTGGCAAAGGAGGTTGTAGGTTGCATCACATTTTAGATCCATTTGGGACATAGCAGGTTTGTGTGATCATGTTCTGAAACCTAACCTTCAAGACATCATGGATAATACAGCTTCTGTGGGGAAATGCCTTCTGAGTTCTAAACAAATGATTTACAAAGAAATTTTAGAAACAAACCCCTTTACCATTACAGATGACCTATATTTCCAAAGTTTCAAATGGCTCAGCATACCATTTACAACCTCTTCGGAGTTTCTGTTCATTTTTATTTCATGAAACATAATGATCATTTCTCAGTGAACGACTTTGATTTGGCAATAACTGGGCACACTGTTACCTATTTATTTTTTCTCATGTGTTTTTCCCACACATCTTTTCCCTTAACGTGTACCTTACCATCGTTACCACCGTTCTCGTATCGCTGTTTAAGAGTCCACGTTTGAAAACCATGGTGCCTTTTATTAAAGACTGGTTTGTTTTTGGCTTTCTAGAAAAGTAAACTTTAAGAGAAACTTTACTGAAACCTGAATACTAACCCACAACAGACATTGCATTGGAGTGGGTGTAACTTTGCACCACTTCTGAGCAGTTGAGATCGCAGAGTTTAGCCTCTGCATCAGGCCTTGAGGGAGACACTCTGAAATAGAGAAAGCCCATCTCCACCTCCTTTCTCTTTTCTTTATGATGGATAATACTACCATGTCCTTCTTAAAACAT
Organism: Herpailurus yagouaroundi; assembly: GCF_014898765.1. Lineage (NCBI taxonomy): Eukaryota > Metazoa > Chordata > Mammalia > Carnivora > Felidae > Herpailurus > Herpailurus yagouaroundi. The sequence continues at coordinate 72,190,908 of NW_024412391.1, forward strand.
TTTAAGTTTCTAAGATGAAAGATTTTAACAGTAAAGAAGAAAGGTATTGCTTTGTGATTTAAATGAAAACAGATAAATTTTTACTGAATAGTGAATGGCTTTATCTCTGGCAAAACTGCAATAGAGTGTTTTAGAATGTCATGGGATTTAGTGTGGTTCAATAATCTCACAATCTGAATAGAGATGAAGGACTGACTTAATTTCAAACCTATTGAAGTTTTCTTAGCACTTTCATGGTTATGATAAGATAAGAAGTTACAGCCACTTAGGCCTCTTTGAAGTTTAGAGAATGTGACCTATTTATAATGTTGTATATAAACAAGTTATATATCCTCATAGCAAAGAACAAATTAACTTAAGCAACAACTCAAATACTAAGGACTAATAAAATAATCAGTCTCTCCATGAACACAGCATTTAATTGTTAAGGTTACTTAACAAACAGCTATATTATTAAATATTTCTATTAATCATTTTATTTTTAATATTGAAGCCTTTCACATAAATATTGAATAGAGTAATTGATAGATCATCCTTTCCCAAGCAACTAAATTGAACACAAGTTAATATGTTTCATATTTATCTCAGAAAATTTTCTCCAGATTTTTATTTTGAAAACTTTAAAGCTACAGAGAAGTTGAAAAAAGGAAGCAATGACTAATTCTTATACCTTCACCTGGATTCACTAATTTGAACATTTTGATATATTTGTTTCATCTCATTTTACAGGTTAACTTTTGTGGTGACATTAAGAAAGGGACATGTTAATTCTTCCATATGGCTGTCCACTTGTTTTAATACCATTTGCTGGGGAAAAAAAATTTGTACCCAATTGAATTACCTTTATAGTTTTGTCAAAAGCAAACTGGCCACATATGTGTAGGTTCATTTCTGGATTTTCCGTTTTGTTACTTTTATCTATATGTTTATTTTTATGTTCATACCATGCTGTCTTGATTACTGTAGTTAGAGTAAATCTTCAAATCAGATAGTGATAGTTCTCTATTCTTTTTCAAAGTTGTTTTGGTTATTCTACATTCTTTATTTTAACATTTATATTATATTTTATTTTTTTTTAAGTTGATTTTCAGAGAGAGAGAGAATGTGACATGCATGCTCAAGGGAGGGACAGAGAGAAAGGGAGAGAGAGAATCCCAAGCAGGGTCTGCACTGTCAGTGCAGAACCCAACTTGGGACTTTATCTCAAATACCCTGAGATCATAACCTGAACCAAAATCAAGAGTCAGACACTTAACCAACTGAGCCACCCAGGCATCCCTCCACATAAATTTTAGATTTATTTTGTCAATTTCCTTAAACACATGGAGATTATGTTTGGAATCATGCATAATCTGTTAAGTTAATTTAGAGAAAATTGATACCCTAATAGTATTTAGTCTTCCAATCTTTGAACAGTTATGTATATCTTCAAATAATTAAGCTGTGTTTAATGTTCCCTGAAGTGTTTAGTAGTTTTCACAGCATAGATATTAGATATATTTTGTTGTATTTAATATTGCTTTTCATGATTTTAATAGTATTATAAATATAATTGTTTTTAAATTTCATTTAATTGTTCATTCTCACATTATCTTGGGAACATGCTAAATTAATTTATTATTTTTAGTAGCTTTTTGTCGGTCACTTAGATTTTACTATGTAATTAATCATATCATCTTCAAAAATACAGTTTTAATTATTTTTTTCCCTAGGCCTTATTGCAGCTCCTAGGAATCCAGGACAATGTTGAATATATGTGATAAGAGTGGCATCCTTACCTTGTTTCAGATCTTAGGCAAAAAGCATTTAGTGATTCATTCACCATTATTTATAGCAGATCTAGGTCTTTCACAAAGATGCTTTTTATCAGGTTAAGAAAGTCCCCTCTATTCCTGTTTTCAATGGACTTATCATAAATTTACATTCTTGGGATTAACGTACTTGGTCAATTTACATACTTGGGATTAACATACTTGGTCAATTTACATACTTGGTCAAGGTAAATAGAGGACTGGATTCAGTTTACTGATAATTTGTTACAGAGTGGGTTTTACTCAAAAAGTATACACTAGAGTCATAACATTTCCAGGTAGACAAAGCTTCTTTTATTTTTATATTTGAATATTATTTTTGTTTTACTATACTTTGATCAGGTAATCTTGCTTTTATGAGTTTTACTTCACAGAATTTTCTGAGTCTTCAGAGTTTTAATATTTCCTGTGAAGTGGGGAATAAAGCTTATCTTTTATTATTACAGTTAAAATAGGTTTTATTAATTATGCCATTTAGGACTTCTATCTTCTTATTCAGCTATTAACCACTTGACTTGAATTGGGCTGTAAATGAAGTGTTAAATAACTATGTTTCCTGTGCTGCCATTTCTTCACACATTTCCTGTAGTTTCTAGTCTACAAAAGTGTTGGATGCATTATTTGATGGATACAACATCTTCATTCTGAATCCTAACCTTCAGCATTTGAAGCTTTTGTTGTTGTAGTTAATGCTTTGGGGTGTGAATTATGCTTTGTCTAATATGATCTTCATCCATGCTTTGCTTTATTATTTTCAATGAATGAGTTAAGCTTACTCATTTGACTAGTACAACTCAAGCTTATATTATTTAATTTTGGCTTGCCGAATAACAAATCCTTGAGAATGAAATTCACTTTATAAAAATCATGTGAAGTCAATCTGTATGTATTTTAATCACACATTGCCAAAATGTTACTGTATAACTTAGTACGTAACTTCTCTGTTTCCCAAAAGTTGAAGAGCTATCTCAAATGTATGTCTTAAATGTATAGATACAGGTGTGTGTGTGTGTTTTTTTCCCCTTACCACTAACAAAGCAGAAAATTAAGTTATTTTTGGGAATACTTTATCCCAGTTTGCCTGGAAGAATCATGATTTATACATGTTGATGTACCATGATTATTAGTAGTATTCTCATTTGCCTAAAAGTGTTCTTATTTAAAAGAAATATTAAAGTTCATTCTTATTTTTTACTATTGATAATTGAATGGTTGTTGCTTTGTAGTTAATGTGCATTCATTTCAGTGAAAAACATCATCCAAGTTGTTCTATTTAAGATTTTACCTCTGTGAAATAAGACTTAATCTCTGTGATAAAGGAATTCTAGGCATCCATAAGGAAATAGGGAGTGTATAAGGCTTGTTAAGGAATGTTCTTCTTAGTTTTCCAGGGGCAAGCTTCCTAGAGCTGTCAGGGGAAAAAGGAAGCTCGTACCCCTTTTTCATTTTCTGTTCTTGGTATAATTTCAAAGCTAAATCTTCCTTTTAATATCTTGTCTTTATCTGCTCTATCACTTCCCTGGCCAGGAATAGATTATACTTGTCATGTGCTACTCTTTAGATCCATAAAGGAATTTTTAATAGAATACATTATTGGAACCTATTTTCTCTCTTGTTACCTCCAGAAGTTCAAGATAATAGAAATTTTTTTTTTTATTAACTGAAATATCCACAGTATTTAGAACAAAAAAACATATTTATTGGTGAGTAAAGAGGCATTTAAAATTTTTATAACATGTCCAGTCTTACACTACTAAATGTAAGGGACAGAGGAAACAAAAGATCTGGTCCTGTTAAGCCCAGAATTCGTGATCCCCAAAGACCACCAGGGAGCCAAGTCCGATGCAAAAGCAAAGAGCCTTTATTCGAGCTAGCTCCAGCTCAATCCCTTACCTGCACGGATGCAGTGGTGAGATGCCAGAGAGCGAGTTTCAAAGCACAAAGGGCTTTGGGATCTAGGGGCAGTTTGGGGGGGTGATGGTCGTGGCCTTAGCCGATTGGCTGGGGAAAGGTCTGAGTTCCGTTGCACAGGTTTCCGGGCGTGGTTTGAACAGGAAGTTTGAACTGGTAAGCAGGAAGTTACTCAATGGGAGGAGGCGTGGTCTCAGGTTTGAGCGGGAATTTCTTTCTGCGGTTTTCCTGGAAAGGGGGCCATGTCGGGGAAATAGTCACTCATGATGGAGAACACAGAACTAAATGGAGTCGGCCAGCCTAGGTCCGCTCTTTCAGTCCCACTCATCAGAGGTCTTGTAGAGGACAAAAGAGGTAATGATAAAAAAAAAAAAAAAAAAAAAAAAACACAAAAAAACAAAAAACAATTGTATTAACACTTAAATTAGGTAGTATATAGTCTATTAGTGTCATACAAGTTTAAGGTAAAGAAATGTCATTAAAAACCAGGGTCATGGAAGTCATGGAGGAGATTGGGCTTGACCTTGACTTTACTGGATAGATAAATTTGCTTATTTAGAGAATGGGGAAAAAGAACATACACCAATTAAAAGAAAAAAAATCAGCAAATCTTTCAGATGAGAAAGCATAGGTTATTTTGTGATACAGTAAGTTTCAAAGTGAGTAAAACAAAATGCAATGTGAAAATAACTCATTTGGCAATTTTTCTCAATTTGATAGGAAACTGCATTTACCCAAACATAAAGAAAAACAAAATTTATAATATATTTTGTAATAAGTGAATTGATAGAACACTATTATGCCTATATAGTACTATAAATAGAGTTCTATACTTGATAGTCCAAAGTGTCATATTTTATTCTTTTTCTTTAATTCTTGACTTATCCATTTTAGTGTTAAGCACTGATGTTGCCCCCAAACTTGCTGTTGTTACAAACAGTAGCTCAGCAACCATTTTTGTACTCACTACTGTAAGAATCTTGTACAAATTTTCTGGGATAAGTATTCAAATGTAAGATCACTGGTCATATCATATATTTAATTTCACCCAGAGCTTCTGGAAATAGAGCATTTTCCAGATTGACCTATGGTTTAAAATCCTACCCATAGTTACTATAGTCCCCATCTTTTCTCATTCTTTCTAACAGTTGTATTATCCACCTTTTTTATTTTGTTTTTCTAATGGACGTAAATTCATCTCTCCTTGTTTGAAGTAAAAATTTCTGAAGAGATATATAATGTTTATTGTAAAAAAACTTTATCACATTAAACTATTTATTATTTTCTACTGCTTGACAATTAACTGCATTACTTTCCCTTAATCACTGATGCTTATTTTTGCATAAAAAAATGTAATGTAAATAATTTAGGTATCAAGGCACAGTAGTAGAATTGGAAATATATTGGTAAAGACAAAGCAATTTAATTGAGCTAAGAAAAAGAGGCAATTTGATATATCATTTTTTGTATAAACAGTGACATCTAGAGCAACCATTAGAATTCCCTAATATGTGATTAAGTTAAAGGTTATCATCTGTTGCCGATTTAATGAATTGCAATAGAATTACAGCAAATGACCCTTGTAGGTTCTTTAAACTTGATTGATCACAATGTAATTGTCAAGACAGAATAGCAATTAATTTTCATTAAGCTAGGAGGTAATTAATATTTGTTAGGGGAAATGGCTATTAAGTTATGATTTAATAGTTTTTTACAATTAAAAACTTTTGCTTAATTCACTGATTTCATATGGGCAAGGGAGCTATTATAAAGCTATTGGTCTTAATGTAAAATTGACATAATGATATATATACAACTAAGAGTAAAAATAAGTTTGTATGATCATGTGTTGTGTGCATTTGTGTGTGTGATTGGTAGCTAAAATGTAGCCTGTACAATATATATATATATATATATATATATATATATATATATATATATTTTAGAGTTAAAAAGAAGACTGAGTTGATACAAATATTTGTTAGATTGGTTTCTAACGCAGGTTAACGAATTTGTGTATTTGCCAGTTTTTTAAAATTCACTTTTCATCTGTGGACTTCTTAAAAATATAATTTCAAAAAAATCTTACCTAAATTTTAAAAATTGACTAAAACATTCGTGTCCTCAGTATTGTTGCTATCACACATATATTTAATAAGAAATATATATATATATACTGTCTACAAATCTATGATCTTCATTGTCTAAATCAGTGGCTTTCAAATTATAGTGAGTATAAAATACAGAAAACTTGTTAAAATGAAAGTTGGTGGGCTTCAGCCCAGAGATAATTATTTAGCAAGTACGGGTCAGGATTCAGGGCTACATTTTGAATAAGAGTTGTGGCAGGTGATTCTGTGGACTTGTTTCTGAATGCACTGTTACTCTATGCATTCATTTATCCATTTTGTGTAAATAAACATAGTAATTGAATTTGTTAAGTATAAATAAGCAAAATAACTTTTTGTGGTTTTTAAATATCTTTGAAGGAAAGGGAGGGAGTACATTAAATTGTAAATGTACCTTGGCTTCATTACACTCCCTTAAAGACAGCTGTACATTGTTTCTTTACTTCCTCCTTTTGTTATTTAGATGGACTAAAGGAACAGCATTCTTTACATTTCATTAGTAAAAGTGAAAGGATTTGAAGGTCAAGAGGAAAAGTGAACTTTTTTGCCCATCATTTTTCTTTCCCAATATTATGCCTACCATACTTTTTTTAACTTTATAAAATACCTATATGATATCTATATAATGCCCACTTTATTATTTTTTTTTAATTTTTTTTTCAACGTTTTTTTTTTTTATATAATGCCCACTTTAAAAACGAATGAACAGAACATAGATAATGGATAATTGACATAGTTGAAATTTTCATGAGTCACTGGTTTACTTCTGTATAGCAAAGGAAACCATCAACATATGGAAGAGTCAACCTATAGAATAGGAGAAAATATTTGCAAACCACAGGTTCAGTGAGGAGTTAATATCCAAAACATACAGGGTACTCATATAAGTCATGGCATATAACTCATATAGCTCATGGCAAACAAACCAAAACAAAACAACACAGAGACAAACTTAATTGAAAAATGAGCAAAGGACCTGAATAACTTTTTTTTTTTTCCAAAGAAGACATACAAATGGCCAACAGATATGATGAATTTTTGGGGTGTTGGTGGGGTGATCTGGAGTTGATGGCCAAGAAAGAATTCTTGAAGATGTCTTTGATGCAAAAAGGTGATTTTATTAAAGCACAGGGACAGAACCCTTGGGCAGGATGAGCTACACTGGGGTCATAATGGGTAACTCATTATGTACTCTCAGGTTGGAAGGGGGTCAGGGATAGAGTAAATCTCTAAGGTATTTTGGAAGCAAGGTTTCCAGGACCTTGAAGGGCTAGCTGTTACTAGGGAAACACCATTTATTACCATTTAATAAAACCTCAGTCATGAGACCCTTCAGATATATATTGGGGGGCCATAAGCTTGGAGTATAATTGCCACGATATATCTTGGGGCAATTGAGATAAAGGAAGTAGATTTACAGGATCCTTGAGATTGGGATAATGTTAAACTAAGACTCTCTTTTGCCTCTAGCAAAGTTTCATCATCCAGGCATCTGAGCTCCTAGTGGGAGGTCACTCTGACTGTTTCAAGGACTTGTCAATGGGCTGTAGGAAGTAAGGGAATTTAATTTTTCATTTGCCTTAGTTTACCACATTACCATGGCAAGCACTTAAACCCCTTTCCTTTGTTCTTGGGTAGCCAGGAGTGTCCCAGGAATATATCCACCTCTGGGGGGGCGGGGCCGGGGTGGTGGTGGTGCCCTTAGCCTGTATTTTGCCCTCAGCTTGCCCCAGGCTTCCTCATCAGATGTGTGAAAAAGCCATCAGGCAAATTCAAATGCAAATCAAAACCTCAATGAGATATCACTTCACGTCTGGAAATTATTAAGCCTTAAAAAAGAGAATCCTACTATTTGTGACAACATGGATGAATCCAGAGGTGTTAGGCTAAGTGAAATAAATAAGACAGAGAAAGACCAGTACCTCATGGTATGGCTTTTATGTGAGATCTAGAAAGAAATGTCAAATACAGAAATAGTAGAATGATGGTTGCTAGGGACTGGGAGTGTGGGGAATGGGGAAAGGTTGGTAAAAGGATACACATATTTTCCATTATAAGATGACTAAGGTCTGAGGATCTAATGTATAATATGGTGACTGCAGTTGATTATACTATATTATATAATTGACATTTTCTCAGACAGTAGAATTCTTTTAAAAAGGGGGGACTGCCTAAAATTTGCCCCAATATGTTTTTGGTTTTGTTTTTTCTGGAGGCTGGTTGACTGTGTGAAATTGGAAACAATATAATGATTACATTGATATGTGAATCTGATGTGTGATAATAAGCTATCCTTAATTTCTGGGACATTTATCTGAAGTTAGTTTACAAAGTTCTTTTAAATGAAAGATGTCCTACATCAGTAAAAACTATAAGACAAGGTTGAAGTTACCATTTTGAGCTAATATCAAATGAAGGGTTTGTTTAAAACAGAACCTAAAAAAATTTTTAACTGATATGCAAATTGTGTCTTGTTACATATGTAATTAATTAGAACCCCTCATTTCAATTTACATGTGTGTTAGAATGAGCAATTTATAACATTTAAAATCAAAGTTGTGAATAAATTTTAGGCATCCATTATTTTTCACTTGTGGTGAGTACTAGGTGTTGTATAGAAGTGTTGAATCACTACATGGTACAACTGTAACTGCTACTATAGTGTATGTTAACTAACTGGAATTTAAATGAAAGCCTAAAAATATCCATTTATTTGTATTTTTTATGGTTAAGAAATGATATGATTAATCATATATATAAATAAGGCTATATAAAATATATGGTAAATGTATATGAAGAGGAATTTAAACTCATTATCCTGAGGCTAATAAATACATTGGATTTGTGATTAAGTTCTATTCTCTGATACCTGATTTCTGGCAGAGAGCATAAGTTTCTCATTATTAAATGAAAGGGAGAATATTCATTAATTTAACAAATTTATTGGATGTAGTAAATTATTAATAAAGCTTATTTAGCATATAAACTATCATTGAAGGGAGATTGTATAATATACCTATTTTTTTTTTTTTTTTTTAATTTTTTTTTCAACATTTATTTATTTTTGGGACAGAGAGAGACAGAGCATGAATGGGGGAGGGGCAGAGAGAGAGGGAGACACAGAATCGGAAACAGGCTCCAGGCTCTGAGCCATCAGCCCAGAGCCTGACGCGGGGCTCGAACTCACGGACCGCGAGATCGTGACCTGGCTGAAGTCGGACGCTTAACCGACTGCGCCACCCAGGCGCCCCTATACCTACTTGTTTAAATACCTTTTCTCTTCTCCTTTATCCCACCCACCCTCTCCCTACTACTTTTCTGGCTGTTAATGCCTTACAGGTAAATAATGAACTTTAACTATTTTGTATCACTGATGCCTAAATAGTATCTGGTTCCTGCTAGATGTCTAGTAATTGTTAATTTAAATAAATCAGGAATGCTTTTTTTTTTTAATGTTTATTTATTTTTGAGACAGAGAGAGACAGAGCATGAACGGGGGAGGGTCAGAGAGAGAGGGAGACACAGAATCCGAAACAGGCTCCAGGCTCTGAGCTCTGAGCTGTCAGCACAGAGCCTGACGCAGGGCTCAAACTCACAGACCACGAGATCATGACCTGAGCCAAAGTTGGTCACCCAACCGACTGAGCCACCCAGGCACCCCTAATCAGGAATGCTTTTAAAGCAGATACAAAACATTATTTTGGGGACTATTTTCTATATTGACTTTCAATGAAACCTGAGAATATAACACTGTAATCTGGATTGTTGAAGGTGTTTTATATCTCAAGGAAAGTTAATGAGTTCCAGGTATACAGCTTTCTGGTCATATAAACTGCTTGCAAAATAGAATTTAGCATACCTAGACAAATGAGATGATAGAATGTTCTTAGATAATGTATATTTTTTTAGATGTTAATTCTCTAAATTGGAGTTTAAAAGAGTCCTGACAGCAAGCTGTGCCAAGTTAATGTTGGTGATGAAAACATCAAGTGCATATTATTAGTTATAATGCTTAAGATAATCCATATGCTTTGAATATGAGAAAGTGAAAACAAAACTGTTTATGAAGAAAAGTAAAGAAGGCAGTGAAATGATTACAGTGTTTTTGAGTAGAATCAATATTATATTTATAAAAGGACTTCACATTAACCTCTAACACTAAAAGAACTTTGCCTAAGGCCATAGAGTACAACAAAATGAACATTGTAGAAATGATTTCTATCATAGTTCAAAGCATGATGGAGCTTCCAGAACTTATACTCATGAATTGGGGAATGGATCAAAGTAGATATGCAAAAAGTTGGTAAGATGTCTCTTGCCTCAGAACCAGTTCTATTTCCAGGAAAAAGAATTGGCCAAGTCAAGTAGGCGATACAAGGGGCGCCAAGGATTCAAATATTGGTGGGATCTGAGGAAAGGATTTTAGGTATACAGGTAGAAGAGAACCTCTGTGATACTATGGACAAAAAAATGTAAACAGAAACTCAACTCTGGGTTTTGGACAAAAATGTAAAGTGTATTCAAGGCCCGTTTAAGGACTATGCAGTCATCTAAGGCTTATTCAATCCTGAGGAGAATTGTGTGGCACCATTATAGAAATTGTGGCAGGGATTGATGGATCCCAACAAGGCAGAGACAATTGCCATACATTTGCTTCTGTCAGAGACTGTAGGAGAAATTTGGAGAGCCTGAGCCCTTGGGGGCACTGGAGAATGTAGGTCTAAGAAGCCAGAGGCAAAGATACAAGATAAACAAAAAATACATTGTCAATTTTATATTGAAAATGGAAGAAAGAGTTCCCTGTTGTCCCATTGGACTATAAGAGAACACCTTGTAGTTTCTGTGGATTATCTGATCTGACCTACATTCTTCTTGACAGGTCTATCATGGTGAGGTCCTTGAAATGTACTCCCAGGTAACTAGATGAATTGACTTACTGCAAGGTACAATTTAGTATTGTAAGGTCAAACTGATTTTTAGGATGAACGGCTGATGTTATCATTGGAATATTATATACTGATTCATGATAGCAAAATTATGTTCTAGTTATTTAAGGGAGATAATTGACTTCCTTGAAGAATGTAAGTTGAAAAAATAAAATATTGTTTTTAGAGGGAAAAACATTATAAATATGCAATGGAGTAAAAAAATACACAGCATATTATTTTTTCCTTTCTGCTCCTTCCTACCCCAAGAATTGGAAGAAATAAAAATGGGAAAGTAGTATTATTTTTTATTGGACAATAATTACTGGATGAGGCTAAGGTGTAAAAGACACATAAGTCAAAGGATGGGATGGGGAGGAGGAAAAAGAAGCTTCTCTATGACTGGAAAGGACAAGGGTTTTTTTTTAAGGTAAAAATCTTTGGGGGGTAGATTTAAGAAATACAGAAGAATAAGAAATTGATGGATGAGGGGCACCTGGGTGGCTAGGTCGGTTAAGTGACCGACTTTAGCTCAGGTCATGGATCTCGCAGTTTGTGAGTTTGAGCCCCCTGTTGAGCTCTGTGCGGACAGCTCAGAGCTTGGAACCCATTTTGGATTCTGTGTCTCCCTCTCCATCTGCCTCTCCCTTGCTCACACTCTGTCTCTCTCTCCTTCAAAAATAAACATACGTTAAAAAAAATTAAAAAAAAAGAAATTGATAGATGAAAGCTGGATTTATGGACTTTTGCTTTGCTATGTTACTTGTATCTCTGTTGATATTCATCAAGTGGCTCCAGTTGAAATTTAAAATACTGTTTTTAAAATAATTTGCTCTTGGCTGCTAGAGTGAAATAAATGCAAAGACTTTTTTACTTCAGGCATATTTTATTGTAGTTCTTTCTACTTATGAATACTATATAGGTCATTTATCCAGATTACATAAACATTTCTCAAAATAATTTTATGTATTTGAAAGGGCAAGAAAAGACTCCTGTTTTGAAACTTAAAACTCTATTAGTGGCAGTTAGGAAATGATCCTGATTTTTATATTCTAAAAATGTTTACATTTGGGAGAACAAAGAATTTCTTGAATCTAGGAAGACTGAGTAGATAGGGTCAATTATGGACAACTTGGTCAATCTACTTGTCTTTAAAAATAAATCAGTTCTGGGGCACCTGGGTGGCTCAGTTGGTTAAGTGTTGGACTTTGGCTTAGGTCATGAACTTGCTTTCATGAGTTCAAGCCCTGTGTTGGGCTCTGTGCTGACAGCTCAGAGCCTGGAGCCTGCTTTGGATTCTCTGTCTCCCTCTGTCTCTGCCCCTCCCCTGCTTGCACTCTGTCTCTATCTCTTTAAAAAATAAATAAAATTTTAAAAAATTAAAAAAAATAGATCAGTTCTGCTTTCAGCTTCATAATGTAAAAAGCTTAGAAAAAACACCTCCTTTCTTAGAATAAGAAAAAGCTAAACAAACTGAACATAAATGACTTTTCTTGGACCTGTCAGAGAACTGTTTGCAGGGCAAACTGCCACCCTCAAATCTGAAGAGACAAGTGAACAGATACTCAACAAAGTTCTTATTACTTGAATCACTGAACTTAAAGTTAGGTCAATAGGAATTTTCCAAAATGAAATGTAAAGAGGAAAAAAATGAAATATAAAAACAGAACAGAACATCAAAGAACTGTGTGACAATTTCCAAAGATGTAACATGGATAATTGGGATACCAGCAGAGGAAATAAAGAAACAGAATAAATATTTGAAAAAAATAATAGCAGAAAATTTCCAAACTTGATGAAATACACCAAATTCCAGACCCTGAAATTTAAGAGAGCACAAAGCAGGATAAGTAGCAAAGGAATCTATACCTCAGCACATCATATCCAAACTGCAGAAAACCAAAACTGAAGGGAAAATTTTTAAAGAAGTCTGAGGAATAACACACCTTACATATAAGAGAAAAATAATAAGAATTACAGTGAACTTCTTTTCAGAAGCCATGCAAACAAGAAAAGAGTGAAATATTTCCCCTTTAACTCAGTGTTGAAAGAAAAAAAAATCACAAACCTAGAATTCTATACCCAGCAAAAGTATCCTTTTAAAAGTAAAGGAGAAGACTTTCTCAGACAAACGAAAACTGAGAATTATAGGTCACATCTACATAATGAAAGGAATAATCTCAAATAAGTAATAATTGAAGATAAAATCTTTGATTTTGTTATTAATCTAAAATATAACAGTTTAAAGTAATATGACATTACATTATTACAGAATATGGATAAGTGAGGATAATAAGGGAGAAGAGGAAAAACCTGGCAATACTTTGTTAAAAAGTACATGTACCACACTTGAAGTGACATAATGTTTATTGAAAGAGGACTTAGATTAGTTAAAAATTAGTTTAATTAGTTAGATTAGTTAAAAATATCGATTACAGGGGCGCCTGGGTGGTGCAGTCGGTTAAGCGTCCGACTTCAGCCAGGTCACGATCTCGCGGTCCGGGAGTTCGAGCCCTGCGTCATGCTCTGGGCTGATGGCTCAGAGCCTGGAGCCTGTTTCCGATTCTGTGCCTCCCTCTTTCTCTGCCCCTCCCCCGTTCATGCTCTGTCTCTCTCTGTCCCAAAAAATAAATAAACGTTGAAAAAAAAATATCGATTACCTTTTCTAGGGATACTACAGAATTTTTTTAAAAGAAGCGTAATTGCCATTTTAAGAGGAGGGGTAAAATGGAATCACATAAATTTATCAATTAAAATTAAAATGCCAGAAAAAGAAAGCAAACAAAAAAAGAAAAATAAATAAAAATTAGAAATGAATAGAAAATTGTTGCAAACATAAAATATATTAATTCAGTGTATCAATACTTTACATGTGAATTAATGTTAGTACATAAATTCATTGGCAGATTTGTCAGAGTGAATTTTAGAAAAGCAAACAAGTTCCAACTATTTATTTTCTACAAGAAACCCACTTTAAATAAAGTCTCAGATAAGTTAAAAAGATGGAGAAAGATATAGCATGATAACTAGTCTAAAGAAAGCTGGAGTAGTTATGTTAATTTCAGATAAAACCAACTTCATATCAAACTAAACTAATGAGAAGAATTCTACTCCATACTTATGAGAATGACTGAATTCTAAAAAGGTAACAATACAAATGCTGGAGAAGATGCAGAACAATAATAATTCTCATTGCTGGTGGGAATGCAATATGACAGAGTCACTTTGAAAGACATAAATAGCTAAACCTACTTTTACCATATAATCCAGCAGTTCCAGCATTCCTTGGTATTTACCCAAATAGATTGAAAACTTACATCCATACCAAAACTGGTACAAGAATGTTTATGGCAGCATTATTCATAATCACCAAAAAACTAGAAGTAACTAAGATGTCCTTCAATAAGTTAATAGATAAAAAGAGTGTTTAAAAACAAATGAACATAGTGGAAGAAAAGAGAGAGAGGCAAACCACAAAATCGACTTTTTTTTTTTAATTATTATTATTTTTTTTTATAAAATTTTTTTTTCAACGTTTATTTATTTTTGGGACAGAGAGAGACAAAGCATGAACGGGGAAGGGTCAGAGAGAGGGAGACACAGAATCGGAAACAGGCTCCAGGCTCTGAGCCATCAGCCCAGAGCCCGACGCGGGGCTCGAACTCACGGACCGCGAGATCGTGACCTGGCTGAAGTCGGACGCTTAACCAACTGCGCCACCCAGGCGCCCCTTTTTTTAATTATTTTTAAGAGAGAGAGACAGAGTGAGAGTAGGGGAGGGGCAGACAGAGGGGGAGATACAGAATCAGAAGCAGGCTCTAGGCTCTGAGTTGTCAGTACAGAGCCCAGTGTGGGGCTTGAACTCACAAACCCATGAGATCATAACCTGAACCAAAGTCAGACACTTAACTGACTGAGCCCCCAGGCACCCGCACAAAATAGACTCTTAACTGTAGAGAACAAACTACGTATTGCTGCAGGAGAGGTGGGCAGGGGGATGGGCTAACTGGATGAGGGTATTAAGGAGGGCACTGGTTGTGATGAGCACTGGATGTCATATGTAAGTGATGAGTCACTAAGTTCTACACCTGAAACTAATACTACACTGTATGTTAACTAACTAAAATTTACATAAAAAGTTGAAACTGAAAAAAGGTGTTCAGTTGGATCTTGAACAGCACAAGTTTGAACTCTATGGGTCTACTTATATGCAGATTTTTAAAAACACAGTACAGTGTTATAAGTGTATTTTCTCTTTATGAATTTCTTAAAAACATTTTCTGTTGTCTAGCTTACTTTATTGTAAGAATACAGTACATAATACATATCACATACAAAATATGTGTTCATCGACTATGTATGTTACTGATAAGGCTTTTGGTCAACAGCAGGCTGTTAGTTAAGTTTTTGGGCAGTCAAAATTTAAACATGAATTTTTGACTGTGTAAAGGTTGGCATCCCTAACTCGCATGTTGTTCAAGGCTCAGCCGTATAGCCATACCATGGAATATTATTCAGCTGTGATGTTACACTCTTTACATAGATTTGAGTATTTAATTCTGTGTCTACATCTATATTTGCTGCCATATTAAACACATTTTCCTCTCTACATTTTCCTCTGCTGTTCTCACACTATTTCATAAATTGTCATTCGTATAGTATACCCATATTAAGAATGAATACCAAGTTTTAAGAGTGACCGTTTGTGTGGCCTGAATGAACAGAGTGGTCATATGTTTTTAGGATGAAGATGGTAAAAAAAAAAAAGAAATAAAAAAATCACAGTAAAGACATGAACTTTATGTCCTGATTAGTTTAACAAAATACCAAGCCAAGAGCCATACAGCTGATGAGAGGTAGATTCTATGCTGTTTACCTGACCCATCTCATTTAGATTTAAATTGACTATAATTATAATCCATTGTGTGAAATAATGGCAGCAATGAGCTAACATTAGGCTTAAATTAGTTTCTATATTTTATCCTTTCTTGCTGTGGGCATTTAATGAAATATTCATTTTTACTTTATGCATCACCATGTTATTTGAAAATGTTCACAATTACTACTTTATGCGGTGCGTATTTATTTTACCGATATGTTTGTCTACATATGTTGTTTATGTTCTATAAAGAAGTCCATTCAAGTTTAATTTATTTTATTGCTTTTGACCACTTTTACTGATATATTCACTGTTTCTTTCTATTCTTCTTTAGTTTTCATATTTAGTTGTTTTATAGTTTTTTTTTTTGCTGCATGTATTTACTGTAAATAATGCCAATAATTGTTTTGAACACTATAGGTACGAGGAGAATTCCATTGTCAGCATGCTTTTTCTGGTATTTGTTATATATATGCATTAATAATGTTTGCTTTTAGGCATATGATGTTATACTTTTGCTTAGGATTATTAGATGATATCACATATCTGGAAATTATTTCTTGCAGAGGTATAGCATAGAATGAATTAACACACAAAAAAATGGTACACATTGAAAAAAACGCAAAAAACCTCAAAATTGCTTTCAGTAATTCGGTGATGAGATAATCTCCCTCCCCCCCCGCCAAATTTGTATGCAAAATGGGATTCTCTAGTACTGTGGCATGTTCTACACATAGGCAAATACAATAAATTATGGAATACACTCATTGGTACTAACAATGTATTTTTATTTATTTTAATTTAAAATAATAGTTTTAGATTTCTCTCTGTACAGCTTGATTGTATAGATGTGATATCGTAGTTTATCTTGACCACTTTTTTTTTTTATCCAATACAATCACAATCCTATTTGCCTATGGTTCAGTTGGTATAAATGCTCATAAGCCTTTTAAAAAAAAGAGGATGAAAAGAATCATTAGCCTCCTATTGAAACAGATGACTGACAAACATTGGAATCAGGTGAATGTGAAGGTGACAGTACACACATGATTCCTCTTTTTGTAGATTCCTGTTAGATACACAGGTAACCCTAGGAAATACAGTTAAGATGCTCCATTGATACCATTAGCTTTGTAAGTTTGCCTCATTCTAGACTTTTTGATAAATCACAACAGCAGATTTTTCTATCAGTTCATACATTTTGACTCTAAATGTTTGTGGTTTCTAAATAAAAGTTAGAGGATGAAAGTTGACAGTTTCGTGCCAAGTATTATATGGTATCCATTATTTCTACGGTAGTATATCATTGTAATCAAAAGGAGCTGTGCATTCTGTTCTGACCAAAGAAAATTTCTATTAAAATAAGTGATTTTTATTTTTGCAAGATGACCTACTGCCATAACTCATATTTTATACTAGAAGAGCAACATGAGGCTATAGTGTTTATTTTCTAACTGGAATATTTCCTAACTAATGTAGTTCTTTTATATTTTTCCCATTAATTTCACATATTTGATTTCTGTTTATTTTCCTACATATAATTTTATCTGCAAAAGCTAAATCATGTCACACATTTTAAATCCTTTTAACAGTAGTTTTCTTTTCTACTGCTTTTTTTATGTGAGTGCAAGGCATTCTATAGAAAATCTGAGGTACTTCCGTAATCTAATTGTATTTTAATAATAAGTAATCTGAAACTAAATCTTTGAAGAAAGAAATCAAATTTTTGATTCAATATTTATAAAGATTTTTGTGTTACTCAATTTTAGCCATGAGTAACTTGTAAAAATAGGTAATAGTTTCTGCAAGAGAAAACATTATTGCAGATTCATTTTAAGAAATTTGAGAGAATATTACAATGGAAAAAACTCGGTCATTAGAAAAAGTCACTCGGTTTAAATGTGAACCTGGTTTCTTACTAGCTTTGAAAGTTGTGCCACCTCTCTGATCCTCTGTTTTGTCATCTAAAATATGAAGACAGTATTTCTAAAATGTAAGGTAACTGTGAGAATTTAAAAAAAATGTAGAGTCATTCAATAGTTCATAGCTATCATAACAATTATTTTTAAATTATAGTAAAAATCTGTTAGAAGGCAAATTTTTACAGACCTGTTTCATGGAAATTACTGATCTATAGTTAGGTGAGAAAATAATTTTTATTATCAACTTCTATATCATTTTTCTGAGTGTTCTTTAAAGATAGAAGTAATCTGGAGAAATATAATGTTTAACAACCTGAATATAAGAAATTTTAATAGCCCACTAGTAATATGCCTGTATCATGGTAATCACTTGGATATTACAGATTATTTTACCTTATAAATTGAATCAATTCATATATTCATTATATATTTAAAAGTTAATAGTAATATACTCATATGCTTATTAAATTATTACTAAATATTAAAGCTTATAACTCATTGTAATTTGATCCATACATGGAATATTACAGTAATGACAAAGTACATCTCTTTGTGATAACTCACGAGATAGCAAAGCTGAAATGAGACCTATTTAGTTGGAAGACATCAAACTTCAGAAATGTATTAAAGTCATCATTAATTCTGGATGTGTAGTTTAATATCACAGTTTTGGTTATCTTTCCAAGTTTGCAAAATATGTTTCTGACTCAATAACATTTACATTCCCAAGTTATGAGTTATTCAAGGAAGTTAAATAAAGTCCTCATGGGATATTCTACTCACTAGTTAACCTGAATTCAGTCTTAAGGACAAAATAAGTGCAATTTTGGACTAAATTACTATGTTTCCATCTGTAAAACTCTATAGAATCTATGCATCAATGGCTTTTTGATCAAAACATATGTTTTAGCAATGGATTTATCTGATCCAGGGCTTTGTTCATCCTCATAAATTGAACTATTTAGCTTATTGATTGACCTAAACTTTCAGCATGGAGTTATATATCAGAGGTATAAAGAAGAACATCTTCACATTTTTCTAGAGAGCAATGAACATATATAAAGATTTTGGTAATTGTTTAGCTTATAGATGTCAACATAAATGCTTGAATATAGAACACTGAAGCCTAGAGCAACAGAAAAGAATTCAGACAACTAACTGTCCACTTTGGATTTTGTTTACTTTGGATACTATATCCTGTTTTTAAAATAAAAAGATCAAAACAATTTACTGGGCAATCAAGTATTTTTTTTTTCCCCAAACAACTTTTTGATGAGTTAAGTGTAAATGAATCAGAACCATATGGAAAGACTTTTTCTTACAACACACACTGCTTTAATGGGAAGAGTGTTTATGAGAATGCACTTTGGTTTTTAAAAATTTGAAAAATATTTTGAGAAATAGTTTAACAATTCCAAATGTGGTTTGTTCATCTGTTCCTGGTACAATGCACATCAAAGGAAAGTCTTGGAAACAATAATAACTGTAGGGCATGGTTAATCAGGGTGCTATCTCTAAATCTGATGTTTATCAAGGCCTCCTCAACAATAATAGGGCAGTGTCTCAGGGAAGTGCACAAGGCAGAGGAATAATTGGTTCTGGCAGTTTGAAAAAATAAAATGAAAATAATTTGTGATCATCACATAAACATTCATTATTATCAAGTCAGAGCACAGTCCCCTTTTCATCAATCCAGTCCATAATTAACTGGTTTCTTGGAGCTCTCAAGGGGGCCAATAAATAGCACCTCTCTTCCCCACCTAATTTCTGAAGCAATTAAGAAACTTAAAAAAAAAAAAGGATCAAGAGGTAGAAAACTAAATTGGCACTAATATTGCTGGGAAAATATATCTGGACGTGAGAGAAGAAGGGGTTTTCCACACTCCATTTTCCAGTTGGTGCCATGAAACAACTCATTTGAAAGAAACTTTCAATCTGTTGATAGGAAAAATTAATCTTGGCCTCTAAGTGGTCAGGTAAAAAGGAAAGGCACAAGAGAGCAGATACACTTTGCACAGAACTTTGTATATATGCTTTCCAGTAAAAGGAAACTAGGTCAAGTATATCAGGTTGCTAATGCTGTGGTAAAAAAGATACTGCAGACTGGTGGCTTAACCAACAAATTTTTTTTTTCCCCACAGTTCTAGAGGCTAGATGTCCAAAGATTAAGGCATTGGTAGAATTGGTTCTTGCTAAGGGCCCTGGGAGAAGAATCTGTTTTAAACCTCTCTGTTTGGCTTGTAGATGGTGGTTTTGTCCTCGTGTCTTCATGTTGTTTTCTCTCTTTACGTGTCTGTGTCCAAATTTCCTCTTCTTATAAGGACAACAGTTAATATTGGGTTAATCCCAGCATATATTAACTTAATCACCTCTGTAAAGAACCAGTGCAGTCTCATTCTGAGGTACTGGGGGTTAGGCCTTCAATATATGAACTTGGAGGTGAGGGGCACAATTCATCCCATAACTGGCTATAACCCACTAGTCAGGGTCTTATTTCACCTACCTCAGAATTCCTTCAGCAGCAATCTGGGCTGTCTTTAACTCAGCTAAGTGCAGTGCCTTCAGGAACTCAGAACTTAATGTTTAGCTCAAATCTATGTTGAGCCTTATTTTTAAAGGGTCACAGATCTTATAGCAGGTACAAGATTATCATGGCACTGGCCCTACTGCCACTAAGTTTAGAAAAGAAACCAGTCCTGCTCTCAAGAGCAGTTATACCTACCAAATAATTATTTTCTGCTTCCAGAGGGGTTACCAAACACCTTAGAAGAGTTATATGATCTCTGAATGAAGAAGTGCAGATACAGAATATATTTTTGTGTTTAGGCTTACCAGGATGTGGGGTTGTTTATGAAGGTTGTCCAGAATCCACAGAATACTAATGTTGAGTTGCAAAAAACTTGGCACTATTCAATTACTGTATCTGGTGAAAATAGCCATTTATGCATACATAAATCGTAAATCTTCTGCTCTCAGGGAATAGCATTTGCTGTTTTCTTACACAGTTTAGGAATTTACAGTCGTGGTAGCCACAGTCTTGGTTTCTTTCTTTATCTCCAAAATTTTTAAATATCTTAATCACCATTTCCCCTTTGTCATGAAAAATTTAAACACAGACCCTCCATAGTGCTCTGAAGCGGATACTGAATTCACTTCTCTTACAAATTTAAAAGCAGCAAAGAATGTTTCTCTTGATAATACCTAAAAGGCCTTTACAAATAGACCGCATTTTCCATATAATTGAATTCTTGCAGCAGCTGCATCTGCTTGTGGGTTTTCAGGATGTGTCCTGACCTATTGCTGGCACACACATGTTATAAGTATTGTTCAAGGTCAAGGTGTGGTATTCTGCACTCTGAGCTTGCCTGCACCTGCTAAAATCATGTGTAAGGGTTAAACAAGATGATCTTTTTAAAATTTCTTCCTGCTGCACACCCCTGTAGGAATGGTTTTACTTGGAAATAAATACCCTAATAAAACCTTGTTTTGTACCAAGGAAAACTGCTTCTTTTCAGTTGTTTATATTTTTCATTTAGGAATTTTAAGTTGCTTTTATAATAACTGCTTTACACTCATCTTTTGGATAGCAAGATGACTAAACAGAAAATTAGAAAACCTATCTTTGAGTGATTTTGATTTATGGCCTGAAATTGGTTTGCAGTACCTCTGGAAGCATTATGGACCACAGAATATAGATTTATTTTACATCAATTGTGTAAGAAAAACTGTTCTAAAATTAATGAAGGGACGTTTCTGGGAAGATGTTTTTTGGGACACATTTTTGCTGTCCCTCAACTCTTACCTAAGTCAGCCTATCTGCTCCTCTAGAGCCAAGCTTCTGCTGGAGCTGGCAGGCAGTTGAGTGGGAATAAAGCCTTTGGCTTTCTTGGGATCCTGATGGGCTGGTCAGGACTTGAGACACAGCACTGCACAGTCCTGAAATGGAATCAGAATGTAGTGTTCATGGTTGCTCATGGGAAAGGTCTATATAAGTCTCCTGTAAGTAGTAGTGTTCTCCCTGGTATCCAAGAAGATAAAAAGGGCCTCAATGGTGGGTGACTCATCTCTACTTCGGAGAATTAGAAAAGGGTAAGGATATAAGGAGCCAAAGATTTCCTGGAGTCTCTGCAGGGGACTGGTGGCATCCCTGCTGCTATACCATTATCCTTTGGAACAAAGACTCTTATCTTCCAACATTCAAGGTAATGGAATTCCGAAACCAGAATTAGACTCAACAAGCAACTCTTTTCAACAAGAAACTCTAAGGGAGCTCAGTAGCCATAAGAAATTACTATCCACCAGATAACACAGATCACCTTCTAAGTAATTAATTAATTAAGTAATTAATTTTTTTCATTCATTCATTCATTCATTCAGAGAATAAGTGCCAGTGGCGGTTAGGGGCAGAGGGAGAGAAGGAGAGAGAATCCCAAGTAGGCTCCACACTCAGTGTGGAGCCCAACATGGGGCTTGATCCTATGACCCTGGGATCATGACCTGAGTCAAAATCAAGAGTTGGACACTCAGTCACTGAGCCACCCAGGCACCCCAATAGATCACTTTCTAAGTCAGTGAGTTCCATCCAAGAGTTCTAGCTGTGAAGGAATCTTGACATTGGTTTGCCCTCAAAATTAATTCCTTGTTCTTTTCATGCTCTTCTTTATATTTCTTGGACAGATCACTATAGGCATTTCGATGATAATCAATTACTGAAATATTTACAAATGTGTATTACTCTCTAGAAACATGTGAAGATATAGTTATGTTCATATACCATTCTAGAATAATAGTCCTATACTGAATAATAGTCCTACAGCTCAGTCAAATGCAGCATATGAAGATTACCAAAATCAGGCTCTGAATTAGATGATCCATCTATTAAACAGGTATTTCAATTAATATTGGAATAAAAATGTTAGTACAATTAGATTTTATAGAGATTTGGAGGTGGACACATAGCAATTTAATCCAAAATTGTACTCACTTTTTATTTAATTGAGACTTAGCTCAGGTGTACTGGTGAGTGGAATATGTTTTTAAAGGACCTTATTTAATTTGGCTCCTGTGAGTAACTCATCACTTGGGAATGTACAAGTTTTTGAATAAAAAACATGGACCTCTAAGGCAACATGATGTATTTGTTATGTTGTATACTGGCTCACACTTTGAGAACTTTGACTCTCAAACATTATTTTGTGACATTGACATTGAAAAACTATCAAACTCGATTAAATAGAAATGTAGACTTTACATCTATAGATATTTGCAAGAAATAATAATGCATCTGATTATAAATAAAACTTGAATTTTATAAAATGTTGATTAAATTTAAAAATCAGAGACTGTATCCTCTAATGAAATTCAAATACTGGAAAAAGTTGATCAAAATATTATTTATGTGGAAACTATCAATGTGTTCCTGGATGACTTAGATTTAAGAGGAAAATTTATCAAAATATGTTAAGGGCAATGAATGAATGGTGTTGAGGTATTTCTACATTCTTTCTATTTCTACTTTTTTTTTTTTTTTTTTTAATAACCTATGCTACTTATAAGGCGTAGTAAATTTAAAATGTTTTCTTCTCAGGGTGCCTGAGTCGGTTAAAGGTCCGACTCTTGATATTGGCCCAGGTCATGATTTCAAGGTTTATGATTTAAAGCCCCGCCTAAGGCTCCTCGCTGACGACATGGAGCCTGCTTGGGATTCTCTCTCTCCCTGTCTCTCTCTGCCCTCCCCAGCTCGTGCATGCTCTCTCTTTATTAGTATAAATATTAGTATAAAATAAAATATTTTATGCTCTTAATGGTTTTGTGCTGATCTATGAACAATCTATGTGTCCCAGTGAGACTAGGTCATTTTCTCTCGATGGGAGAATAGAAATGGGGGATAAAAGGATGTGGGAGAAGGATGAGATAGGAGAGGATAAGGACATTCATGCCTTTTATGGAAGCACTAGTTTGAATTTTTGGCCTCTGCTTTAATTAATCCATCAAATAGGAGTTAGCAGATTTCTCAAAAGAAAACTTACTGACTACTCAGCCAGAGGACAAGTTACTTCTTTCAAACCCAGAGTTCTACTTTGTACTTCTGCCATTGTCTGAGCTGGCATGTACTTTTGTGAGTTGTCTTCCTTGAGATCGGATGGATTGGACTCTGATGGTAGCTCCCTTTTCTGAGTGATTGATTGATAGAGAAGATGTGAAGTCATTCCTACATAGTAACAATCAATAAAAGTAAAAGGCTTGACCTTCCATTAAGAAGATTATAATTTTGACAGTGTGTCCAGAGTTTTATTTAAAATAATTTTTGAGGGGCGCCTGGGTGGCTCAGTCGGTTAAACATCCGACTTCAGCTCAGGTCACGATCTCATGGTTGGTGAGTTCGAGCCCCACATCAGGCTCTGTGTGACAGCTCTGAGCCTGGAGTCTGCTTTGGATTTTGTATCTCCTTCTCACTCTGCTCCTCCCATGCTCATGCTCTGTCTTTCTCTGTCTCTCAATAATGAACGTTAAAAAAATGTTTTTTTTTTAATTTAAAATAAGTTTTGAGAGCTTAAACTTTTTATGTAACTAAAGACAAGTCATATTAAATAAAATATACGTTCATACAGTTCATTTCTCTTTAAAGCTAAACACAGTAACAATTTGATTCACTCTGTTCTAATTGATTTGACTTGCTTTAAAAATTGTGTGTTGAGCAGGTATTCCAGATCATTTTTCAGCACTGACATTTCACAATTATTAAAGTATTATGACTTTATACAAAATGCTACATCTGGAAAAATTGCTCATTCTTTGAATAGACACCTTAGCCTTTATTGTCATTACTGCTTGCCAAAACTGATTAGATAATTTTTATTTGTAATAGCAAAGAAGACAAAAAAGGAAAGCCAGATGTCTGTCTTGTTATTTATGTTTGTATGTGTCTCTAGAAAATGCTCACTAGTATTTATATTGATTTACCATTTTATTTTTATATGCTTTCATTATTTTTTTTTTATTTAAAAATGTTTTACTGTTTATTTACTTTTGAAGGAGAGAGAGTCAGTTTGAGCGGGGGATGGTCAGAGAGAGAGGGAGGCACAGAATCTGAAGCAGGCTCCAGACTCTGAGTTTTCCACACAGAGTCCTGTGTGGGGCTCAAATTCATAAGCTGTGAGATTGTGACCTGAGCTGAAGTAAGGTGCTTAACCAACTGAGCCACCCAGATTCCCCTATAGTTTCCTTATTTAAAAAAATTTTTTTAAATGTTTTTATTTATTTTTGAGACAGAGACAGAACACGAGCAGGGGAGGGGCAGAGAGAGAGGGAGACACAGAATCCGAAGCAGGCTCCAGGCTCCGAGCCGTCAGCACAGAGCCCGACGTGGGGCTCAAACTCACAGACTGTGAGATCATGACCTGAGCTGAAGTCAGACGCCCAGTCGACTGAGCCACCCAGGCACCCCATTATTTTTAAATAAATAGATTTCACATTTAAAATTTTTGATCACAGGGGCGCCTGGGTGGTGCAGTCGGTTAAGCGTCCGACTTCAGCCAGGTCACGATCTCGCGGTCCGTGAGTTCGAGCCCTGCGTCGGGCTCTGGGCTGATGGCTCAGAGCCTGGAGCCTGCTTCCCATTCTGTGTCTCCCTCTCTCTCTGCCCCTTCCCCATTCATGCTCTCTCTCTGTCCCCAAAATAAATAAACGTTGAAAAAAAAATTAAAAAAAAATAAAAAAATAAAATTTTGGATCACAGTATTATTTAAACATTAATTATTTCATATCCACTTTATTTTTTTATGAAGTTGTAAAAAATAAACCTGAAAATAAGTTAAACATCCTTAACATTTCTAAAGATCCTTCTAAGCATAAAGGCTTACATAAAGTGTAAAACAATTATACTCAGTTCAAGGACAACTTTCAAATTTGCTTGAATGTTTCTTTGCATTTAATCTATATTTTAAAATTTCAAATCCAAATTCCTAAAAATATGCATGTCTACGATATATATTGCTGTCTTTATCACAGGGGTTGGATAAAGTTGGTTTATTTTGG
The DNA here is from genome assembly GCF_014898765.1 of Herpailurus yagouaroundi. Classification (NCBI taxonomy): domain Eukaryota; kingdom Metazoa; phylum Chordata; class Mammalia; order Carnivora; family Felidae; genus Herpailurus; species Herpailurus yagouaroundi. The sequence continues at coordinate 72,216,522 of NW_024412391.1, forward strand.
ATGTTTGTTTTCTGCTACGAATTTCTTTTTAATTCAGAACAGTCCAAGTTAGACATCAGTAAATTTTTATTTAGAGTTAACATAAGCTCTTAAGGCTATAATTGAAGAGGGAAAGTGTATTTATTTTGTTTGGGCATAATTTTCTTAAGATCTGTTAACAAGTCTGGCAGTCCATTAAAAACAGAACTAAAATTGATGTAGACATGTACTGTGATGTTATTTAGATGAATCTATAGATTCACGGAAAACATGTGGCTAAAACTAAAGATGCTGAAAACCATTCTCATAATAATCAGATTGAAATCCTTGGGAGAGTGCTGGAAGGCTTTTTCATTATTAAACACGTGAGCTTGTCATAATGCAATACATTTGGTATTTTACTAAGGGAAAACAATATATAAATATATAGAACAAAAGTACAGTTGGATATTCTTTTAGGTAAGAAAAAGTGCAATTTCAGAACATGAAGTTATCTAATGGATATCCCATGGCTATTTAGCATGCTTTTGATGGCAGTTACTGGGAAGTAGATACCATGCCTTTCAGGTTACAAGCACCTCAGTGCTTAAGTTAAATTTAAATCATGTGTTTAACATTTTCCCATAAAGTTTGCCCTGTTTCCTTACGGTGTTACCTCTGCCTAGCAAATGTCATCACCAACAAGCTATGCCTCGTCTCTCACCTCCCATTCTGGCTTTGTATGACCGTCACTGTTAAAGCAAATAAGTTTTCAGTATAGCTCCATCCTAGCTTCTCTCCAGAGCCTGAGTGGTCAAAAAGTATTCAGAATTTAGAAGGAACTCAACCACAGCCAAGCTGTTAAACAATGAAACATGAAAAGATGTTATAGGTTGGGTTTTCTGAGGAATATATAATATATATTCATTGTGCAAAATCCGCCCCCCCCCCCCCCCGGCAAGGATTTCTACCTCTCTCCATCCCCATCACTGATTCCTGTCACTTTTTATTCCTTAGATAGCATGTAAATGTTTTTTTTTTTAGTTTATTTATTTTGAGAAAGAGAGAGGGAGTGAGGAAGAATGAGTGGGGGAGGGCAGAGAGAGAATCCCAAGCAGGTCAGTGCTGTCAGCAAGGAGCCCAATGTGGGGCTCAATCCCACCAACTGCAAGATCATGACCTGAACTGAAACCAAGAGTTGGATGCTTAACTGACTGAGCCACCCAGGCACCCCTAGCATGTAAATCTTAAAACATTAAGTATGATAAATAGTAAAAGTAAGCTGGAATTAAGGCTCATCTCTCTCCTTTTAATTTTAACTATTCACCAAAATGTAATATATAAAAAAGCATCATAAATGTATAGCTTTCTGACTTTTCATTACTGAATACACCCATGTAACCAGCATCCAGATGAAGAAACAGAACATCATTAGCCATCAGTAAGCTCCTTTGTAATCTCTTTTGGTGATTACACCCAAAAGTAGCCACCATGCTGACATTCACATACAGAGATTTAGTTCACCTATTTTTGTACTTTAAACCAATGGGCTCATACTGTTTGCACTGTTTTGTCTACTATCTTTTATTCAATAATGCATTGTGAGCTTCATCTATATCATCACATGTAGATACAGATAATTCATCTGTATTTTATTCAATAATGCATTTATTCAATAATGCATTGTGAGCTTCATCTATATCGTCACATGTAGATATAGATAATTCATCCTTATTTCCACTATGTATTATTTATGCATTTATAAAGTCACTAGATTCCATATCCATATCCATATGCAAAATAGAAAATGAAGGGAATAAACCATAAAAATCAAAATGGCATCAAAAACAATTCATTTAGGAATAAATCTAACAAAATATGTGAAAAACCTCTGTAATAGGAACTATGAAACATTATTAAGAGAATTTTTAAAGAACACCTAAATAATGAAAATCTATTTTAATAGATTGGAAGACTGAATATTATATAGATATTAATCCTTTCCAAATCATTCTATAGTTACAATATAATTCCAGTAAAAAGCTCAGCAGGATATTTTTGCACAAATGAACAAGCAAATTCTAAAGTAAGTACGTATATTTTTTTTAAAGTTTATTTATTTTTGAGGGAGTTTAAAATTTATTTATTTATTTTAAAGTTTATTCATTTTGAGGGAGAAAGAGTATGACCACAGGCAGGGAAAGGTCAGAGAGAGAGAGAATCCCAATCAGGCTCCACACTGTCTGCACGAAGCCAGTGTGGGGCTTGAATTCACAAACTGTGAGATCATGACCTGAGCCAAAATCGAGAGTCAGATGCTTCACTGACTGAGCCACCACAAGCCCCTAATGTAAGTACAGAAATTTGAAAGGCAATGAGTTAAAGAAGACTTTTTTAAGAAGATGTGATGGCAAGAAAAAGCTTGCAATAATGTAAAAGAGAGATAATGAACGTCTAAATTTAAGGTGGTGGCTTAAAAGGAAGGGAAGGTTTCAAATGGCAAAGGCAAGGAGGGATTGACTAGATTGGCAAATTACTATGTAAGAAATAAAGGAGAAGTCATTGTACAAGACTTCCTGGTTTCTGATTCAGGAAGCTGGGTAGATTGTAGATGACTTTTGTCAAGTAGGAGATACTAGCCTCAGAATGTGTTGAGACAAGGCAATGAATAAATTGAGAGATGACACTGTTAATGGCTGTGAGGAAGAGAAGACAATTAAAAGGAGATAATAAAAAGTCTTCTGAATTTGAGATGCTTTTAGGATCACAGGTGAAAATTCTATTTGGTGGCTATGTAAAGAGGTCTAGAGGTCTCGAGTTGAGACTTCGTCTAACAAGTTGGATTTCAGAGTCATCGGGGTCTTTCTGTGACAGACCGGTGACCGGTCACACTGTTGCTATTCTAGGTCAGACTCACCCAGAAATTTGCAGTCCACTTCTGCTCTAAACTCCAGTTCATCCTGTGTGCTTCCATGTCTTCCTTTCATTCAGAACCAATTGTGTCATTACTTCATAAATCATTTACTGTTACCTATCGTATTAAAAATTACATTCACAGAGCCACATCATTCAACTTCTGGCATCAAGAACTGCCCTATCTTTCAACCTTATTTCTCACTAATCATGTATTTGTGGTTTATATTCTGTAACCAAATATAATCATTCCATGTTTTCCAAACACAGTGTGAATTTTACAATCTCCACGCCTGTCCCCATGCTGTCTTCTTCTCTGGAAATGCCTTCTTTCTACTTTTCTACAGGTGTAATCCACGATACCTACAGCACCACTTCCTTAGGAAACCTGTGCAAACCTATGAAGATAGATCCCTAATCATAATGAGTAGAGTCATCCCCTTTATCCTTTGAAAGTTCATCACCTTTCATTTTTTGCAGCATTTTTAAGTTTACATTTGGTATGCAAAAAGTACTCCCTTGATTTCACCTAAAAAGCCCCATTTTATAATTGAGTAAACTAAAATTCACAGACCCTGGGTGATTGCCTGATCACAAGGCTTTGGATTGGTAGGGCTCGGGCTTCGCAGTGGTTTGGTTCCAAATCCCTAGCTTTTCTTTCAGTCCTCTTATAACATCTGCATTCACTCCTGTGATTGAGTTATTTGTATTACCCATCCCATTAGTCTAGCATTTCGTTGTAATTGTAATGCCTTATTCATCTCTGTGTTCTTGCCATCGATAGTACTCAATATATGTATATTTTGTTCAGTTTTTTTGTTGTTGTTGAAAGAACATGAAAGAGATATTGCAAATAAAGGCTAGGTATTTTAAGAGATCCACTTATAAATTGCCGATGAAAATGACGCTGCTACCACAGAGAACGGTTTTCATATATTAGCTAATAAGAGGAAAAGCTAATGATTGTCTTTAAAAAAAGACAAGTGACATTCTCTAGTGTTAATCTTATATTGATGTTACCCTTTTGATATAATGAATAATAATAGTAGAGACAGGGACCTCAGAATAGTTATTTATATAACTTTGACAGTTTTCTATTAAACTGGAATTGCTGTACCTGGAAATGTACAACTCTTGCTGGGATTAAAACACAGAGAAATAGTGAAGAAAAATAATATTTCATTGAGTCAAAAAGATGGTATTGATTTCAGACTGCATCAACAAATATATTTCTTTTTGCACAGACTACGGTCCACTCTTGGTAAATGAGGTTTTCATTCTCAAATTTCTGCTTTATTGCCCCTTTAAATAATAGTGTCCTGAAGGAAAAAGTTTCAGCTTAATATAGATATCTATCCAGAGAATTTTATTGCACTTCTGAGACATAATTTGACCTATTGATTTTCTTTCGAAGGCATTCCTTAAACATATGAAATTGTCTATTATCTCCATATGGCACATATAACTGCTGTAACACAGGTGATCCAGTTTTGCTTGTCTGGTTCTTGCCACATCACTGTAATCTGGACCATCAGAGCCATCACTGATGGCTGGTGATCTGGAACTTGAGTGGCCTTATGTGTAGAACATTCATATTTTGGTGACCTAATATACCACTGCAGTCACTGATTAGTCTGTGAATTCTCCACATGGAGGGTAAATATGTATTATGCCAGGACTTCATTCATCAGTGCCCTAGACTTATAAAAGCTACTTCAGTAAAGCAAAACTTTCAGTTTCTGTGCACACCCATTTTCTCCAAGGCATACCCACTCCTCCCTGCCTCATTGCCTTATGCTGGTACCTTTCTTCCCACAACTAGTCTGGCCAATCTTGAGTATCTTCTAATCTCATATTCATGCTCACCGATAATTAACCACATTTTCTATCTCCCTGGCTCAACTCCGGGAGCAGGGACATTTTTCCATGTTCCTCATTCCCAAAGAGTGCTCTATTTCCACTCCTAGGTATGTCACTTTCCTGTTCCCAGCCCCACCCAAAAGGCAAACTCACTTTTAAAATTATTGTTAATCCTAGTTAAAGTCCTAAAAAGAATTATTTTGTAACTCTGAGCTTTTATCCTTCATATGGAAAAAAAAAAGCCACTTAGAAAAAAGAAAGGAAAGAAAGAAAAAGAGAAACTAAGAAGAAAGGACTCTATAAAAATTTTTAAATAACTCAAAGATATTAGAATCAAATAATGAAAATAATAGAGAAGATCCAAACAAAATATAAGTGGTTGAGTTATTTTAAGATGCTGGCTAAACTAAATAATAACAAAATTAGGGCTGGGGGAAAAATATATATATACACTGCTGCTCCAAAGACTTTCTACTTTAATGCAAATGGCACTTTGTATCCAACCGAAGCAGGATTATGTGAGAAATGGGAATTGGGTTACTGTAAGTAAAACAGAGGTTAGAGGAGGTAAATTAGGCAAACAGGATGCCACTTGAGTAGGTCTTGTTGAAAAGGATGATTTCTTCTCTGTGTGTAATTCTTTCTCTGTCTTATGATTGTGTACAATAGTTGGATGAGCTGTTTTTCAAATTAGTTCACTTTCTCTGTAGAATTGATAATGATGGAAATGCTGATGGCAATTTATCTCCCTAAAAAATATAGACATAGAAATAGCAACTTTAAATTATTAAGTATTCATAACATACTTGAAAATGATTTGCATTTCCTGATGATCACCTGAATATTCAAAATTCCAAGTATTTTCTATTTAGGACCATCACTCATTCTTTAAATTAATTTTTGCTTTTCCTGGCATAGATCAGGAAGTTCCATCAAGGAGTTTCATTTTCACAATGAAAGAAACCAAGAAAAAAAGTCTTGATGAAAGATTAAAATGGTCATAAGAACTCACAAATGTGCATAGATGTGATTTGAGATGAATTTCTCCACCTTTACCTTGCAAATATCAAATATGTTTACTGCAGCAAAGAGTATCATTTATACTTTGTGATGTTGGGGAATGGCCGTATCACTTTTAAACTGGGAGTAAACTGGAATACATTCTTTCAATATAAGTAACGTAAAAGCAGGTAACATGTCACTTCCTCAAGATTTCATGATATATGTATGTGAATTTCCTGGCCACAAACAAACCCTCATCTGGCATCTAGTCTTGTTTTCTAGTGACACACCCCATTAAAGAAACCAGGGCTTCTTGAATGAATTTCTATTGTCGGGGAAGGAAGAATACAAGATGAGCTTGATGGGTATAGATCTATCAATCAATCTATTGATCTATATAGATATATACACATATACATTCACATTACGTATGACAAAAGGACACAGAAACTATCTTAAAAAATTCCTGATGACCAAAGCTGAAATAATTTTAGCAACACAATAAAGTGGTATTAGCTTATAAATTAATACCACATCTCCCTACTGATATAAATAATTGATTGAATTAATGGAGGAGAATTAAAAATCTCTCATGTAAAAGAATTCCAAATAATTTGAGTAGATACTCTGCCTTCAAGTTGCTAGAGTATCACTTCTTATTTCTTAAGTGTGGACTGCCCATAGTGACTTACTTCCAAAGAGTACATTATGGAAATAGGGGAAAAAAAGGTATTTTCCAGAACAAAAACCTGACAAACACTACCTCATCCAGGTGATCAAGGTCAAAGTCAGTGACAAGTCATGTGGATGGTAGTACCCTTAATATGATTTGCTGAGAATGGTGATTTACCCCTGTAGTTTCCTCTACAAACCTTTAAATCCAGTCTAATCGTGAAGAGACCTTTAGACAAATCCCAGTTGAGGTTCATTCTAAAAAATACCTAACCAGTATCCCTTACAAATACCAGAGTCATCAAAATCAAGAAAGTCTGAGAAAATGTTACAGGTAAGAGGAGTCTAAGGAGACATGATAACTAAACCCAATATGGTATTCTTGATGAGATCCTGGAACAGAAAAAAAGACATTAGGTTAAAAACCAAGAGATCTGAGGGGCGCCTGGTTGGCTCAGTCGTTTAAGCGTCCAGATTCGGCTCAAGTGGTGATCTCATGGTTCGTGTGTTTGAGCCCCACTTCAGGCTCTGTGCTGACAGCTCAGAGCCTGGAGCCTGCTTTAGATTCTCTGTGTCCCTCTCTCTGCCCCTCCCCTGTTTGTCTCTGTGTGTGTGTGTCTCTCAAAAGTAAATAAACATTAAAAAACAAAACAAAACTAAGAGATGTATGAGCTTCAGCTAATAATAATGTATTAATTTTGGCTCATTAATTATAACAGATATTCTGTGCCAATTTAAGCTTAAATAGCAGAAAGATGGCACATGCTGTACAAAGGAATTCCCTGCCATCTTTTTATTTTTTTTCTGTAAATATAAAATAATTCTAAAATAAAAATTTATTAAAAATAAAAGGAAGAAAAATAGAAAAGAAAAAAAAATTCCAGCACATTAGATCATATTCTACTTACATACATGCTTCTATACATTTGAATATGTTTGTGTGAATCCTTCTCTTTTGGAGACTAAGTGTTGGAACTTATTAGCGATTGCAGGGAGAAGATAAGAGAGAGTTTCTTTTTAGTATCTTATTTTATTTGGAGCAAATTACCTTTTACTTTAGAATTTATTTTTAAAGAAATCAGTGGTTTATACTTCCAGACTAGAGACGGGTAAGGATAAGGGATGAGTTGGTATATTTAAATCTCAACACAATGTGCTTTGGTACTTGGGAGTTAAAAAGGAGAGATTAATCAGGATGGGGCAGGAATGATCTCCAGATGCTCACTTTCATTTCCACCTTGTATTAAAAAAAAAATAAAAGGAAATAAAGAAAAAGAAACTCTATGGTATAAGCAAGTGAAGAGGCTAACTGTGTAAGTCAGAGTGCTATTACTATTTTCCCTAGAGATAATCTTTAGTGATTAGTGATTTTACTATGTAATGAAAGCAGCTGTTAAATCAACACTAAAGTCACTAAGTGAAACATAGTTTCAAGATACTCTATACTATATATACGTATATATGCATCCATATGCTGTAAATAAAGTTAATTGGCATATGTTTTCATTAATTTAATTTTACTTTCTTAATATTTTAGACGCAGGATCATGAAGAATTCTACTACCATTGTAAAGATTGGAGAAATTTGCATTGTTTTATGTCCCTTTTAAAAGATTCCTGGAGCCAGTCATTTGCCATTAAAAAAATGATGCTAAAACAGAAGTCTATCCTAAATCAATTCCTCTAGTAGCCCCAACCCCAGTGAAAACATCAAAGCCTCTAAATGAGGCGAGAGGCCTGGATTTCCAGTGACGTGGAGGGAGAAAATAGTCTTTCCACCTTTAAGCATAACATATGCTGTAAGCTGAAGGAAAAAAAGGTCTCCAGAGGTATCCTTACACAGTGTCCTGTAATTAAACTCAGATGTAGGTTCGACCCTTGCACTCTTACTTCTCTCAAGATACTTGAAAGGAGAGTGGATTAAAGACATCTAAAGGTTTAACCTGTGTTGGTTGCTGTGGAGGATGCACCTTTTTTTTTTTTTTTTTTTTAATCCAGATCTGCTTGTATCAGTCTTTTTAGAGGAAGTTGTTTTATTAGACACCTCCGGTCATTGATAGTATTCCAAGTGTTGGTAACTTTGTTTTGTGAATATGTGAATACTAACAATATATGACTACAAATATAAGTAATATAAGTAAAGTGGTACTGACAAGAAACTGATGGGTGGAATTGCAAAGAAGATGGTTTAAATGGTATGAGCCATTTAGGTCAAATCTATATTTTCCAGTTCCTGATTTGCTACAAACGCTCAGTATTTTTGATAGATCAAATTCAAAAGGAAAAATTAACAGAATGTTCAAAATGTATGGGTTCAACAGCCCATCCATATCCCCCTTCATGCAGGTGATCCCTTGGTATCAAAGTGCATAGATTGGTTCTGTCTTTGGGCTAAACTTCTGAATCCCCACTTGCATGTGTCTGTGAACTAGAGCCTGAGTATATGGGCATATGCTAACACTTTTAAGGTTTTGAATCAAAGGAAGCAGATGCTTTTTATGCAAAGTCCTGATTTTCACATTATGGATCACTAGGATTGACACTAACAGGAGTCATGTGTCTAATTCTTTGCATCAGCATGAGCGAAAAATATATTCCACAATAGTAAATTATCTTAACTTCTCTCAGGAAATACGAATGGCTTCACTGTGAGAGGGCGGTTGTGTGAGTCAAAAGCATAAAAATGCCAGCCATAAATAAAGGTGAAAAACCCTCATCCCCACTGGGATAAAATAACATTACATTCCTGAGATACTGAGTAGGGACAGACAATTTCTTTGGAGATTTGTTTGGTCCAAGAGTAGAGAGAAAATAACTTTTAATAATTTATTATCGCATCGCCTCAAATCACAACCTTGAACATAAAGGGAGAAAATCTACTTTCAAATCAATTTTGCATTGACAAGTGGGGAACTAAATCTTTGATGGGAAAAGTTACCTTTGGTAAGGTTCGTATCTCTGAAGACAAATGCATAGTACATTTTAGGAGTGATATTTTTATCATATGCATAGGCATTTGCTCATAATTTCAAAGTTAAGAAAATAGAAGTCAGAAGTCTTTTAGAAAGATTGTTCTTCAATGCAGCACAAATGATGAATGCCATGAGGTACAGGTAGAGATCTTGTATTTATCTAGGTCCTGACCACCACTTTTTTCAGTGGGACTCAAGGAATGATCATACTTGGTTGTTGATTTACATCTCCACACATTTAATCTAAAAGAGAACATTACTTTTTCTAAGTGATTATAGCAGTAAAAATTCAAAACTTCACTTTACAGTTAGTCTTATATTTGAATTAAAGATCATTAACATAAGATTTGCTCCTAACTCTGACTATGGAAATGAAGAATAATTGAAAATGGAATAAATAGCGACAGGTCTATTGTCTGGTTGTTTTTACCGCAGTAAAATTACAGTTCTAGCACTCTAAGCGACTCCACAGTGCTGTCGGCTATGAAAAAACCACTTTGGCATTACTGCTGTTTTCTTATCTGTCAAACACATTTAATCACACTCACCGTGTTCTACTGTATGTTGTCTGGCTTAACAAATTAATGGCTCTAAAGTGCTTTGAAAATATAAATCTCTATATAAATAATAAAACATTATTACAGCCTGGGGATAAGTCCGAGAGGGGTTAAAGAGTAATGACTTGTCCTCTAGGATTGTAAAGGTTTCAAAGAGTGGCGTTTTTTAACTAGCTATTTCTTATGTTATAAAATCTTGTCCGGACTGCCTGAAAACAGTTATGTTGGGTAATTTAAGACTACATAAGCAGTTATGATTGAACCTGGATGTTAAAAGAACAAAACAAAACAAAAACTGTCTTTTTTTTTTTTGACCAAGGTATTGATAAAATGAAAGCAATAGGACACTCCCCCAACACTTTTCCTAGTTACATGCTCATTCATGTATTATTTTGCATGTGCGCACATTCTCAAACTAAGACATGCTTGATGATACAGGGGAAAAAAGGAAACAGCTAAAAAAAAAAAAAAAGAAAAAGATTTCTAGCCTTAAGAAGCTTTCAGCCTTATAAGGAAACTAAATGTATACAAATTTCCTTATTATATATTTGGATGTGCTAAATAATCTTCAGGATATGAGATAGAACTTGTTTTAGGATTGTAGGAGAAGGTGAGATGGTTTCTGACACTGATGTGCTAAAGGAAGATGGGGTCGTAGGAGAGCACAGGTTCTGAGATGTTTTTATCAATGACCTAGCACCAGATGTGAGCCTTGAAGCAGGTTAGACCGGAAATGCATAGACAGCTTGGAAGACATTCGATGCAAGATAGGTAAGCAGAAAAACACCAAGCATATTAGGAAAGTAAATGGCTTAGGAGTTTGGGATGTGTCAAACTGAGTAGTAGGAGATAAAGCTCCAAAGATAGGTTGGCGCCAAGTTGTGTAGCTCTTGAATGACAGGCTAAAATATGTGGGCTTTATTTAGTGGGAGAGTGTAAGCTATTTCTTAAAGTCAAATAAACATTTTATAAGAGTTGTTTTAAATAGTCAGAAAAGACATTTTATTCAAGATGAGGTTATATGTAATTCATTTAGAAATGTTTTCCTTGCCCGTGGTTAGAAAAATAAATAGACAGTCAATTTGATACTAGATCTCTGACAACACAGTGATGATGATTTTCAGGCTGAGGCCACATTAGTATGAAAGATACATAATTAAACTATTTTCTCAGAGTTCAATAGAAAATTATTTTTAACTTAACAGTGACTCATTACTATATTTGCAAGACAACAGTTAGATTTGTGCAAATTTCAGTCTAAATTTTGGCTACCTCAGGTGTCTCCATGGATGTTAAATTTTAGATCATTCCTGAAGTTGTGAAATTTTAACATTTATTCTCATTCAAGAGGTAATAGAATTTAAAAAGCAAGGGTCTCACTTCCATGATTCATTATGTATTCTTAAAACAGTCATAGTAGAAACAACTTTCTCTTGGGAAGGTCCTTCGGAAACAGTATTGAAATGAATTAGAAATCACTTCATAAAGGATCTGGCGCAGGGGTGCCTGGGTGGCTCAGTGGTTAAGCGTCCAACTCTTGATTTCGGCTCACGTCAAGATCTCATGGTTTGTGAGTTTGAGCCCCGAGTTGATCTTTGTGCTGATAGCTCTGTGCTCTCTCTCCCTCTCTCTCTGCCCTCTTCCCAGCTCGCTTTGTCTCTCTCTCTCTCAAACTAAATAAAACAAACTTTATGGGCTCCTGGGTGGCTCAGTAGGTTAAGCTTCCTGAGCATTCTGCTCAGGTCATGACCTCATGATTCATGGGTTAGAGCCCCACATCTGGCTCTGTACGGAGAGCACAGAGCCTGCTTGGGATTCTGTCTGTCTCTCTCTTCTGCTCCTCCCCCCTGAAAATAAATAAATAAACTTTAAAATAAAATAAAATCTCTTTAAAAAAATTATTTTGGCCCAGACTTTTTTTTTTTTTTGTACATGAAACAATTTAAGAGCCAGAGATACAAAATGAAATGCCCAAAGCTATACAGAAAAAAGTCCTGACCATCAAACCTAAATCTTTTTTGCCTCTCAGTTCTGTGGTTTTTCAATTATAACATGTTTACAAAGGATATTTTAGACAATATTTTGAAGTATCAGCTTTGTATTAGATTAAATCGAGCACAGTATTTTCCTCTAATTCTTGATTGTTTTGAAAACCGTCTTTATTTATTAATAATGTTACAAATATTATCAACATGTACTTTTGTGATTTCTAACATACACATTCTCCTCTAAAATAAAATGGCAATTATTTATGCCATTTCCAAGAAGGTAGTCTAAAAATGTATTTTTATTTATTACTTAAACTTCTACTGATGAATTGCTCATTTTTAAAATGTAAGATATGATACGCCATATTTAAAACTTTGTCTTGACTAGTTAATTTTAATATTTCATTTAAATTAGGGATTTCATCAAACAAAGGCTAATGAGGTATTATTCATTCCTTTGCTTCATTGTTAATTGAAATCAGATTTCAGTCTGATTTAGGATAACAGAAATCAAGAATGTTTTATGAAATTAGCAAGGTGGAGTTGGCTGTGAAGCTGTTTGATGATATGTGGTTCTGTGATGTATAATTACACACATACCATCAGGTTTAATTCTCCCTACTGATTTTATTGAGTTGTGATTGATTAATTTATATAGATATTTCATTGATTTAAATTTTCTAATAATTTTCCTAGGAACGCATTTCATAGCCTTAAATGCATAATTCTACTTGCTATCCAATAGTTCTTCAGGTTTTTAGGAGCATTTAACTGCATTCTATGATTCTAAAGTCTGATAAACATGTAAGTTAAATGTTCAAAAACACATTTCACTTTCTTAAGCCCACTTGATAGAAAGTGACCATGACTGAGCTATCATGATTATTGGTTACATAAATTCTGCTATAAAGATTTTGGAGGGGAGGAGGAGACTACATATACAGAAGATTTTCTGAATGTACTGGACAGCTTTGCTTTTCTTCTCCCTCATGCCTCTGCCCTCTCCTTCTCCTCTTTTCTCTACTTGTTTGTTGTTGTAACATGTTATTGTTCTGGTCTCTGTAAGTGAATAGAGTATTTAAGGAACTGTAAACAATAAAGGCTACAGCCAGGATCAACTATATAATTTGTAGGGGTTGGTGCAAAATGAAACTACAAGACACCTTATTAAAAAATTGTTGAGGATTTTAAGATGTGACAGCAGAGCATTAAAACAAGCATGGAGCCTTTCTAAGTATGTGGCCCTGTATGACTCCACCAGTCACATGCTTTATGAACCAACCCCTGCTACAACTTGCAGAGAGAGAAACACATTTCCTGCTTCATCTTTTTTCTTCTGAATTTCTGACGGTTTTTTCTTTGGCAAACTTTATCTTGGAAACATAAGTGTAGGTCACTTCATTTCTATGTACAGGAGCTAATGATCGGGATCATTAATATTTGTACTGGTTTCTATTGCTTGGGTAATAAACTACCACAAACTTAGTGATTTAAGACAGCACAAATGTGTTATCTTATTATTCTAGAGATCGGAAATTTGAAATGATTCTTACTAGGAATACAGCTGTCACTAAGGCTTTGAGGAAAAATCTTTCTTTGCCTTTCCCAGCTTCTAGGGGCTGCCTGTGTTCATCGCCTCATGAGCCCTTTCTGTATCTTCCGAGCCAGCATCATAGCGTATCTTCACCTTTACATCAGTCACATAACTCTGGCACTCTGTTTTCATCATCACATACCATTCTCTACCCCTTTCAAGAACCCTGTGATTCGACTGGGCCACCTAGATAGTACAGGCTAGTATACCCATTTCCCCATCCTTAACTTAGTCATATCTGCAAAGTCCTCCTTGTCCTATAAAGTAACATATGCACCGGTCCGAAAGGTTAGAATTGTGCACGTCGTTGCGGGGCTATTAATCTACCTATCATGGCATTTCTTCTTGTAAACATACTTGCTGATAATTACAATACTTTTATGGCCAGTGTTGTATATTCCTCTCAAAACGTCCTGACTTCAAAATCACCTAAATAATTATTTTGCCCTGCCCTGTACATTTAGAAAGAGGATGCTAAGAGTTATACCAAAATTTGGTTTAAAATGAGAAAGACATTTCATTGCTTTCTTTAGGCAGGAGTATCATTTTATCATTGAACACCATCTGTGAGATATATGAAATAGCTTTTGCCTCTTATTTGGAAAAAAATCTAAAAGCTAATGTTTATGAAGCATATATTTTTTGTGTGTACAATATGAACAATCCATCTCATTACAGACATATACACACATGTAAGTTCACATTTTGTTACCTTCCCAAACCTTTTCCCTACTGACCTCATTTTTTCATACTTGCTTTGTTTCTGTAGATTCAAACTGTCTAATCCTTTAGTGAATTGTAAAACTCAGTGTGTCTCGGAAATAAAAGGTTAGTGAATATTTAAAAGACTTGGGCTCAGCTATGTGTTCAGTGTTTATTGCACACATACCCTAATAATAGAAATTACAGGGAATAGAGTGTATACATAAAAAGTTGCTGGGGGAAAATAGGCAGATACCCAAGCAGCAGACATAAATTCAATAAAACAAGATATGCATCAACTCATAAGCAGGGTGGTCTGCGGGTTTGGTGTTCGGAAGGGCTCCTCGGAAAACTTGTGTTTTGAGGAAAACATTAATGAAACCAGAGGATTAGGGTGGGAAAATGAAATAGTCCTCATAGTAACTGATTGGTGTAGGCAAGAACTTCAGGACTGCAGAGGACTGATGGATGGAAAACAAACATGCATGCTCAGCCAGCCAGTGTAGCTACAACACAGACATTCCTTCTTTAAGAGCAAACATGAGAAGGAACCATAAGTCTGTGATTAACCAATTGTGTTTAATCTTCAGGGAGACATAATTATTTCATATAAATTTGGCAATTTTTCCATATTCAAACTATGAATTAGCTATGAAGATTTGAATAGGAAATTGCATTATGGAACCCAATAAGCAATGTGGGTAAAAAGATTCAAAACAAGTGTTGGGGGAGAAAAGAGAACAGTCTGGGAGTTTCGGTTGTTACAGTATTGCCAGGATAGCATGACCAGAGCTTAGATTTAGTGGTAGAGGTAAGGGACGGATAGGCAGATCCAGTTAATATTGTACACACACACTCAAACACAGCTGCATGAGTTACATTTCATGTGCAGAGGTGCATTGAAGGTCATAGCAAATATCTAAACATATGTGAAGATAGTAATAATGCTAGTAAGCTTTATTTGTAACATGACTATTTGTAACATGCCAGACACTGTCCTTGGGAGTTTTCATTACTCTCATCCTCGCAACAACAGTTTGATATCACATAATTCCCATTTAGATATGAGTAAGTTAAAGTGATTTGCTGAAGTGACCAGTAACTAGATACTAGCATTTAACTCATGATTTTTGATCTACTAAACCTACACTTTGCAGGTTACCAAGCCAAAGATAAGGCGTTTGGCCTAAAACACATTACCTTTGTATCCCCAAACCTCATTTGATTAGAAATATTTAATCTTAGCATTAAAAGAAATCATAACTCTCATTTAACCCAAATTCCATCCAGCGTAGGAATTGCCATCAGCGTAGGAATTGCCATGTAACCACTGTAGAAAATGGCCACTTCTGCCAGAACACTTTCAGTAACGGAGACTTTACCAATTCTAACTTAAATCTTTCTAAGATCCCGTGGCTGGGAAGTTTGTCCTTATTTTCAGTTGCATTCTGCCCCGTAACCAGCACTTTCTCGGTGTGACTCTGCCTTCTGGAATTGCGCACAGAAAAAATCCTGTGACTCTCTCAGAGGCAGCCCTTTTAGAGTGCTTGAGAATAGCCCTCTCGAGTATATTCCAAGTGAAGCATCCTTGTTTGTCTGAATCATTGATCGAAGTGCTCATATCCTTCACCATCTCGGTGCATTCTTTATACTGCTCAGCGTGCTATAGATGAATTAGTGTTACCCATCTGTTTAAGACGGGTTTAAGACAATATGCCGTCACTTCTTTTCCATTTATCCTAGGTCCAGAAGATGATCTATAAAGCATTTTGATCACCTCACCAGCTTTCTCTACATTAGCGCACATCAACAAAACCACTGTCCTTTAGTCACTGCCTTACTCTCTCCGCAATTAAAATAGATACCTAACTTGTGCTAAAATGAGACCTTAGTTCCAGCTGCAATATGAACACCTGTGAGGCTGGAACTCTGGAAATCTGAGAATCGTGCAGGCACTTAATCATCGTTTACACTTCACATCTTTAGTGCTTAGCTGTGAAGGCCGGGCCAGTGACCTGCTGACGGCTTTTCCAGTAAAACAGAGGAGACATAAAGCAGGGCAAATCAGATATGCTTAACAAGAGCCTTCTCTCCAGCTGTCAATGAGGCACGCAGCGCTGGAGATGCCCAGTAGGAGGCTCTCCTATCACTGACTTTTGACTAGTTGAGTGTTTGGTTAAACATTTTGAAAAGTGATAGGTGAGTGGGGTCTTTAGTTGAAGTTATGGGTCAAATTCCAGGCTTGCGGTAGCACATAGCAGACAGAGAAAAATAAATTATGGGGCTTTCAAGTATACGTAGACATGAAATACCTCACGATATGAATGAAAGCTGAGCGCTAATTTTTAAGTTAACGTAAGTGAGAAATATTGTTAAAGGAAAGTTAAAACTCTTAAAATTCATTGTCAGTAAAACATTGGCAAAGGGAAATAATGGAGAGGTGTGTATCTAAGGTGTATCAAAGATAAAGAAGGTAGTGAACCTGAGGGAAATACAACCCCCCTCTGCCTTTCCTTATCTAATGCCTTGGAGGATGATGACTTAACTTTGTCATCCCAGCTTCTTATTCATGGTACGTTAAAGTTATTCAAAAGAAAATAAAACATTTAGGAAAAGAAACTATTTGAAACTAAATTTTAGGATGAAATTTTATAGGAAAGATCTGGTAATCATGTATATACATTTCTTATTTAAAAGCATTTTTTTATCATATAGATGTGGTTTCTTGGTACTATTTATGTCTGTTAATTTATAATGAACATGTATATATAGAGATGTGTTTATGCAAAGTTATATATGGATGTATAAATATATATATCTTTTATATATACTTATATATATGGAAAGGAATAATATTTATTTTCATGTATGGAATGCACACATTTTAATGTACTGATTATACAATCTCGGTATTATAGTAATTTATTGTATACTATTAATTTATATTGATGATTAATAATTTTTAGTGCATTATATATGATTAATGTACTCATGACATATTTTAGGTATTACTAAATCACAAGAAGGATACCGTTATTACCTAGATATTTATATTTTTCGAGAAAGCTAAAAGTGGTATTGAACTTTGACACGTAAACCATTTAAAATTAAGTAGATCCATTAATAAAATATTATTATTTTTATTATATTAATATAAACATTCAAATGTATTCACAAATATCATCTAATTTGATCCTCTCACTAACATTTAACCTTCAGATGACTTATGATTATCATTTTCTCTAATTTAAAGATAATGAATTATATGGTAGCTCCAATGATTAGTAAGTGGTAGAGAAAGTTATCAAAATTCAGTTCCTCAGACTTTTTACCCTGATCTTTTTCTACATTATATTGCACATTTATTTATCAAAAACAAAACCAAAAGCAACTTTCACATGTTCAATCATATATAGAATGTTGTCTTGGATTTGTAGTCGGTAGGTCTTGATCAATAAAGCTGTAAAATCTTAAGAACTAACTCGTATCTTTCCAAATATCTAAGACTCTATGTGTTAGTTGTTTTCTCTGATGATATTTTTATCCAAATATATTTTGTGCAATCTCGTGAGAAACCTAAAGAGTGAGAGAACTCTTCCTGAAGCGCCTTTATTTTGAAACAAAGGAACTTATTTTTGTATTTAAAAAAAAATGTATCTGTTTTTTCTTTTCTAGATTATTCGTAGTCTGGTAGGGAAAAACGTCCTGGTTGTTTTTGTTGTTGTTTCTTGGTTAATCTTATGACTTAAGTGAAATGATTCAGAAACTTTAACACACTCCATATGCTTGGCTTTTTGAAGTGCGCTTAGTACTCCATTTGGGAGTCTTGATTTGTACTTCTCAATCTGATTTGGATAACATGCAGGTTCCCTTCAGCGAGCTGACCTGGTGCAAACACGCAATGGATTAATTCCATAATAAATTATGAGGGCAATAAAGCTCTCTAGACCAGTTTGCCTCTTAAGTAACCATCTTTTATGTTGCCTTATAAAAGTGAACTTATGTTTTATTTGTAAGTCATCCTGGGCATAATAAACTGTTTGAATTTGGGGCACTTAGTTTTGAATCTGAGCACATTCTTTCTTGGTGCATTGTTTTATGATGGTTCTGGAGCTACTTATTAGCCAAAGCACCTGAAAGTTCCTGGAGGATACTAACATCTAGTTGAAATAACGTCACACCTAAAGGTGCATGGAAATATAGACTTCGTATAACCCTGAACTCCAGCTGTTTTTCATCTATTTCTGTATCTATTTATTTTATGTCTAAAGAAAGTCCACCATTTGCCATCTAATGTTGTAATAAGATCACCCTGCTTCAGTTTTGTGTGAAGTTATATTGCATAGAATAGGCACTTAGGCCCTTTATGAGATTGCTGTTAGGGTGGGAAAGCCCTTTCAGGCAAATAAATAATGATATGGATTATTTGGTCATATCCTGATGAACACTGGGTGGTGGAGATACCCACAATAGTAATTCTTGCTGCTCTTGGGTAAATTGTTGCACTTTTAAAAACTTTTCTTGTTACCCAAACACCGCTACATGTTTCTTAATGTATTTAAATTGGTGGACAGTTACCTTACATTGAATCAGTAAATTTAAAAGAAATTTTTTAAATTTCCGAGGCAGAAGCGAAGGTGTATTTGGTAGTGGTGAACTCATGGCAGAAATGGCCTATTTGTGATGAAAGATTACCACTTTTACTCCTAAATGCAGTGTGGGAAGATGACCATGAAAAGAGTGAGATAGGGGAGCTTGTGTGGCATCTGACTTTTGATTTCAGGGACATTCTGTGTTTCTGATGTTCAGGAATTCATACCTTTTTTATTCAGTAATTTTCCTGTTCTTTTCTAAATTTTTTAATTCAGAAAAGTAAATTCTGCAAAAACTTCATGATTCAGGCTACCGGAATTCAAGTACAGCTGTGCGAAGAGTGACACACAAGACCTAGTACCAGATTACACAGGAAAAACACTGAATTACAGGATTTGATCATGAAAAGATTTCAACAGAACCCACAGAATAAGAAACACTTTAAGTTTTAAATAAAATTAAAAACAATATTGTTCAATGTTTATTTCTGAGAGAGAGAGAAACAGCAAGCATGAGCAGGGGAGGGACAGAGAGAGAGGGGGACAGAGGATCTGAAGGGGCTCTGTGCTGGCAGCAGTGAGTCCATTGCGGGGCTCGAACTCATGAACAGTGAGATCATGACCTGAGCCAAAGTCAGAAGCTTAGCTGACTGAGCCTCCCAGGCGCCCCTTGAATAAAATTTTAATCCAGCAATGTTTATGATTTGGTGGCAACCCATCTTCCCAGTACAAAAGAATACTAGAATGGTTTAATGAAGTAAGAAATTTGAAAATGTAATTACTACCAAAACCAAACAAACAAAGCATAAAGCATACCACACAGTGCCTGATCAAAAGCAGGTGTTTGGTAGTGGTATTATTATTATTCCTCCTTCCAATTAATGTCCTAGAAATGCCTGGTTATTTGTATCCTATATAGACTGATGAAAAGGATGGGAAACTCACCCTGACAGCAGTTCTGTGTTGACTTTGGATATCTCTTTTCACACTGAAATGCTTGGTGAAAAGCACTACTCATACTAATTGGCATGGCTTATAAAGCAGACTAATCCCCCCAAATTTTTTTCCAGTGTCAGATGAAATATGTTCAAGGAATTAACAAATACTAATATATTTTTTTTAAATTTAAGCATCTACCACTCTGTAATTCTCTGCTGTGTTGTATTCTTCAAACACAAAATAAAAAAAAATTATTTACTATAATATAAATATACTGTAGATTAATAAAATGCAAATTGTTGGCTCTTTATGCAATTGGACAAAATATTTAACAGTGGAAAGTCATGAGTTTTTATTACTTCCCAAACTATAATTATTTATTTATGCTATAAAAGAAGTACCAACATATACCCTCAATCTTGTTGAGCTAATTTTCTATATTGCAAATGTTATTGAGCAACATTATTATAGACAAAATTCAATGATTACTAAAACAAATGTTCCACCTAATCAAGAGAAAGTAATATAATTTCCTTCCCAGTAACCATTATATTCATTTATGATTAAATCTTTGTGGCCATTTGAAATTTTAGCTATCCAGCAGAGGGAACGAAGAATTTCTTTCAATGGGTTCCACTAGTTTCCACAGACATTTTCACCACATTCAAAGTAATTCTGGAGGGATAAGGCAGACCTGTTCATTGATGGTGAATAACTCAAGTAATTTTCAAATGATTATTGTGCAGCTAACCCAGAGTACATTTTTTCCAACTATTTGGTTTTCTCTTCTATTTATGGCTATATGTACTTCAAGGAGACTTAACCCATATGTTTCTGATTCATTTACACTTAACTCATCAAAATGTTGTTTTAAAGAAGCATACTAATCACGTAGGCTTTTTAAGTCTTTTAGTTTATTTTTGAGAATGAGAAAGCCATATTTTCTCAGCTATAAATTAATTTGAGAACAATTTAAATATTTTAGACTTGGCATAAGACATTTTCCATCCTTGGAATTTTCAGTACTTAGATACTTTGCTTTCCCTCTGTTCCTGAAAGCTGACCTACTGAGTTCCCTCTGAAGAACTACTTTTTTTTAATGAGAAATCTTAAATCTGGAAGGATTTAGCCCTATCCTAAAGTAGGTGTAAATTTAGAAATAAAAGTATCAAACTGCATGAGGGAATTGAGAGCATACTACCTTTTCTCTTTCTAGTCTTAAGTAACCTCTCATTTTTTTATTTACATAGAAAAGGTATTTTGCAATGTAAATAAACATTTGGATTCATGGCCTCAATCATGGGTCAATCTGACCTTTTTTGCTCTACATCTTGTGATGCTAAAAAATGAGGAATTATGAGAACTATCTGCAAAGAAGTTTAAAGGAGTCACTCCAAGAGGCAAATACAATAGGAAAAAAGACCTTTAATAACACTCAGCATGCAAACTGCTGAATTAAGCAGATTTTATAAAATGGAGAGATAAGCATTTAAAAGTTTTCTAGACAAATGTACAAAACAGTTATTACTGTGTTGTGATATGTGAAACAAAAAATATTATAACCTTATTCTTCACTCATTCATATATTCTTTAAATGCATGAAATCCTAATTAAATTATAAACACATACTTACTAAAAATGAATATGATCCAGGCCCGGTCTTTAAGGAAAATAGGGTCTGGCAGGAATAAAAACAAGAAATTTCCAATTTTTTATACTCGACTATATATAAAAAATAGGACTTCTAAAATAATCCCATGTAGTTGAGTGGAGCAGTTTTCATTCAAAGGACTAATTTTCTTTTAAATATTTCTCTGCTGAATTTGCCAAAAATGGTGGCAATTGATACTTTATATATGAATAGAATTTTAGGTGTAAGCATTTATCTGTTAAGAAATAATCAGTTTCACTTGGCTTTCTAAGGCGTCTTCAGTGACCTTTAGTTAACCAGATGGAATTGAGCGCCAAGATGCTTTTCCATTTCATGGGATAATGAGCAGTTAGTTAAATGAGCTATAAAGTACATAGTAATTGTGCCAGAACAAATTTTCTTCTTTAATGACTTTTTATATAGTAAAATTATTCATCATTTCTCTTCTTATTCCCCTCAATTTAAGACTTTGTTAGTTCAAGAAAGAAGCTTAACATGCATGTGAATAGATTGTTTTTTTTTTTTCTAAATTTCTTGTTCTTTTCTCTCACTCTCTCTTTCTTCAATTTGTAAACATTACTGCACTGAGCACATCTGGAAATCTAAGCAGTAAAATATTTCACAGCATGGTCATATCTCTGTAACTTTATGCAAAGCTGATAGAACTGTGTCCTCTTTGGTAACCACTAGCCATATGTGGCTATTTTAATTGAAATTAAATTAAGTATAAAATTAAATTTATCATCCATAGTAAATGCATTTCAACTGCAATTCTAGGATCATAGTCATCAAATTGTCTACATTGCTGCTTCCATCTAAAAACATATTCAGGGGCACCTGGGGTTTCAGTTCGTTAAGTGTCTGACTCTTGATTTAGACTCAGGTCATGATCAGTGTTTGTGGGTTCAAACCCTTCATCGCCCTCTATGCTGATAGCACATGGACTCTGCTTGATTCTCTCTCCCTCTACCTCTTTCCCTCCCTCCTCCCTCCCCCTCAAAAATAAATAAATAAATAAACTTAAAAAAATTAAAAAATAAAAACAAAAGCATTCAAATTGTGGATCTTATGACTCCCTTACACGTTGAATTGTGCCTTCCGAAAAGATATGTTAAAATCCTAAAACATAGTGCCTGTGAATGTGACCTTTTTTGGGAAGAGTTTTTTTGCAAATGTAATCAAATCAAGATGAGGTCCTGTGGATTAGAATGTGCCCTAAATCCAATACCTGGTATCCTTATAAAATGAAAGTAGTTTGGACACAGCAAACCAGATACACAAAAGGAAGGTAGCTATGTGAAGAGGAAGGTGGAGATTTGAGTTAGAGGGCTGCAAACCAAGGAATGTCAAAAATTGCTAACCCCTGAAGCTAGAAGGAGCAAGGAAAGATTCTTCTCTAGAGCTTTCAAAGAGTGCAAACCCTGCCAATACCTTGGTTTTGGACTTCTAGCCTCCAGAATTTGAGAGAATAAAGTCTGTTGCTGTAAACCACGAGACTGTGGTCATTTGAAATGGCAGCACTGGGAAACTAGAACATACTCTGATAGTTTATAAAGACTAATGCATTAAGAATCAAGTGTGAAAGTTTAAATTTTTTTTTTTCAACGTTTATTTATTTTTGGGACAGAGAGAGACAGAGCATGAACGGGGGAGGGGCAGAGAGAGAGGGAGACACAGCATCGGAAACAGGCTCCAGGCTCTGAGCCATTAGCCCAGAGCCCGATGCGGGGCTCGAACTCACGGACCGCGAGATCGTGACCTGGCTGAAGTCGGACGCTTAACCGACTGCGCCACCCAGGCGCCCCATCAAGTGTGAAAGTTTAAAAGCCACAAAGTTGGCCCCATAAAGGCTCACTATCTGTGGAACCTGCCTAACTAGTATTATTTCCTTCACCAGTCATAGCTGCCCTCTTTGTCCTTAGAGACAATGTAAGGTGGGTGGGCCATGAGCTTGCTTCTTTTCATGGTCATCACAAGTGTACTACTGCAGGGTAATAAATTTAGTGACTATTAAGAATCTAAATGAAATGAACTGAAATGATTTGAACTTTGTATTACCTTAGTATCTTTATTCTTCCTATTTACATGGTGCTTCACAGATTTTGAAGCATTTTGATATACATTTTCCTTTCATCTTCGTAAGAACCATGTGAGGCTGGCCAGACCCAGCTCATTAAAAAAACAAAAACAAAAACAGTAGACTATGTATTCCTTAAGGACAGGAGTGCTGTTTTATTTTTCTCCCTATTTTCTATAAGAAGCATTGTGTGCTAAAAAAATGTTTCCTTTTGTTTTGAATGTATTTCCATTTTCCAAACAGAAAGAAGTATACTTACAGAACCTACGTCTATAGTGGTAGATATGAATTTTGAAATCAGCCCACATGACTTTATCTCATTCTCCTTTTAAAAAATATTTATTTATTTATTTATTTATTTATTTATTTATTTATTTAGAAAGAGAGTAAGAGCAGGGGGTCATGTCTCAGTACCTCTACCCTATAATTTCAACATGTTCAAAAAGCAATAATTCCATAGATGTTTCCAGAAAAACTAATGTCTTTTACTAGGATGGCTTATCTATACATTCTTGGAATTGTGCTAAATTAAAATTTTGCTGTGAAATGGTTGAGCCCTATCTAATTGTCCATCTTCCAGGGGTGACTGAAAGTTAGTGATCTAGTAGTATTAAGGTCTTTTTAAATTCTGATTTTTTTCTGCTTCTGTTGATTTCAATAGCTATTTGTATTTTTACAGAATTTTCCAAATAACTATATGAATTGATTCTGTTTAAAGTATAATCCATTTATTTATCATTTGAATCTTTTCCTGGTAAATAAAAGAAATATGAAAACCAAAAAGAAATGAAAGTTAATATACTTTAGTAACTTTAAAATCAAATAAGTCCACATCTGATAAAGGACTGTTACCCAAAATAAACAAAGAACTTTTAAAACTCAGTCATAAAAAAAAAAAAACAACTCGATTAAAAAGTAGGCTGAATTGGGAAGGCAAGCTGGTGCAGCCACTCTGGAAAACAGTATGGAGGTTCCTAAAAAACTAAAAATAGAAGTACCCTTTGACCCAGTCATTGCACTACTAGGCATTTATCCAAGGGATACAGGTGTGTTGTTTCGAAGGGAGACATGCACCCCCTTGTTTATAGCAGCACTATCAACAATAGCCAAAGTATGGAAAGGGCCCAAATGTCCACTGATGGATGAATGGATGAAGAAGATGTGGTATATATATATACAATGGAGTTATTACTCGGCAATCAAAAAGAATGAAATCTTGCCATTTGCAACTACATGGATGGAACTGGAGGGTATTATGCTAAGTGAAATTAGTCAGAGAAAGACAAAAATCATATGACTTCACTCCTATGAGGACACTAAGAGACAAAACAGATGAACATAAGGGAAAGGAAATAAAAATAATATAAAAACAGGGAGGGGGACAAAGCAGAAGAGACTCATAAATATGGAGAACAAACTGAGGGTTACTGGAGGGGTTGTGGGAGTGGGGTAGGCTAAATGGGTAAGGGGCACTAAGGAATCCATTCCTGAAATCATTACACTATATGCTAACTAATTTGGAAGTAAACTTAAAAAAATAAAAAAATTAAATTAGAAAAAAAAAAAGATATTCAGCTATAGAATTAACTCCATTTCCTGACAGCACTCAGTCCACTGTGAACTTTCTCTTCCTTGAATCCTTCCTCAAATCACCTATTAGAAGATCAGATCCTGTAATAAGTCATTCCTAACTCTTTCTCCTTGAGATAGCCCCTGATTCTCTCATTGCAATGAGAAATAAATCCAACTTTGTTTGCTAAAAAAAAAAAAAAAAAAAAGGCTGAAGACCTGAGCAAACATTTCACCAAAGAAGATATACAAATGGAAAATAAGCATACGAAAAGATGATCTATATCCCATGTCATGAAGAAAATGCAAGTTAGAACAATAAGATACCAGTACACATCTATTAGAATGGCCAAAGTCCTGAACGCAATACCAAATGCTGCTGAGGATGTAGATCAATTAGAGCTCTCATTCCTTGCTGGTGGTAATGCAAAATGGTGCAGCTGCTTTGGAAGGCAATCTGACAATTTCTTATAAAACTAAACATACTCTTAACATTATGATCCAGCAATTAGATTACTTGGTATATAACCCAAGCAGTTGAAAAGTTATGTTCGCACAAATACCAATGTATGGATGTTTACTGCAATTTTATTGATAATTGGCAAACTATGAAGCAAGCAAGATGTCCTTCAATAGGTGAATGAATTAGTAAACTGGTACATCCAGATGGTGAAATATTATTCAGTGCTAAAGAGAAACGAATCATCAAGCCATGAAAAGATATGGAGGAAACTTAAATGCATATTACTAAGTGAAAGAAGCCAGTCTGAAAACACTACATATTGTATGATTCCAACTATGTGACTATTTGGAAAAGGCAAAACTATGGAGACATTAAAAAGATTAGTGGTTGGGGGCGCCTGGGTGGCGCAGTCGGTTAAGCGTCCGACTTCAGCCAGGTCGCGATCTCGCGGTCCGTGAGTTCGAGCCCCGCGTCGGGCTCTGGGCTGATGGCTCAGAGCCTGGAGCCTGTTTCCGATTCTGTGTCTCCCTCTCTCTCTGCCCCTCCCCTGTTCATGCTCTGTCTCTCTCTGTCCCAAAAATAAATAAACGTTGGAAAAAAAAAAAAAAAAAAAAAAGATTAGTGGTTGCCAGAGGTGTGTGGGGGCTAAAGAGTGAAGAAATGAATCGACAGTCCACAGATCATTTTTAAGGCAATAAAAATACTCTATGATTTATTATAATGGGTATATGTAATTATGCATTTTTCCAAACTCATAGAAATCACAAACTATGGACTTTGGGTGATATATCAATGTATTTACCCGTGCTAAAAATTCATGTATAGCGTAGGGGATGTCATGGAAATCTCTGCAGTTTCTCCTCAATTTTGCTGTGATCCTAAAAGTGCACTGAAAAATTAAAATGTTTATTAAAAATATATTTAAAAATCACAATGTTATGGGGGCATCTGGGTGACTTAGTCCGTTAAGTGTCTGACTGTTGATTTCAGCTTATGTCATAATCTCACGGTTTGTGAGTCCAAGCCCTGCGTCAGGCTCAGTTGCAAAGTCGGCTTGGGATTCTCTCTCACCCTCTCTCTCTGCTCCTTCCCTGCTTGCTCTCTCTCTCAAAAAATAAATAAACTAAAATTACATAATGTTATCTTGGACCAGTTAGAAGTTAAGTGACCAATGAAAATGAAGTATCATCTTCTGTATCTTTGCTCTTCTATTGATTTTAAGAATATAGGACATGTTTCAGTGCTTGAGATCTAAGTTATTATGTTGGGTTTGTTGACTAAAGATAAGGTAAAACTATATCCTTTTTTCTTTAGTGAATTGATCTCTTACAACCATCAGAATTTTAATGTACCTTTTAGAAGACTGTCCTACGTGGGACATGGTCTTAGCTGTCATGGTAGTTAAGACCTTATGGTGGTGGCAACCTCAGGAAGAGGTGTGCTAAATGACACAATACCAGAAATCACGTCTTAGATTTCTTCTATTCTTTGACCTAAACGTAAACTATTTTTCAATAAATAAATATGTGTGTACATAACTAAAAATTATTGACAGTTCACAAAATAGTCATGCTGTTGAATTACTTCACACTGCTAGTTATAATAATGATGATTATGTATTCTTTCAACAATTTACAGAGCTCACCATAATAAATTCTCAGATATAGTTTCTGATCTCCAGGGTAAACATAATTTCCAGGTTGTTGGCAAGAAAAATAGAGGTTCTAAAAGCTTAAAGAACGTACTACTTATCAGGATCAGGTCTCTGCTATTAAATAATAAATAAAATACTTATTTTAAATGATTTATTTAGTAGGGTACATTTTATTCAGCTTCTTATAAGACATGGGTGTGAAAATAATCTATAAAATGGGTTAGTCTTAGGAAAGTTTGTTTGATTTTGATGAGCCTGTATCCTTGGTTTACTAATTAATGACTGCCTGTAATATGAAAGGTTATTACATATGTCCATTGTAATTTTGGCTAGATAGCAAAGATCTTATATTTTACCAGAAAATTTTGGGTGAGTTTTGTTGATTTCATTATATTTGATTTTTTATTGTTTGTTTATTTATTTTGAGAGACCAAGAGCAGGAGAGAGGCAGAGAGAGAGTGAGAGAGAGACTCCCAAGCAGGCTTGGTGCTGACAGAGGGGCTCAGTCTCACAAACTGTGAGATCATGACCTGAACCAAAATCGAGTCAGATGCTTAACTGACTGAGCCACCCAGGTGCCCCCTTGATTATTATTTTTTTAAAGGACAAATGCTCCTCATTTTTGAAATAGTTAAATCTCTTTTCAATCCTATTAGCATTTATATTTCTTTTTAGATGTTTTATTGTCACTTTGATTAAGTAGATAACCTAGCACTGCTTCTCAGATATTTGTGATCTTGTCTTCATCAAGAGTCCAGATATCTGACAACTTTTTAATTGTGTCCCGCCCAAATTAGATCATAAATAATGAGAAAATAATGTAAAAATTTCACAATATCTTCTGACTAAAACAGGAAAATTACAATTCTTTCATCTTATAGAAAGAGTTTCTATAAATAGATTTGTTTGATATATTACCATTGTAAGAGCTGCATGGAAAGAATTTACAAATCTGAAGATAGCCTGCTCTGGGTAAATATGTATAGGTAAAATTTTGCTAATATGTATATTTCAGAAGTTGTATGTCTTATATGAAATCTGTAGATATATGTAAATATCTACCATTGTGCATTATGTGTTTTTACCTGCAGAGAATACATTGACTGAAACCCAAGTTTAAGAAATGGGCTTTTTTAAAATGTTTATTTATTTTTGAGAGTGAGTGTGAGCAGGGGAGGGGTAGAGAGAGGGAGACACAGAACTCAAAGCAGGCTCCAGGCTCTGCTCTGTCAGCACAGAGCCAGACACAGGGCTCGAACTCACGAACCGCGAGATCGTGACAAGAGTTGAAGTCAGATATTTCACTGACTGAACCATCAGGTGCCCCAAGAAATAGTCTGTTTTTATACTGTATTTATGAGTCTTGCCATTTCTTAGATGATATTAGACACAATAGTATAGTGTCCTAAGTGATGATTTCAGTTATTATATAAAATATTTACTTGGACACATCCTGACCATTTTAATTTGAATGTAGTATCTTCTAGGCCACTGGCTTTCAACTGTGGAAGCACATCAGATTTACCATGAAGTTTTATAAAAGTACAAATATCTAGGGATACTTTAGTCTTGCTGAGTCTCTTTCTGATATACTTGGTATTAAAAAAATGTTTCAAGACTATTATATATCTCAATATATTTGCCTCCATCAAAATTATACCCATCCAAATACAAAGTATAGTGATGTCTTTGAAATTGTAGTTGATCATTATCCTTAGAGATATTCCATTTTTAAATAACTTTATGTAATCGTTGTTACATGTGCCACAGAAACAAAAATTCTTTGTTGCATTATTCTTGTTATGATCCCTCATTAGACATAATGGAAAATAATCAGTAATATATAAACCACAGCCATGCAGTTTTATCATCTGCAGATAGTTTTAGTTTTATTCTGATACTTAACTGAAAGTTCTGTTATTTGCAACATGACCAGATTTCTGTCTTACACACACACACACACACACACACACGATGACATTCTCAGAGCCTCGTGGAAAATAACCATACAAGATCTTTTAAACTATTGCCACTTCAAAGAATCTACTCTTGGACACAAGCTTCATTGAGACTTTGGGGATACAGGTTTCTGAGCTTGCAACTCTCAGACAAGTTTCAGACTCCAAAAGTGGACTGAGCCAGGATTTCCAGGGCCCTTTTTATCTAGAAGCAGTTTCTTGAAAGCAAGCTGTTCAACCAAGATGCATCTCAGAACAAGAGTTAATTCCATAATATGAATTAACTCATGAGCAGAATTTTATTATGGTTATTTGCTTGGAATAATGTTGATGTTGTTTTAATATTTTCTTTTCTGGTTCTATGGAGAAGACTTTTCTCTTTCTTCTGATACTTTTCTTATCAGTTCGTAAACTCTGCTTTCATGGAATGAAATAAAAAATTTTAAACTAATACCAGATTCTGACTGATTTCCCCCGAATTCAGAAAATCTTACTAATTCCCTTTTCATGACAATATAGTCATTTGCATAGGTTAATAAGAATCTGTTTTCCTTTATACCAGGATGTTTTTCAGCAAATTGATGAGACTTTCTCATGTGAGAACAATGCTCATTTAAAAACGTATGGTATACTGCTTTTATAGAACAAAATGTGGCTTTGCTCACAAAGTCAACACCTACACAGCCCTCTCAGGAAAATTGGTCTGTTGTCAGACTTACTGTGTCCCTACAGGCAAAATCTATTTGGAGAGACTGTGGGTCTTACTTTCCTATCATCTGTGCAATAATTAAGAGACGCTTTTTAAAATCCAATCTGAACGTTTTCATCATAACTTATCTAGATGGTATTAATCCTGTTACCTCTGTACTTATCCAATACTGTATATTTCTATATTTGCAAAGCAAACTGCAGGAGAGCTATATGGTAAGTGAATGTTCTTGCAACATACATAAAAATAATCAAGGAAAATTCAGTGACCAGACCAAATATATTGCATAGTTAAGAAAAATCTGTACTTAAACCTAAGGCACTACTACACCAAAAGTGTCAGTATTGGAAACATATTTAAGGTGGAAGTCTACTGGGATTTGATGTTGATTGCTTTGGATTCTCCTTACCTTCCTTAGCCTAGGGGTTTGTATATTTGAAAGTAAATCATTGGGTTACTGAAAAAAAATTTTTTTTTGTTTTTTAGTGGTTCTTAAATTTATGTACAGGAATGTCTATCACAGCATTATTTAGAATTACAAAAATGGGGAATAGTCATAAAGGGGAAATGGTTAAATACATCCACATGGTGGAATCTTTCAGCCATGAAAATATGTTCAAAGAATTTTTTAGTGATAAGTTTTGAACCATATAGTGGGCATGATCCCAATTATGTGAATATATGGGTACACATAAACCCACTCTCCCACCACAAACTTCAGCTTGCTTGATCTACTTCTTCTCCTGCTAATAATCTTCTGCCTTACTGATACTTGTGATGCCCTGACCTGTCCAGTTTCTCCCCTCCATCAGGTTTTTGCTATAGTCAGTGCACTGCAAGCTTGGATTCATTTTATTCAAATACCTACTGAGGCATAACTAAATGCCAATGCCCTAAATTTTAAATCAAAACATTTGTTTTCTCCATGCCATCAGAACACAGCTGGGGAACACTGAATAGCCATCAGAATACATCAGTATAAGCACTTTATTATCAACCTTAACAGGGTCCTCAACACTTACAAGACATCTTAATATCTTAATAGCCACTTCTGTCTTCCAATTTCCGAGATGGCCCATCGGCCTCTCTTGTTCTCAGCTGAAATCTCAAATCATGGTGGAAATATTGCTCTTCTTATCAAAGATCCTTTTTCCAAGTTCCCTAGGCAACATATCCCTTCCAGTTTCTCACTCTGTAATATCCTTTTCTCTACTGAATTTTCTATTTCTTCCTCTCCACTGTAATCTTTCCTATAGCATTAGATTCACTCTTATTTTGCCTTCTATTCACTTCTCAATCCCTTCCAAGTGTCCCCTGCCCCAAACCCCAACCTTTCCTTTAAAACTGATCTTGATATGTTTACCAACAATTTTTAATGGAATCTTACTTATTACCTTATTTGACTCTCAACTGCCTCCAACACACTTGACTGTTCTGTCTTGGAACATTGTCCTCCTTGCCCTCACATATACTAAACTCTGATAGTTTTATTTCTACCTTTCTTGAAGTTTCTTCTCATTCTCCTCTGCTTTCAGGAGTCTGGTATCTCAGGGTTTAAGCTTACACCGCCTTTTAATCACTTTCACTCTTTCTTTGCGTGTTTTAACTCACTTCATTGGCTTAAGATGTCATCTACATATTCATCACTCCCACGTTTCTATCATCAGCCCAGTTTTCTGAATTTCAGACTGTATATACAACTGGCTAGGAAATATATCTATGTGGATGGTATCTCACAATTAATATGTTCAAAATGAATTCATGATATAACCATTCTAACTGGCTCCACGTCCAAGGTTTTATCAGACACCTTAACATCGTATGTTGCACCTCCTTCTACCTTACCCCCACGTGCAGTCAACCACAAGTACTTACTAAATAAGCAGAATATAATTTTTCATAACTGACTTACTAAGTGCTTATTAATTTCAATGCAAACATAGAGCAAAGCAATGAAATTTTGTAAGCTTCACCATTTTACCAGATTACCAGAACAGTTAGGAAGAAACAGTAATGTCCCTTAAAGGCATTTAATGAACATATTAAAATTTATCATATGCTATAATTAATTACTTAGTGAGATGGCGGAATTTCTCCACTTGGAACTCTTAAAATAAGGTAGCTTGGCATTTATCTAAATTTGTTTATGAGAGGTTCTACTTTGAGGCAGAAAAGTAAAATAAATCGTCTCCCAACCTCCTTCTGAAGGCCATAATTTTTCAGATTTCAAGAACCTTTTAATGGATGTTTCTTTTTGCAAGCTGCAGCTTTCAACAACCTTCTCTCCTGTATATTTTTTCTATGCTTTCTACTTTCTTACTAATAGAATTTTGATGAATGTTCTCTCCAGTTATTTTTTATTTGTGTGCATATTTGTTTTATGCTATGCAAATTGGTTTAAAATAAGTTGATGAACATTATTGATGTTTCCAAAGTGTGCATTCAAATGAAATTCAAGAGTAGAACCCTGAAGAGAAAAGTAAGGGATAGAGTCATATAATAAAAAGCAGAATTAGTTCCTGTTCAAAGAGCACAATTTTCTCATTACCCCTAAAACACATTAGGTTGTTGATTATACATTATAAGTATTTCTTTCTGAGAAATTGCATTTTAGGTCTTACTTACTTCAAATTTTAATGGTTTTAGGGCTCTCAATTCTACCAAATATAAGCATGACTCAAAGACCTGCTTGACACAGTTCTAGAAAAACATTAGATAGCCATCATTAATTGTGCTTATAATAAATAGGTGGTCGATATTATACCAAATGGCTTACAAACTTGTTTTCTTTTCTTTTAATCTCATTTTTTAATCATGATAATCTTGCAAGACAGATGTTGTGAGAAACCAAAGTTAATACATTTATCAAGATTTTACAACTAAAGACTGGCAGAACAGTACTTGAAACACATGTTCCTGACTTCCAAATGTGAACAAAGTGGTATGCAAGTTCCCAGACATTTAAATTTTATTTTTTTTACTTTCACTTATACTCCCCCCCCATAGTTTTAGATATTTAATATCCACTTTCTTCAAAAAATAAAGTTCCTGTGTGTAAAGGAGGGTGTAATATAGACTTATTTTATCATAATGTTGAATAATTTCCAAGCAATCAATTGCATTGAGGTTTGAAATGCAACTTAAACTTAAATTTTTATTTTTTAAAATATTCCCTATTACAGTGAATTATCAAACTATGGAATAAACCACCCATCATTTTGTAAAATACTTCGCTCTTTCAGTTTGGCCTTGGGCAAAT
Organism: Herpailurus yagouaroundi; assembly: GCF_014898765.1. Taxonomy (NCBI): domain Eukaryota; kingdom Metazoa; phylum Chordata; class Mammalia; order Carnivora; family Felidae; genus Herpailurus; species Herpailurus yagouaroundi. The sequence continues at coordinate 72,249,611 of NW_024412391.1, forward strand.
TGTTGTGTCATCACTACACTAGAAATTAAGCTATGTCTGTGATGACAATTACTTGTGCAATTTCCTGAAACCCCAGACCAGAGCTGAGACCATGCCCATGATTAAAGACAGCACAATAGAAATGCAGAGCTTTGTGAAATATGGAATACATCTATTGCAAAAATGATAGGGCTTTTTGAACAGAATAAAGAATTCTTAGAGAAGAACTATTAAATTTAAGAATGTCTGCCTATTGCCTAGAGATTAAATCTCTTATTTTTCATAGTTTTTCATGTGCTTGGGTAGTATATAAGACTTTATATTCTGTCCAAGATCTCCTCCAAATAAAATATTATACATTTAACTGTGTTTCGGTTCTATGTATCTTGATTAGATTTTCTTTTTGATCAAAGTCTTGATTTTCACATTTGAAATATTAAAGCACTTTCACACTTGTTTCTCATTCTCAATTCAAACAGGTGAAGAGAAAAAAAAAATCTTTACAAGCTTTTCCCATAGTCTGGAGGGGCTAATTTGCAAGATCTCGAATCTCTGGAAAACAGTTTGATTTAACTATAAAAGGAAATTGAATCCTAGATGTTTTCTGATAACCTACAGATCACCACCCCCATCAGCACATCTTTTTTGTAGAAAGACCAGACACATCTGAATTACACAGGCTAAGAGACAATCAACGTGATTTTCATTTAGCTTTTTCAAACAGTAAATATCGAATCTGGGGCATCAAAGCTTTAGGGTCGCTTATGCAAATTTTGATGGCAGTAATGTAGTCACTATACCAGGCAGTGCCTTTTTTGTATTTTCTCTTTTCTTTTCTTTTCTTTTCTTTTCTTTTCTTTTCTTTCTTTCCTCTACTTTTCTTTCTTTCTTTCTTTCTTTCTTTCTTTCTTTCTTTCTTTCTTT